>NW_027149823.1:348152-696304 GCF_031143425.1 Pleurodeles waltl | reverse complement strand
AGACTTGGGGGAACGCTGGTTGGAAGGAAATTTGTGGTTCCTCTCAGATTCCAGAACTTTCTGCCACAGAAATATGAGGAACATGTGTTTTTTTAGCCAAATTTTGAGGTTTGCAAAGGATTCTGGGTAACAGAACCAGGTCCGAGCCACACAAGTCACCCCATCATGGATTCCCCTAGGTCTCTAGTTTTCAGAAATGCATAGGTTTGGTAGGTTTCCCTAGGTGCCGGCTGAGCTGGAGGCCAAAATCTACAGGTAGGCACTTTGCAAAAAACACCTCTGTTTTCTTTAAAAAATTTGGATGTGTCCACGTTGCGCTTTGGGGCGTTTCCTGTCGCGGGCGCTAGGCCTACCCACACAAGTGAGGTATCATTTTTATCGGGAGCCTTGGGGGAACGCTGGGTGGAAGGAAATTTGTGGCTCCTCTCAGATTCCAGAACTTTCTGCCACAGAAATGTGAGGAACATGTGTTTTTTTAGCCAATTTTTGAGGTTTGCAAAGGATTCTGGGTAACAGAACCTGGTCCGAGCCACACAAGTCACCCCATCTTGGATTCCCCTAGGTCTCTAGTTTTCAGAAATGCACAGGTTTGGTAGGTTTCCCTAGGTGCCGGCTGAGCTGGAGGCCAAAATCTACAGGTAGGCACTTTGCAAAAAACACTTTTGTTTTCTTTCAAAAATTTGGATGTGTCCACGTTGCGCTTTTGGGGCGTTTCTTGTCGCGGGCGCTAGGCCTACCCACACAAGTGAGGTATCATTTTTATCGGGCGACTTGGGGGAACGCTGGTTGGAAGGATACCTGTGGCTCCTCTCAGATTCCAGAACTTTCTGCCACAGAAATATGAGGAACATGTGTTTTTTTAGCCAAATTTTGAGGTTTGCAAAGGATTCTGGGTAACAGAACCTGGTCCGAGCCACACAAGTCACCCCATTTAGGATTCCCCTAGGTCTCCAGTTTTCAGAAATGCACAGGTTTGGTAGGTTTCCCTAGGTGCCGGCTGAGCTGGAGGCCAAAGTCTACAGGTAGGCACTTTGCAAAAAACACCTTTGTTTTCTTTCAAAAATTTGGATGTGTCCACGTTGCACTTTTGGGGCGTTACTTGTCGCGGGCGCTAGGCCTACCCACACAAGTGAGGTATCATTTTTATTGGGAGACTTGGGGGAACGCTGGGTGGAAGGAAATTTGTGGCTCCTCTCAGATTCCAGAACTTTCTGCCACAGAAATATGAGGAACATGTGTTTTTTTGGCCAAATTTTGAGGTTTGCAAAGGATTCTGGGTAACAGAACCTGGTCCGAGCCACACAAGTCACCCCATCTTGGATTCCCCTAGGTGTCTAGTTTTCAGAAATGCATAGGTTTGGTAGGTTTTCCTAGGTGCCGGCTGAGCTAGAGGCCAAAATCTACAGGTAGGCACTTTGCAAAAAACACCTCTGTTTTCTTTCAAAAATTTGGATGTGTCCACGTTGCGCTTTGGGTCGTTTCCTGTAGCGGGCGCTAGGCCTACCCACACAAGTGAGGTATCATTTCTATCGGGAGACTTGGGGGAACGCTGTGTGGAAGGAAATTTGTGGCTCCTCTCAGATTCCAGCACTTTCTGCCACAGAAATGTGAGGAACATGTGTTTTTTTAGCCAAATTTTGAGGTTTGCAAATGATTCTGGGTAACAGAACCTGGTCTGAAGCACACAAGTCTCCCCATCTTGGATTCCCCTAGGTCTCTAGTTTTCAGAAAAGCACAGGTTTGGTAGGTTTCCCTAGGTGCCGGCTGACCTAGAGGCCAAAATCTACAGTAGGCACTTTGCAAAAAACACCTCTGTTTTCTTTCAAAAATTTGGATGTGTCCACGTTGCGCTTTGGGGCGTTTCCTGTCGCGGGCGCTAGGCCTACCCACACAAGTGAGGTATCATTTTTATCGGGAGCCTTGCGGGAACGCTGGGTGGAAGGAAATTTGTGGCTCCTCTCAGATTCCAGAACTTTCTGCCACAGAAATGTGAGGAACATGTGTTTGTTTAGCCAAATTTTGAGGTTTGCAAATGATTCTGGGTAACAGAACCTGGTCCGGGCCACACAAGTCACCCCATCTTGGATTCCCCTAGGTCTCTAGTTTTCAGAAATGCACAGGTTTGGTAGGTTTACCTAGGTGCCGGCTGAGCTAGAGGCCAAAATCTACAGGTAGGCACTTTGCAAAAAGCACCTCTGTTTTCTTTAAAAAATGTGGATGTGTCCACGTTGCGCTTTGGGGCGTTTCCTGTCACGGGCGCTAGGCCTACCCACACAAGTGAGGTATCATTTTTATCGGGAGACTTGGGGGAACGCTGGGTGGAAGGAAATTTGTGGCTCCTCTCAGATTCCAGAACTTTCTGCCACAGAAATGTGAGGAACATGTGTTTTTTTAGCCAAATTTTGAGGTTTGCAAAGGATTCTGGGTAACAGAACCTGGTCCGAGCCACACAAGTCACCCCATCTTGGATTCCCCTAGGTCTCTAGTTTTCAGAAATGCACAGGTTTGGTAGGTTTCCCTAGGTGCCGGCTGAGCTAGAGGCCAAAATCTACAGGTAGGCACTTTGCAAAAAACACCTCTGTTTTCTTTAAAAAATTTGGATGTGTCCACTTTGCGCTTTGGGGCGTTTCCTGTTGCGGGCGCTAGGCCTACCCACACAAGTGAGGTATCATTTTTATCGGGAGACTTGGGAGAAAGCTGGGTGGAAGGAAATTTGTGGCTCCTCTCATATTCCAGAACTTTCTGCCACAGAAATGTAAGGAACATGTGTTTTTTTTGCAAAATTTTTAGATTTGCAAAGGATTCTGGGTAACAGAACCTGGTCCGAGCCACACAAGTCACCCCATATTAGATTCCCCTAGGTCTCTAGTTTTCAGAAATGCACAGGTTTGGTAAGTTTCCCTAGTTGCCGGCTTAGCTAGAGGCCAAAATCTACAGGTAGGCACTTTGCAAAAAACACCTCTGTTTTCTTTCAAAAATTTGGATGTGTCCACGTTGCACTTTGGGGCGTTTCCTGTCGCGGGCGCTAGGCCTACCCACACAAGTGAGGTATCATTTTTATCGGAGGACTTGGGGGAACGCTGGGTGGAAGGAAATTTGTGGCTCCTCTCAGATTCCAGCACTTTCTGCCACAGAAATGTGAGGAACATGTGTTTTTTTAGCCAAATTTTGAGGTTTGCAAAGGATTCTGGGTAACAGAACCTGGTCTGAGCCACACAAGTCACCCCATCTTGGATTCCCCTAGGTCTCTAGTTTTCAGAAATGCACAGGTTTGATAGGTTTCCCTAGGTGCCGGCTGAGCTAGAGGCCAAATTCTACAGGTAGGCACTTTGCAAAAAACACCTCTGTTTTCTTTCAAAAATGTGGATGTGTCCACGTTGCGCTTTGGGGTGTTTCCTGTCGCGGGCGCTAGGCCTACCCACACAAGTGAGGTATCATTTTTATCGGGAGACTTGGGGGAACACTGGGGGGAAGGAAATGTGTGGCTCCTCTCAGATTCCAGAACTTTCTGCCACAGAAATGTGAGGAACAAGTTTTTTTTTAGCCAAATTTTGAGGTTTGCAAAGGATTCTGGGTAACAGGACCTGGTCCGAGCCACACAAGTCACCCCATCTTGGATTCCCCTAGGTCTCTAGTTTTCAGAAATGCACAGGTTTGGTAGGTTTCCCTAGGTGCCGGCTGAGCTGGAGGCCAAAATCTACAGGTAGGCAGTTTGCAAAAAACACCTTTGTTTTCTTTCAAAAATTTGGATGTGTCCACATTGCGCTTTTGGGGCGTTTCTTGTCGCGGGCGCTAGGCCTACCCACACAAGTGAGGTATCATTTTTATCGGGAGACTTGGGGGAACGCTGGGTGGAAGGAAATTTGTGGCTCCTCTCAGATTCCAGAACTTTCTGCCACAGAAATATGAGGAACATGTGTTTTTTTGGCCACATTTTGAGGTTTGCAAAGGATTCTGGGTAACCGAACCTGGTCCGAGCCACACAAGTCACCCCATCTTGGATTCCCCTAAGTCTCTAGTTTTCAGAAATGCATAGGTTTGGTAGGTTTCCCTAGGTGCCGGCTGAGCTGGACGCCAAAATCTACAGGTAGGCACTTTGCAAAAAACACCCCTGTTTTCTTTCAAAAATTTGGATGTGTCCACGTTGCGCTTTGGGGCGTTTCCTGTCGCGGGCGCTAGGCCTACCCACACAAGTGAGGTATCATTTTTATCGGGAGACTTGGGGGAACGCTGGGTGGAAGGAAATTTGTGGTTCCTCTCAGATTCCAGAACTTTCTGCCACAGAAATATGAGGAACATGTGTTTTTTTAGCCAAATTTTGAGGTTTGCAAAGGATTCTGGGTAACAGAACCAGGTCCGAGCCACACAAGTCACCCCATCATGGATTCCCCTAGGTCTCTAGTTTTCAGAAATGCATAGGTTTGGTAGGTTTCCCTAGGTGCCGGCTGAGCTGGAGGCCAAAATCTACAGGTAGGCACTTTGCAAAAAACACCTCTGTTTTCTTTAAAAAATTTGGATGTGTCCACGTTGCGCTTTGGGGCGTTTCCTGTCGCGGGCGCTAGGCCTACCCACACAAGTGAGGTATCATTTTTATCGGGAGCCTTGGGGGAACGCTGGGTGGTAGGAAATTTGTGGCTCCTCTCAGATTCCAGAACTTTCTGCCACAGAAATGTGAGGAACATGTGTTTTTTTAGCCAATTTTTGAGGTTTGCAAAGGATTCTGGGTAATAGAACCTGGTCCGAGCCACACAAGTCACCTCATCTTGGATTCCCCTAGGTCTCTAGTTTTCAGAAATGCACAGCTTTGGTAGGTTTCCCTAGGTGCCGGCTGAGCTAGAGGCCAAAATCTACAGGTAGGCACTTTGCAAAAAACACCTCTGTTTTCTTCTAAAAATTTGGATGTGTCCACGTTGCGCTTTGGGTCGTTTCCTGCCGCGGGCGCTAGGCCTACCCACACAAGTGAGGTATCATTTTTATTGGGAGACTTGGGGGAACACTGGTTGGAAGGAAATTTGTGGTTCCTCTCAGATTCCAGAACTTTCTGCCACAGAAATATGAGGAACATGTGTTTTTTTAGCCAAATTTTGAGGTTTGCAAAGGATTCTGGGTAACAGAACCAGGTCCGAGCCACACAAGTCACCCCATCATGGATTCCCCTAGGTCTCTAGTTTTCAGAAATGCATAGGTTTGGTAGGTTTCCCTAGGTGCCGGCTGAGCTGGAGGCCAAAATCTACAGGTAGGCACTTTGCAAAAAACACCTCTGTTTTCTTTAAAAAATTTGGATGTGTCCACGTTGCGCTTTGGGGCGTTTCCTGTCGCGGGCGCTAGGCCTACCCACACAAGTGAGGTATCATTTTTATCGGGAGCCTTGGGGGAACGCTGGGTGGAAGGAAATTTGTGGCTCCTCTCAGATTCCAGAACTTTCTGCCACAGAAATGTGAAGAACATGTGTTTTTTTAGCCAATTTTTGAGATTTGCAAAGGATTCTGGGTAACAGAACCTGGTCCGAGCCACACAAGTCACCTCATCTTGGATTCCCCTAGGTCTCTAGTTTTCAGAAATGCACAGCTTTGGTAGGTTTCCCTAGGTGCCGGCTGAGCTAGAGGCCAAAATCTACAGGTGGCACTTTGCAAAAAACACCTCTGTTTTCTTTAAAAAATTTGGATGTGTCCACGTTGCGCTTTGGGGCGTTTCCTGTCACGGGCGCTAGGCCTACCCACACAAGTGAGGTATCATTTTTATCGGGAGACTTGGGGGAACGCTGTGTGGAATGAAATTTGTGGCTCCTCTCAGATTCCAGCACTTTCTGCCACAGAAATGTGAGGATCATGTGTTTTTTTAGCCAAATTTTGAGGTTTGCAAATGATTCTGGGTAACAGAACCTGGTCCGAAGCACACAAGTCTCCCCATCTTGGATTCCCCTAGGTCTCTAGTTTTCAGAAAAGCACAGGTTTGGTAGGTTTCCCTAGGTGCCGGCTGACCTAGAGGCCAAAATCTACAGTGGGCACTTTGCAAAAAACACCTCTGTTTTCTTTCAAAAATTTGGATGTGTCCACGTTGCGCTTTGGGGCGTTTCCTGTCGCGGGCGCTAGGCCTACCCACGCAAGTGAGGTATAATTTTTATCGAGAGCCTTGGGGGAACGCTGGGTGGAAGGAAATTTGTGGCTAATCTCAGATTCCAGAACTTTCTGCCACAGAAATGTGAGGAACATGTATTTTTTTAGCCAAATTTTGAGGTTTGCAAATGATTCTGGGTAACAGAACCTGGTCCGGGCCACACAAGTCACCCCATCTTGGATTCCCCTAGGTCTCTAGTTTTCAGAAATGCACAGGTTTGGTAGGTTTACCTAGGTGCCGGCTGAGCTAGAGGCCAAAATCTACAGGTAGGCACTTTGCAAAAAGCACCTCTGTTTTCTTTAAAAAATGTGGATGTGTCCACGTTGCGCTTTGGGGCGTTTCCTGTCACGGGCGCTAGGCCTACCCACACAAGTGAGGTATCATTTTTATCGGGAGACTTGGGGGAATGCTGGGTGGAAGGAAATATGTGGCTCCTCTCAGATTCCAGAACTTTCTGCCACAGAAATGTGAGGAACATGTTTTTTTTTATCCAAATTTTGAGTTTTGCAAAGGATTCTGGGTAACAGAATTTAGGGCCTGATGTACGAAAAAACCAAATTGCGATTTGCAATTTGCGAGTCTCTGCGACTCGCAAATTGCAAGTCGCAATTTGGGATGCAGAAAGGTGTCTCAGACACCTTCTGCAAGTCGCTATGGGGTCGCAAAGACCCACCTCATTAATATTAATGAGGTGGGTCGCAAATTGCGGCCCCATAGCGACTATGGGCACTCGCTAACATGGAGGCCTGCTGACGTCAGCAGGCCTCCATGTTAGCGACCTGCTGCTCAATAAAGCAGGTTTTTTTTTTTTTAAATGTAGCCCGTTTTCCCTAAGGGAAAACGAGCTGCATTTTAAAAAAATCCGAAACCTTTTGTTTCGTTTTTGTCAGGGCAGGGAGTGGTCCCTTGGACCACTCCCTGCCCTGAAAAACTATTTTTGGGTGCAATCAGAAACTGGAAGGGGTCCCATGGGGACCCCTTCCAATTTGCGATTGTGTTACCATCCACTTGAAGTGGATGGTAACTGCGATGCCATTTGCGACCGCATATGCGGTCGCAAATGGTATTGCATACCATTGCGAGTCGCAAATAGGAAGGGAACACACCTTCCTATTTGCGAGTCGCACATGCATATTGCGAGTCAGTAACGACTCGCAATATGCATTTGTGTATTGCAAACCCACGTTTGCGAGTCGCAAACGGCGATTTTCGCCGTTTGCGACTCGCAAAAGGGTTGCTACATCTGGCCCCTGGTACGAGCCACACAAGTCACCCCATCTTGGATTCCCCTAGGTCTCTAGTTTTCAGAAATGCACAGGTTTGGTAGGTTTCCCTAGGTGCCGGCTGAGCTAGAGGCCAAAATCTACAGATCGGCACTTGGAAAAAACACCTCTGTTTTCTTTCAAAAATTTGGATGTGTCCACGTTGCGCTTTGGGGTGTTTCCTGTCGCGGGCGCTAGGCCTCCCCACACAAGTGAGGTATCATTTTTATCGGGAGACTTGGGGGAACGCTGAGTGGAAGGAAATTTGTGGCTCCTCTCAGATTCCAGAACTTTCTGCCACAGATATGTGAGGAACATGTGTTTTTTTTGCCAAATTTTGAGGTTTGCAAATGATTCTGGGTAACAGAACCTGGTCCGAGCCACACAAGTCACCCCATATTGGATTCCCCTAGGTCTCTAGTTTCCAGAAATGCACAGGTTTGGTAGGTTTACCTAGGTGCCGGCTGAGCTAGAGGCCAAAATCTACAGGTAGGCACTTGGAAAAAACACCTCTGTTTTCTTTCAAAAATTTGGATGTGTCCACGTTGCGCTTTGGGGTGTTTCCTGTCGCGGGCGCTAGGCCTCCCCACACAAATGAGGTATCATTTTTATCGGGAGACTTGGGGGAACGCTGTGTGGAATGAAATTTGTGGCTCCTCTCAGATTCCAGAACTTTCTGCCACAGAAATATGAGGAACATGTGTTTTTTTATCAAAATTTTGAGGTTTGCAAAGGATTCTGGGTAACAGAACCTGGTCCGAGCCACACAAGTCACCCCATATTGGATTCCCCTAGGTCTCTAGTTTTCAGAAATGCACAGCTTTGGTAGGTTTCCCTAGGTGCCGGCTGAGCTAGAGGCCAAAATCTACAGGTAGGCACTTTGCAAAAAACACCTCTGTTTTCTTCTAAAAATTTGGATGTGTCCACGTTGCGCTTTGGGTCGTTTCCTGTCGCGGGCGCTAGGCCTACCCACACAAGTGAGGTATCATTTTTATTGGGAGACTTGGGGGAACACTGGTTGGAAGGAAATTTGTGGTTCCTCTCAGATTCCAGAACTTTCTGCCACAGAAATATGAGGAACATGTGTTTTTTTAGCCAAATTTTGAGGTTTGCAAAGGATTCTCGGTAACAGAACCAGGTCCGAGCCACACAAGTCACCCCATCATGGATTCCCCTAGGTCTCTAGTTTTCAGAAATGCATAGGTTTGGTAGGTTTCCCTAGGTGCCGGCTGAGCTGGAGGCCAAAATCTACAGGTAGGCACTTTGCAAAAAACACCTCTGTTTTCTTTAAAAAATTTGGATGTGTCCACGTTGCGCTTTGGGGCGTTTCCTGTCGCGGGCGCTAGGCCTACCCACACAAGTGAGGTATCATTTTTATCGGGAGCCTTGGGGGAACGCTGGGTGGAAGGAAATTTGTGGCTCCTCTCAGATTCCAGAACTTTCTGCCACAGAAATGTGAGGAACATGTGTTTTTTTAGCCAATTTTTGAGGTTTGCAAAGGATTCTGGGTAACAGAACCTGGTCCGAGCCACACAAGTCACCTCATCTTAGATTCCCCTAGGTCCCTAGTTTTCAGAAATGCACAGGTTTGGTAGGTTTCCCTAGGTGCCGTCTGAGCTGGAGGCCAAAATCTACAGGTAGGCACTTTGCAAAAAACACCTCTGTTTTCTTTCAAAAATTTGGATGTGTCCACGTTGCGCTTTGGGGCATTTCCTGTCGTGGGCGCTAGTCCTACCCACACAAGTGAGGTATAATTTTTATCGGCAGACTTGGGGGAACGCTGGGTGGAAGGAAATTTGTGGCTCCTCTCAGATTCCAGAACTTTCTGCCACAGAAATATGAGGAACATGTGTTTTTTTAGCCAAATTTTGAGGTTTGCAAAGGATTCTGGGTAACAGAACCTGGTCCGAGACACACAAGTCACCCCATCTTGGATTCCCCTTGGTCTCTAGTTTTCAGAAATGCACAGGTTTGATAGGTTTCCCTAGGTGCCGGCTGAGCTAGAGGCCAAATTCTACAGGTAGGCACTTTGCAAAAAACACCTCTGTTTTCTTTCAAAAATGTGGATGTGTCCACGTTGCGCTTTGGGGTGTTTCCTGTCACGGGCGCTAGGCCTACCCACACAAGTGAGGTATCATTTTTATCGGGAGACTTGGGGGAACGCTGGGTGGAAGGAAATTTTTGGCTCCTCTCAGATTCCAGCACTTTCTGCCACAGAAATGTGAGGAACATGTGTTTTTTTAGCCAAATTTTGAGATTTGCAAAGGATTCTGGGTAACAGAACCTGGTCCGAGCCACACAAGTCACCCCATCTTGGATACCCCTAGGTCTCTAGTTTTCAGAAAAGCACAGGTTTGGTAGGTTTCCCTAGGTGCCGGCTGACCTAGAGGCCAAAATCTACAATAGGCACTTTGCAAAAAACACCTCTGTTTTCTTTCAAAAATGTGGATGTGTCCACTTTGCGCTTTGGGGCGTTTCCTGTCGCGGGCGCTAGGCCTGCCCACACAAGTGAGGTATCATTTGTATCGGGAGCCGTGGGGGAATGCTGGGTGGAAGGAAATTTGTGGCTCCTCTCAGATTCCAGAACTTTCTGCCACAGAAATGTGAGGAACATGTGTTTTTTTAGCCAAATTTTGAGGTTTGCAAAGGATTCTGTGTAACAGAACCTGGTCCGAGCCACACAAGTCACCCCATCTTGGATTCCCCTAGGTCTCTAGTTTTCAGAAATGCACAGGTTTGGTAGGTTTCCCTAGGTGCCGGCTGAGCTAGAGGCCAAAATCTACAGGTAGGCACTTTGCAAAAAACACCTCTGTTTTCTTTAAAAAATGTGGATGTGTCCACTTTGCGCTTTGGGGCGTTTCCTGTTGCGGGCGCTAGGCCTACCCACACAAGTGAGGTATCATTTTTATCGGGAGACTTGGGAGAACGCTGGGTGGAAGGAAATTTGTGGCTCCTCTCAGATTCTAGAACTTTCTGCCACAGAAATGTGAGGAACATGTGTTTTTTTTGCCAAATTTTGAGGTTTGCAAAGGATTCTGGGTAACAGAACCTGGTCTGAGCCACACAAGTCACCCCATCTTGGATTCCCCTAGGTCTCTAGTTTTCAGAAATGCACAGCTTTGGAAGGTTTCCCTTGGTGCCGGCTGAGCTAGAGGCCAAAATCTACAGGTAGGCACTTTGCAAAAAACACCTCTGTTTTCTTTCAAAAATTTGGATGTGTCCACGTTGCGCTTTGGGTCGTTTCCTGTCCCGGGCGCTTGGCCTACCCACACAAGTGAGGTATAATTTTTATTGGGAGACTTGGGGGAACGCTGGTTGGAAGGAAATTTGTGGCTCCTCTCAAAATCCAGAACTTTCTGCCACAGAAATATGAGGAAAAGGTGTTTTTTTAGCCAAATTTTGAGGTTTGCAAAGGATTCTGGGTAACAGAACCTGGACCGAGCCACACAAGTCACCCCATCATGGATTCCCCTAGGTCTCTAGTTTTCAGAAATGCACAGGTTTGGTAGGTTTCCCTAGGTGCCGGCTGACCTAGAGGCCAAAATCTACAGATCGGCACTTGGAAAAAACACCTCTGTTTTCTTTCAAAAATTTGGATGTGTCCACGTTGCGCTTTGGGGCGTTTCCTGTCGCGGGGTCTAGGCCTACCCACACAAGTGAGGTATCATTTTTATCGGGAGACTTGGGGAACGCTGGGTGGAAGGAAATTTGTGGCTCCTCTCAGATTCCAGAACTTTCTGCCACAGAAATGTGAGGAACATGTGTTTTTATAGCCAAATTTTGAAGTTTGCAAAGGATTCTGGGTAACAGAACCTGGTCCGAGCCACACAAGTCACCCCATCTTAGATTCCTCTAGGTCTCTAGTTTTCAGAAATGCACAGGTTTGGTAGGTTTCCCTAGGTGCCGGCTGAGCTAGAGGCCAAAATCTACAGGTAGGCACTTTGCAAAAAACACCTCTGTTTTCTTTAAAAAATGTGGATGTGTCCACTTTGCGCTTTGGGGCGTTTCCTGTTGCGGGCGCTAGGCCTACCCACACAAGTGAGGTATCATTTTTATCGGGAGACTTGGGAGAACGGTGGGTGGAAGGAAATTTGTGGCTCCTCTCAGATTCTAGAACTTTCTGCCACAGAAATGTGAGGAACATGTGTTTTTTTTGCCAAATTTTGAGGTTTGCAAAGGATTCTGGGTAACAGAACCTGGTCTGAGCCACACAAGTCACCCCATCTTAGATTCCCCTAGGTCTCTAGTTTTCAGAAATGCACAGGTTTGGTAGGTTTCCCTAGGTGCCGGCTCAGCTGGAGGCCAAAATCTACAGGTAGGCACTTTGCAAAAAACACCTCTGTTTTCTTTCAAAAATGTGGATGTGTCTACGTTGCGCTTTGGGGTGTTTTCTGTCGCGGGCGCTAGGCCTACCCACACAAGTGAGGTATAATTTTTATCGGAGGACTTGGGGGAACGCTGGGTGGAAGGAAATTTGTGGCTCCTCTCAGATTCCAGCACTTTCTGCCACAGAAATGTGAGGAACATGTGTTTTTTTAGCCAAATTTTGAGGTTTGCAAAGGATTCTGGGTAACAGAACCTGGTCCGAGCCACACAAGTCACCCCATCTTGGATTCCCCTAGGTCTCTAGTTTTCAGAAATGCACAGGTTTGGTAGGTTTCCCTAGGTGCCGGCTGACCTAGAGGCCAAAATCTACAGGTAGGCACTTTGCAAAAAACACCTCTGTTTTCTTTCAAAAATTTGGATGTGTCCACGTTGCGCTTTGGGGCGTTTCCTGTCACAGGCGCTAGGCCTACCCACACAAGTGAGTTATCATTTTTATCGGGAGACTTGGGGGAACGCTGGGTGGAAGGAAATTTGTGGCTTCTCTCAGATTCCAGCACTTTCTGCCACAGAAATGTGAGGAACATGTGTTTTTTTAGCCAAATTTTGAGGTTTGCAAAGGATTCTGGGTAACAGAACCTGGTCCGAGCCACACAAGTCACCCCATCTTGGATACCCCTAGGTCTCTAGTTGTCAGAAAAGCACAGGTTTGGTAGGTTTCCCTAGGTGCCGGCTGACCTAGAGGCCAAAATCTACAATAGGCACTTTGCAAAAAACACCTCTGTTTTCTTTAAAAAATTTGGATGTGTCCACTTTGCGCTTTGGGGCGTTTCCTGTCGCGGGCGCTAGGCCTACCCACACAAGTGAGGTATCATTTTTATCGGGAGCCGTGGGGGAACGCTGGGTGGAAGGAAATTTGTGGCTCCTCTCAGATTCCAGAACTTTCTGCCACAGAAATGTGAGGAACATGTGTTTTTTTAGCCAAATTTTGAGGTTTGCAAAGGATTCTGGGTAACCGAACCTGGTCCGAGCCACACAAGTCACCCCATCTTGGATTCCCCTAGGTCTCTAGATTTCAGAAATGCACAGGTTTGGTAGGTTTCCCTAGGTGCCGGCTGAGCTAGAGGCCAAAATCTACAGGTAGGCACTTTGCAAAAAACACCTCTGTTTTCTTTAAAAAATGTGGATGTCTCCACTTTGCGCTTTGGGGCGTTTCCTGTTGCTGGCGCTAGGCCTACCCACACAAGTGAGGTATCATTTTTATCGGGAGACTTGGGAGAACGCTGGGTGGAAGGAAATTTGTGGCTATTCTCTCAGATTCCAGAACTTTCTGCCACAGAAATGTGAGGAACATGTGTTTTTTTTGCCAAATTTTGAGGTTTGCAAAGGATTCTGGGTAACAGAACCTGGTCCGAGCCACACAAGTCACCCCATCTTAGATTCCCCTAGGTCTCTAGTTTTCAGAAATGCACAGGATTGGTAGGTTTCCCTAGGTGCCGGCTGAGCTGGAGGCCAAAATCTACAGGTAGGCACTTTGCAAAAAACACCTCTGTTTTCTTTCAAAAATGTGGATGTGTCCACGTTGCGCTTTGGGGTGTTTCCTGTTGCGGGCGCTAGGCCTAACCACACAAGTGAGGTATCATTTTTATCGGGAGACTTGGGGGAACGATGCGTGGAAGGAAATTTGTGGCTCCTCTCAGATGCCAGAACTTTCTGCCACAGAAATGTGAGGAACATGTTTTTTTTTAGCCAAATTTTGAGTTTTGCAAAGGATTCTGGGTAACAGAACCTGGTACGAACCACACAAGTCACCCCATCTTGGATTCCCCTAGGTCTCTAGTTTTCAGAAATGCACAGGTTTGGTAGGTTTCCCTAGGTGCCGGCTGAGCTAGAGGCCAAAATCTACAGGTCGGCACTTGGAAAAAACACCTCTGTTTTCTTTCAAAAATGTGGATGTGTCCACGTTGCGCTTTGGGGCGTTTCCTGTCGCGGGCGCTAGGCCTACCCACACAAGTGAGGTATCATTTTAATCGGGAGACTTGGGGGAACGCTGGGTGGAAGGAAATTTGTGGCTCCTCTCAGATTCCAGAACTTTCTGCCACAGAAATGTGAGGAACATGTGTTTTTTTGGCCAAATTTGGAGGTTTGCAAAGGATTCTGGGTAACAGGACCTGGTCTGAGCCACACAAGTCACCCCATCTTGGATTCCCTTAGGTCTCTAGTTTTCAGAAATGCACAGGTTTGGTAGGTTTCCCTAGGTGCCGGCTGAGCTGGAGGCCAAAATCTACAGGTAGGCACTTTGCAAAAAACACTTTTGTTTTCTTTCAAAAATTTGGATGTGTCCACGTTGCGCTTTTGGGGCGTTTCTTGTTGCGGGCGCTAGGCCTACCCACACAAGTGAGGTATCATTTTTATCGGGAGACTTGGGAGAACGCTGGGTGGAAGGAAATTTGTGGCTATTCTCTCAGATTCCAGAACTTTCTGCCACAGAAATGTGAGGAACATGTGTTTTTTTTGCCAAATTTTGAGGTTTGCAAAGGATTCTGGGTAACAGAACCTGGTCCGAGCCACACAAGTCACCCCATCTTAGATTCCCCTAGGTCTCTAGTTTTCAGAAATGCACAGGATTGGTAGGTTTCCCTAGGTGCCGGCTGAGCTAGAGGCCAAAATCTACAGGTCGGCACTTGGAAAAAACACCTCTGTTTTCTTTAAAAAATTTGGATGTGTCCACGTTGCGCTTTGGGGCGTTTCCTGTCGCGGGCGCTAGGCCTACCCACACAAGTGAGGTATCATTTTAATCGGGAGACTTGGGGGAACGCTGGGTGGAAGGAAATTTGTGGCTCCTCTCAGATTCCAGAACTTTCTGCCACAGAAATGTGAGGAACATGTGTTTTTTTGGCCAAATTTTGAGGTTTGCAAAGGATTCTGGGTAACAGGACCTGGTCCGAGCCACACAAGTCACCCCATCTTGGATTCCCCTAGGTCTCTAGTTTTCAGAAATGCACAGGTTTGGTAGGTTTCCCTAGGTGCCGGCTGAGCTGGAGGCCAAAATCTACAGGTAGGCACTTTGCAAAAAACACTTTTGTTTTCTTTCAAAAATTTGGATGTGTCCACGTTGCGCTTTTGGGGCGTTTCTTGTTGCGGGCGCTAGGCCTACCCACACAAGTGAGGTATCATTTTTATCGGGAGACTTGGGAGAACGCTGGGTGGAAGGAAATTTGTGGCTATTCTCTCAGATTCCAGAACTTTCTGCCACAGAAATGTGAGGAACATGTGTTTTTTTTGCCAAATTTTGAGGTTTGCAAAGGATTCTGGGTAACAGAACCTGGTCCGAGCCACACAAGTCACCCCATCTTAGATTCCCCTAGGTCTCTAGTTTTCAGAAATGCACAGGATTGGTAGGTTTCCCTAGGTGCCGGCTGAGCTGGAGGCCAAAATCTACAGGTAGGCACTTTGCAAAAAACACCTCTGTTTTCTTTCAAAAATGTGGATGTGTCCACGTTGCGCTTTGGGGTGTTTCCTGTTGCGGGCGCTAGGCCTACCCACACAAGTGAGGTATCATTTTTATCGGGAGACTTGGGGGAACGATGCGTGGAAGGAAATTTGTGGCTCCTCTCAGATTCCAGAACTTTCTGCCACAGAAATGTGAGGAACATGTTTTTTTTTAGCCATATTTTGAGTTTTGCAAAGGATTCTGGGTAACAGAACCTGGTACGAGCCACACAAGTCACCCCATCTTGGATTCCCCTAGGTCTCTAGTTTTCAGAAATGCACAGGTTTTGTAGGTTTCCCTAGGTGCCGGCTGAGCTAGAGGCCAAAATCTACAGGTCGGCACTTGGAAAAAACACCTCTGTTTTCTTTCAAAAATTTGGATGTGTCCACGTTGCGCTTTGGGGCGTTTCCTGTCGCGGGCGCTAGGCCTACCCACACAAGTGAGGTATCATTTTAATCGGGAGACTTGGGGGAACGCTGGGTGGAAGGAAATTTGTGGCTCATCTCAGATTCCAGAACTTTCTGCCACAGAAATGTGAGGAACATGTGTTTTTTTGGCCAAATTTTGAGGTTTGCAAAGGATTCTGGGTAACAGGACCTGGTCCGAGCCACACAAGTCACCCCATCTTGGATTCCCCTAGGTCTCTAGTTTTCAGAAATGCACAGGTTTGGTAGGTTTCCCTAGGTGCCGGCTGAGCTGGAGGCCAAAATCTACAGGTAGGCACTTTGCAAAAAACACTTTTGTTTTCTTTCAAAAATTTGAATGTGTCCACGTTGCGCTTTTGGGGCGTTTCTTGTTGCGGGCGCTAGGCCTCCACACACAAGTGAGGTATCATTTTTATCGGGAGACTTGGGGGAACGCTGGTTGGGAAGATACCTGTGGCTCCTCTCAGATTCCAGAACTTTCTGCCACAGAAATATGAGGAACATGTGTTTTTTTAGCCAAATTTTGAGGTTTGCAAAGGATTCTGGGTAACAGAACCTGGTCCGAGCCACACAAGTCACCCCATTTAGGATTCCCCTAGGTCTCCAGTTTTCAGAAATGCATAAGTTTGGTAGGTTTCCCTAGGTGCCGGCTGAGCTGGAGGCCAAAATCTACAGGTAGGCACTTTGCAAAAAACACCTCTGTTTTCTTTCAAAAATGTGGATGTGTCCACGTTGCGCTTTGGGGCGTTTCCTGTCGCGGGCGCTAGGCCTACCCACACAAGTGAGGTATAATTTTTATCAGGAGACTTGGGGGAACGCTGGGTGGAAGTCAATTTGTGGCTCCTCTTAGATTCCAGAACTTTCTGCCACAGAAATGTGAGGAAAATGTGTTTTTTTAGCCAAATTTTGAGGTTTGCAAAGGATTCTGGGTAACAGAACCTGGTCCGAGCCACACAAGTCACCCCGTCTTGGATTCCCCTAGGTCTCTAGATTTACGAAATGCACAGATTTGGAAGGTTTCCCTAGGTGCCGGCTGAGCTAGAGGCCAAAATCTACAGGTAGCACTTTGCAAAAAACACCTCTGTTTTCTTAAAAAAATTTGGATGTGTCCACGTTGCGCTTTGGGGCGTTTCCTGTCGCGGGCGCTAGGCCTACCCACACAAGTGAGGTATCATTTTTATCGGGAGACTTGGGGGAACGCTGTGTGGAAGGAAATTTGTGGCTCCTCTCAGATTCCAGCACTTTCTGCCACAGAAATGTGAGGAAAATGTGTTTTTTTAGCCAAATTTTGAGGTTTGCAAAGGATTCTGAATAACAGAACCTGGTCCGAGCCACACAAGTCACCCCATCTTGGATTCCCCTAGGTCTCTAGTTTTCAGAAAAGCACAGGTTTGGTAGGTTTCCCTAGGTGCCGGCTGACCTAGAGGCCAAAATCTACAGTAGGCACTTTGCAAAAAACACCTCTGTTTTCTTTCAAAAATTTGGATGTGTCCACGTTGCGCTTTGGGGCGTTTCCTGTCGCGGGCGCTAGGCCTACCCACACAAGTGAGGTATCATTTTTATCGGGAGCCTTGGGGGAACGCTGGGTGGAAGGAAATTTGTGGCTCCTCTCAGATTCCAGAACTTTCTGCCACAGAAATGTGAGGAACATGTGTTTTTTTAGCCAAATTTTGAGGTTTGCAAAGGATTCTGGGTAACAGAACCTGGTCCGAGCCACACAAGTCACCCCATCTTGGATTCCCCTAGGTCTCTAGTTTTCAGAAATGCACAGGTTTGGTAGGTTTCCCTAGGTGCCGGCTGACCTAGAGGCCAAAATCTACAGGTAGGCACTTTGCAAAAAACACCTCTGTTTTCTTTAAAAAATGTGGATGTGTCCACTTTGCGCTTTGCGGCATTTCCTGTTGCGGGCGCTAGGCCTACAAACACAAGTGAGGTATCATTTTTATCGGGAGACTTGGGAGAACGCTGGGTGGAAGGAAATTTGTGGCTCCTCTCAGATTCCAGAACTTTCTGCCACAGAAATGTGAGGAACATGTGTTTTTTTTGCAAATTTTGAGGTTTGCAAAGGATTCTGGGTAACAGAACCTGGTCCGAGCCACACAAGTCACCCCATATTAGATTCCCCTAGGTCTCTAGTTTTCAGAAATGCACAGGTTTGGTAGGTTTCCATAGGTGCTGGCTGAGCTAGAGGCCAAAATCTACAGGTAGGCACTTTGCAAAAAACACCTCTGTTTTCTTTCAAAAATTTGGATGTGTCCACGTTGCGCTTTGGGGCGTTTCCTGTCGCGGGCGCTAGGCCTACCCACACAAGTGAGGTATCATTTTTATCGGGAGACTTGGGGGAACGCTGGGTGGAAGGAAATTTGTGGCTCCTCTCAGATTCCAGCACTTTCTGCCACAGAAATGTGACGAACATGTGTTTTTTTTGCCAAATTTTGAGGTTTGCAAAGGATTCTGGGTAACAGAACCTGGTCTGAGCCACACAAGTCACCACATCTTGGATTCCCCTAGGTCTCTAGTTTTCAGAAAAGCACAGGTTTGGTAGGTTTCCCTAGGTGCCGGCTGAGCTAGAGGCCAAAATCTACAGGTAGGCACTTTGCAAAAAACACCTTTGTTTTCTTTCAAAAATTTGGATGTGTCCACGTTGCACTTTTGGGGCGTTTCTTGTCGCGGGCGCTAGGCCTACCCACACAAGTGAGGTATCATTTTTATTGGGAGACTTGGGGGAACGCTGGGTGGAAGGAAATTTGTGGCTCCTCTCAGATTCCAGAACTTTCTGCCACAGAAATATGAGGAACATGTGTTTTTTTGGCCAAATTTTTAGGTTTGCAAAGGATTCTGGGTAACAGAACCTGGTCCGAGCCACACAAGTCACCCCATCTTGGATTCCCCTAGGTCTCTAGTTTTCAGAAATGCACAGGATTGGTAGGTTTCCCTAGGTGCCGGCTGAGCTGGAGGCCAAAATCTACAGGTAGGCACTTTGCAAAAAACACCTCTGTTTTCTTTCAAAAATGTGGATGTGTCCACGTTGCGCTTTGGGGTGTTTCCTGTTGCGGGCGCTAGGCCTACCCACACAAGTGAGGTATCATTTTTATCGGGAGACTTGGGGGAACGATGCGTGGAAGGAAATTTGTGGCTCCTCTCAGATTCCAGAACTTTATGCCACAGAAATGTGAGGAACATGTTTTTTTTAAGCCAAATTTTGAGTTTTGCAAAGGATTCTGGGTAACAGAACCTGGTACGAGCCACACAAGTCACCCCATCTTGGATTCCCCTAGGTCTCTAGTTTTCAGAAATGCACAGGTTTGGTAGGTTTCCCTAGGTGCCGGCTGAGCTAGAGGCCAAAATCTACAGGTCGGCACTTGGAAAAAACACCTCTGTTTTCTTTCAAAAATTTGGATGTGTCCACGTTGCGCTTTGGGGCGTTTCCTGTCGCGGGCGCTAGGCCTACCCACACAAGTGAGGTATCATTTTAATCGGGAGACTTGGGGGAACGCTGGGTGGAAGGAAATTTGTGGCTCATCTCAGATTCCAGAACTTTCTGCCACAGAAATGTGAGGAACATGTGTTTTTTTGGCCAAATTTTGAGGTTTGCAAAGGATTCTGGGTAACAGGACATGGTCCGAGCCACACAAGTCACCCCATCTTGGATTCCCCTAGGTCTCTAGTTTTCAGAAATGCACAGGTTTGGTAGGTTTCCCTAGGTGCCGGCTGAGCTGGAGGCCAAAATCTACAGGTAGGCACTTTGCAAAAAACACTTTTGTTTTCTTTCAAAAATTTGGATGTGTCCACGTTGCGCTTTTGGGGCGTTTCTTGTTGCGGGCGCTAGGCCTCCACACACAAGTGAGGTATCATTTTTATAGGGCGACTTGGGGGAACGCTGGTTGGGAAGATACCTGTGGCTCCTCTCAGATTCCAGAACTTTCTGCCACAGAAATATGAGGAACATGTGTTTTTTTAGCCAAATTTTGAGGTTTGCAAAGGATTCTGGGTAACAGAACCTGGTCCGAGCCACACAAGTCACCCCATTTAGGATTCCCCTAGGTCTCCAGTTTTCAGAAATGCATAGGTTTGGTAGGTTTCCCTAGGTGCCGGCTGAGCTGGAGGCCAAAATCTACAGGTAGGCACTTTGCAAAAAACACCTCTGTTTTCTTTCAAAAATTTGGATGTGTCCACGTTGCGCTTTGGGGCGTTTCCTGTCGCGGGCGCTAGGCCTACCCACACAAGTGAGGTATCATTTTTATCGGGAGACTTGGGGGAACGCTGGGTGGAAGTCAATTTGTGGCTCCTCTTAGATTCCAGAACTTTCTGCCACAGAAATGTGAGGAAAATGTGTTTTTTTAGCCAAATTTTGAGGTTTGCAAAGGATTCTGGGTAACAGAACCTGGTCCGAGCCACACAAGTCACCCCGTCTTGGATTCCCCTAGGTCTCTAGATTTACGAAATGCACAGATTTGGAAGGTTTCCCTAGGTGCCGGCTGAGCTAGAGGCCAAAATCTACAGGTAGCACTTTGCAAAAAACACCTCTGTTTTCTTAAAAAAATTTGGATGTGTCCACGTTGCGCTTTGGGGCATTTCCTGTCGCGGGCGCTAGGCCTACCCACACAAGTGAGGTATCATTTTTATCGGGAGACTTGGGGGAACGCTGTGTGGAAGGAAATTTGTGGCTCCTCTCAGATTCCAGCACTTTCTGCCACAGAAATGTGAGGAAAATGTGTTTTTTTAGCCAAATTTTGAGGTTTGCAAAGGATTCTGAATAACAGAACCTGGTCCGAGCCACACAAGTCACCCCATCTTGGATTCCCCTAGGTCTCTAGTTTTCAGAAAAGCACAGGTTTGGTAGGTTTCCCTAGGTGCCGGCTGACCTAGAGGCCAAAATCTACAGTAGGCACTTTGCAAAAAACACCTCTGTTTTCTTTCAAAAATTTGGATGTGTCCACGTTGCGCTTTGGGGCGTTTCCTGTCGCGGGCGCTAGGCCTACCCACACAAGTGAGGTATCATTTTTATCGGGAGCCTTGGGGGAACGCTGGGTGGAAGGAAATTTGTGGCTCCTCTCAGATTCCAGAACTTTCTGCCACAGAAATGTGAGGAACATGTGTTTTTTTAGCCAAATTTTGAGGTTTGCAAAGGATTCTGGGTAACAGAACCTGGTCCGAGCCACACAAGTCACCCCATCTTGGATTCCCCTAGGTCTCTAGTTTTCAGAAATGCACAGGTTTGGTAGGTTTCCCTAGGTGCCGGCTGACCTAGAGGCCAAAATCTACAGGTAGGCACTTTGCAAAAAACACCTCTGTTTTCTTTAAAAAATGTGGATGTGTCCACTTTGCGCATTGCGGCATTTCCTGTTGCGGGCGCTAGGCCTACAAACACAAGTGAGGTATCATTTTTATCGGGAGACTTGGGAGAACGCAGGGTGGAAGGAAATTTGTGGCTCCTCTCAGATTCCAGAACTTTCTGCCACAGAAATGTGAGGAACATGTGTTTTTTTTGCAAATTTTGAGGTTTGCAAAGGATTCTGGGTAACAGAACCTGGTCCGAGCCACACAAGTCACCCCATATTAGATTCCCCTAGGTCTCTAGTTTTCAGAAATGCACAGGTTTGGTAGGTTTCCATAGGTGCTGGCTGAGCTAGAGGCCAAAATCTACAGGTAGGCACTTTGCAAAAAACACCTCTGTTTTCTTTCAAAAATTTGGATGTGTCCACGTTGCGCTTTGGGGCGTTTCCTGTCGCGGGCGCTAGGCCTACCCACACAAGTGAGGTATCATTTTTATCGGGAGACTTGGGGGAACGCTGGGTGGAAGGAAATTTGTGGCTCCTCTCAGATTCCAGCACTTTCTGCCACAGAAATGTGACGAACATGTGTTTTTTTTGCCAAATTTTGAGGTTTGCAAAGGATTCTGGGTAACAGAACCTGGTCTGAGCCACACAAGTCACCACATCTTGGATTCCCCTAGGTCTCTAGTTTTCAGAAAAGCACAGGTTTGGTAGGTTTCCCTAGGTGCCGGCTGAGCTAGAGGCCAAAATCTACAGGTAGGCACTTTGCAAAAAACACCTTTGTTTTCTTTCAAAAATTTGGATGTGTCCACTTTGCACTTTTGGGGCGTTTCTTGTCGCGGGCGCTAGGCCTACCCACACAAGTGAGGTATCATTTTTATTGGGAGACTTGGGGGAACGCTGGGTGGAAGGAAATTTGTGGCTCCTCTCAGATTCCAGAACTTTCTGCCACAGAAATATGAGGAACATGTGTTTTTTTGGCCAAATTTTGAGGTTTGCAAAGGATTCTGGGTAACAGAACCTGGTCCGAGCCACACAAGTCACCCCATCTTGGATTCCCCTAGGTCTCTAGTTTTCAGAAATGCACAGGTTTGGTAGGTTTCCCTAGGTGCCGGCTGAGCTAGAGGCCAAAATCTACAGGTAGGCACTTTGCAAAAAACACCTCTGTTTTCTTTCAAAAATTTGGATGTGTCCACGTTGCGCTTTGGGTCGTTTCCTGTAGCGGGCGCTAGGCCTACCCACACAAGTGAGGTATCATTTTTATTGGGAGACTTGGGGGAACGCTGGTTGGAAGGAAACTTGTGGCTCCTCTCAGATTCCAGAACTTTCTGCCACAGAAATATGAGGAACATGTGTTTTTTTAGCCAAATTTTGAGGTTTGCAAAGGATTCTGGGTAACAGAACTTGGTCCGAGCCACACAAGTCACCCCATCTTGGATTCACCTAGGTCTCTAGTCTTCAGAAAAGCACAGGTTTGGTAGGTTTCCCTAGGTGCCGGCTGAGCTAGAGGGCAAAATCTACAGGTAGGCACTTTGCAAAAAACACCTCTGTTTTCTTTAAAAAATTTGGATGTGTCCACTTTGCGCTTTGGGGCGTTTCCTGTTGCGGGCGCTAGGCCTACCCACACAAGTGAGGTATCATTTTCATCGGGAGACTTGGGGGAACGCTGGGTGGAAGGAAATTTGTGGCTCCTCTCAGATTCCAGCACTTTCTGCCACAGAAATGTGACGAACATGTATTTTTTTTGCCAAATTTTGAGGTTTGCAAAGGATTCTGGGTAACAGAACCTGGTCCGAGCCACACAAGTCACCCCATCTTGGATTCCCCTAGGTCTCTAGTTTTCAGAAAAGCACAGGTTTGGTAGGTTTCCCTAGGTGCCGGCTGACCTAGAGGCCAAAACCTACAGTAGGCACTTTGCAAAAAACACCTCTGTTTTCTTTCAAAAATTTGGATGTGTCCACGTTGCGCTTTGGGGCATTTCCTGTCGTGGGCGCTAGGCCTACCCACACAAGTGAGGAATCATTTTTATCGGGAGCCTTGGGGGAACGCTGGGTGGAAGGAAATTTGTGGCTCCTCTCAGATTCCAGAACTTTCTGCCACAGAAATGTGAGGAACATGTGTTTTTTGAGTCAAATTTTGAGGTTTGCAAAGGATTCTGGGTAACAGAACCTGGTCCGAGCCACACAAGTCACCCCATCTTGGATTCCCCTAGGTCTCTAGTTTTCAGAAATGCACAGGTTTGGTAGGTTTCCCTAGGTACCGGCTGAGCTAGAGGCCAAAATCTACAGGTAGGCACTTTGCAAAAAACACCTCTGTTTTCTTGAAAAAATTTGGATGTGTCCACTTTGCGCTTTGGGGCGTTTCCTGTTGCGGGCACTAGGCCTACCCACACAAGTGAGGTATCATTTTTATCGGGAGACTTGGGAGAAAGCTGGGTGGAAGGAAATTTGTGGCTCCTCTCATATTCCAGAACTTTCTGCCACAGAAATGTAAGGAACATGTGTTTTTTTTGCCAAATTTTGAGATTTGCAAAGGATTCTGGGTAACAGAACCTGGTCCGAGCCACACAAGTCACCCCATATTAGATTCCCCTAGGTCTCTAGTTTTCAGAAATGCACAGGTTTGGTAAGTTTCCCTAGGTGCCGGCTTAGCTAGAGGCCAAAATCTACAGGTAGGCACTTTGCAAAAAACACCTCTGTTTTCTTGAAAAAATTTGGATGTGTCCACGTTGCGCTTTGGGGCGTTTCCTGTCGCGGGCGCTAGGCCTACCCATACAAGTGAGGTATAATTTTTATCGGCAGACTTGGGGGAACGCTGGGTGGAAGGAAATTTGTGGCTCCTCTCAGATTCCAGAACTTTCTGCCACAGAAATGTGAGGAACATGTGTTTTTTTGGCCAAATTTTGAGGTTTGCAAAGGATTCTGGGTAACAGGACATGGTCCGAGCCACACAAGTCACCCCATCTTGGATTCCCCTAGGTCTCTAGTTTTCAGAAATGCACAGGTTTGGTAGGTTTCCCTAGGTGCCGGCTGAGCTGGAGGCCAAAATCTACAGGTAGGCACTTTGCAAAAAACACTTTTGTTTTCTTTCAAAAATTTGGATGTGTCCACGTTGCGCTTTTGGGGCGTTTCTTGTTGCGGGCGCTAGGCCTCCACACACAAGTGAGGTATCATTTTTATAGGGAGACTTGGGGGAACGCTGGTTGGGAAGATACCTGTGGCTCCTCTCAGATTCCAGAACTTTCTGCCACAGAAATATGAGGAACATGTGTTTTTTTAGCCAAATTTTGAGGTTTGCAAAGGATTCTGGGTAACAGAACCTGGTCCGAGCCACACAAGTCACCCCATTTAGGATTCCCCTAGGTCTCCAGTTTTCAGAAATGCATAGGTTTGGTAGGTTTCCCTAGGTGCCGGCTGAGCTGGAGGCCAAAATCTACAGGTAGGCACTTTGCAAAAAACACCTCTGTTTTCTTTCAAAAATTTGGATGTGTCCACGTTGCGCTTTGGGGCGTTTCCTGTCGCGGGCGCTAGGCCTACCCACACAAGTGAGGTATCATTTTTATCGGGAGACTTGGGGGAACGCTGGGTGGAAGTCAATTTGTGGCTCCTCTTAGATTCCAGAACTTTCTGCCACAGAAATGTGAGGAAAATGTGTTTTTTTAGCCAAATTTTGAGGTTTGCAAAGGATTCTGGGTAACAGAACCTGGTCCGAGCCACACAAGTCACCCCGTCTTGGATTCCCCTAGGTCTCTAGATTTACGAAATGCACAGATTTGGAAGGTTTCCCTAGGTGCCGGCTGAGCTAGAGGCCAAAATCTACAGGTAGCACTTTGCAAAAAACACCTCTGTTTTCTTAAAAAAATTTGGATGTGTCCACGTTGCGCTTTGGGGCGTTTCCTGTCGCGGGCGCTAGGCCTACCCACACAAGTGAGGTATCATTTTTATCGGGAGACTTGGGGGAACGCTGTGTGGAAGGAAATTTGTGGCTCCTCTCAGATTCCAGCACTTTCTGCCACAGAAATGTGAGGAAAATGTGTTTTTTTAGCCAAATTTTGAGGTTTGCAAAGGATTCTGAATAACAGAACCTGGTCCGAGCCACACAAGTCACCCCATCTTGGATTCCCCTAGGTCTCTAGTTTTCAGAAAAGCACAGGTTTGGTAGGTTTCCCTAGGTGCCGGCTGACCTAGAGGCCAAAATCTACAGTAGGCACTTTGCAAAAAACACCTCTGTTTTCTTTCAAAAATTTGGATGTGTCCACGTTGCGCTTTGGGGCGTTTCCTGTCGCGGGCGCTAGGCCTACCCACACAAGTGAGGTATCATTTTTATCGGGAGCCTTGGGGGAACGCTGGGTGGAAGGAAATTTGTGGCTCCTCTCAGATTCCAGAACTTTCTGCCACAGAAATGTGAGGAACATGTGTTTTTTTAGCCAAATTTTGAGGTTTGCAAAGGATTCTGGGTAACAGAACCTGGTCCGAGCCACACAAGTCACCCCATCTTGGATTCCCCTAGGTCTCTAGTTTTCAGAAATGCACAGGTTTGGTAGGTTTCCCTAGGTGCCGGCTGACCTAGAGGCCAAAATCTACAGGTAGGCACTTTGCAAAAAACACCTCTGTTTTCTTTAAAAAATGTGGATGTGTCCACTTTGCGCTTTGCGGCATTTCCTGTTGCGGGCGCTAGGCCTACAAACACAAGTGAGGTATCATTTTTATCGGGAGACTTGGGAGAACGCAGGGTGGAAGGAAATTTGTGGCTCCTCTCAGATTCCAGAACTTTCTGCCACAGAAATGTGAGGAACATGTGTTTTTTTTGCAAATTTTGAGGTTTGCAAAGGATTCTGGGTAACAGAACCTGGTCCGAGCCACACAAGTCACCCCATATTAGATTCCCCTAGGTCTCTAGTTTTCAGAAATGCACAGGTTTGGTAGGTTTCCATAGGTGCTGGCTGAGCTAGAGGCCAAAATCTACAGGTAGGCACTTTGCAAAAAACACCTCTGTTTTCTTTCAAAAATTTGGATGTGTCCACGTTGCGCTTTGGGGCGTTTCCTGTCGCGGGCGCTAGGCCTACCCACACAAGTGAGGTATCATTTTTATCGGGAGACTTGGGGGAACGCTGGGTGGAAGGAAATTTGTGGCTCCTCTCAGATTCCAGCACTTTCTGCCACAGAAATGTGACGAACATGTGTTTTTTTTGCCAAATTTTGAGGTTTGCAAAGGATTCTGGGTAACAGAACCTGGTCTGAGCCACACAAGTCACCACATCTTGGATTCCCCTAGGTCTCTAGTTTTCAGAAAAGCACAGGTTTGGTAGGTTTCCCTAGGTGCCGGCTGAGCTAGAGGCCAAAATCTACAGGTAGGCACTTTGCAAAAAACACCTTTGTTTTCTTTCAAAAATTTGGATGTGTCCACTTTGCACTTTTGGGGCGTTTCTTGTCGCGGGCGCTAGGCCTACCCACACAAGTGAGGTATCATTTTTATTGGGAGACTTGGGGGAACGCTGGGTGGAAGGAAATTTGTGGCTCCTCTCAGATTCCAGAACTTTCTGCCACAGAAATATGAGGAACATGTGTTTTTTTGGCCAAATTTTGAGGTTTGCAAAGGATTCTGGGTAACAGAACCTGGTCCGAGCCACACAAGTCACCCCATCTTGGATTCCCCTAGGTCTCTAGTTTTCAGAAATGCACAGGTTTGGTAGGTTTCCCTAGGTGCCGGCTGAGCTAGAGGCCAAAATCTACAGGTAGGCACTTTGCAAAAAACACCTCTGTTTTCTTTCAAAAATTTGGATGTGTCCACGTTGCGCTTTGGGTCGTTTCCTGTAGCGGGCGCTAGGCCTACCCACACAAGTGAGGTATCATTTTTATTGGGAGACTTGGGGGAACGCTGGTTGGAAGGAAACTTGTGGCTCCTCTCAGATTCCAGAACTTTCTGCCACAGAAATATGAGGAACATGTGTTTTTTTAGCCAAATTTTGAGGTTTGCAAAGGATTCTGGGTAACAGAACCTGGTCCGAGCCACACAAGTCACCCCATCTTGGATTCCCCTAGGTCTCTAGTCTTCAGAAAAGCACAGGTTTGGTAGGTTTCCCTAGGTGCCGGCTGAGCTAGAGGGCAAAATCTACAGGTAGGCACTTTGCAAAAAACACCTCTGTTTTCTTTAAAAAATTTGGATGTGTCCACTTTGCGCTTTGGGGCGTTTCCTGTTGCGGGCGCTAGGCCTACCCACACAAGTGAGGTATCATTTTCATCGGGAGACTTGGGGGAACGCTGGGTGGAAGGAAATTTGTGGCTCCTCTCAGATTCCAGCACTTTCTGCCACAGAAATGTGACGAACATGTATTTTTTTTGCCAAATTTTGAGGTTTGCAAAGGATTCTGGGTAACAGAACCTGGTCCGAGCCACACAAGTCACCCCATCTTGGATTCCCCTAGGTCTCTAGTTTTCAGAAAAGCACAGGTTTGGTAGGTTTCCCTAGGTGCCGGCTGACCTAGAGGCCAAAACCTACAGTAGGCACTTTGCAAAAAACACCTCTGTTTTCTTTCAAAAATTTGGATGTGTCCACGTTGCGCTTTGGGGCATTTCCTGTCGTGGGCGCTAGGCCTACCCACACAAGTGAGGTATCATTTTTATCGGGAGCCTTGGGGGAACGCTGGGTGGAAGGAAATTTGTGGCTCCTCTCAGATTCCAGAACTTTCTGCCACAGAAATGTGAGGAACATGTGTTTTTTGAGTCAAATTTTGAGGTTTGCAAAGGATTCTGGGTAACAGAACCTGGTCCGAGCCACACAAGTCACCCCATCTTGGATTCCCCTAGGTCTCTAGTTTTCAGAAATGCACAGGTTTGGTAGGTTTCCCTAGGTACCGGCTGAGCTAGAGGCCAAAATCTACAGGTAGGCACTTTGCAAAAAACACCTCTGTTTTCTTGAAAAAATTTGGATGTGTCCACTTTGCGCTTTGGGGCGTTTCCTGTTGCGGGCACTAGGCCTACCCACACAAGTGAGGTATCATTTTTATCGGGAGACTTGGGAGAAAGCTGGGTGGAAGGAAATTTGTGGCTCCTCTCATATTCCAGAACTTTCTGCCACAGAAATGTAAGGAACATGTGTTTTTTTTGCCAAATTTTGAGATTTGCAAAGGATTCTGGGTAACAGAACCTGGTCCGAGCCACACAAGTCACCCCATATTAGATTCCCCTAGGTCTCTAGTTTTCAGAAATGCACAGGTTTGGTAAGTTTCCCTAGGTGCCGGCTTAGCTAGAGGCCAAAATCTACAGGTAGGCACTTTGCAAAAAACACCTCTGTTTTCTTTAAAAAATTTGGATGTGTCCACGTTGCGCTTTGGGGCGTTTCCTGTCGCGGGCGCTAGGCCTACCCATACAAGTGAGGTATAATTTTTATCGGCAGACTTGGGGGAACGCTGGGTGGAAGGAAATTTGTGGCTCCTCTCAGATTCCAGAACTTTCTGCCACAGAAATATGAGGAACATGTGTTTTTTTAGCCAAATTTTGAGGTTTGCAAAGGATTCTGGGTAACAGAACCTGGTCCGAGCCACACAAGTTACCCCATCTTGGATTCCTCTAGGTCTCTAGTTTTCAGAAATGCACAGGTTTGATAGGTTTCCATAGGTGCCGGCTGAGCTAGAGGCCAAATTCTACAGGTAGGCACTTTGCAAAAAACACCTCTGTTTTCTTTCAAAAATGTGGATGTGTCCACGTTGCGCTTTGGGGTGTTTCCTGTCGCGGGCGCTAGGCCTACCCACACAAGTGAGGTATCATTTTTATCGGGAGACTTGGGGGAACGCTGGGTGGAAGGAAATTTGTGGCTCCTCTCAGATTCCAGAACTTTCTGTCACAGAAATGTGAGGAACATGTGTTTTTTTAGCCAATTTTTGAGGTTTGCAAAGGATTCTGGGTAACAGAACCTGGTCCGAGCCACACAAGTCACCTCATCTTGGATTCCCCTAGGTCTCTAGTTTTCAGAAATGCACAGCTTTGGTAGGTTTCCCTAGGTGCCGGCTGAGCTAGAGGCCAAAATCTACAGGTAGCACTTTGCAAAAAACACCTCTATTTTCTTTAAAAAATTTGGATGTGTCCACGTTGCGCTTTGGGGCGTTTCCTGTCACGGGCGCTAGGCCTACCCACACAAGTGAGGTATCATTTTTATCGGGAGACTTGGGGGAACGCTGGTTGGAAGGAAATTTGTGGCTCCTCTCAGATTCCAGAACTTTCTGCCACAGAAATATGAGGAACATGTGTTTTTTTAGCCAAATTTTGAGGTTTGCAAAGGATTCTGGGTAACAGAACCTGGACCGAGCCACACAAGTCACCCCATCTTGGATTCCCCTTGGTCTCTAGTTTTCAGAAATGCACAGGTTTGATAGGTTTCCCTAGGTGCCGGCTGAGCTAGAGGCCAAATTCTACAGGTAGGCACTTTGCAAAAAACACCTCTGTTTTCTTTCAAAAATGTGGATGTGTCCACGTTGCGCTTTTGGGTGTTTCCTGTCACGGGCGCTAGGCCTACCCACACAAGTGAGGTATCATTTTTATCGGGAGACTTGGGGGAACGCTGGGTGGAAGGAAATTTGTGGCTCCTCTCAGATTCCAGAACTTTCTGTCACAGAAATATGAAGAACATGTGTTTTTTAGCCAAATTTTGAGGTTTGCAAAGTATTCTGGGTAACAGAACCTGGTCCGAGCCACACAAGTCACCCCATCTTGGATTCCCCTAGGTATCTAGTTTTCAGAAATGCACAGGTTTGGTAGGTTTCCCTAGGTGCCGGGTGAGCTAGAGGCCAAAATCTACAGGTAGGCACTTTGCAAAAAACACCTCTGTTTTCTTTCAAAAATGTGGATGTTTCCACGTTGCGCTTTGGGGTGTTTCCTGTCGCGGGCGCTAGGCCTACCCACACAAGTCAGGTATCATTTTTATCGGGAGACTTGGGGGAACGCTGGGTGGAAGGAAATTTGTGGTCCTCTCATATTCCAGAACTTTCTGCCACAGAAATGTGAGGAACATGTGTTTTTTTTGCCAAATTTTGAGGTTTGCAAAGGATTCTGGGTAACAGAACCTGGTCCGAGCCACACAAGTCACCCCATCTTGGATTCCCCTAGGTCTCTAGTTTTCAGAAATGCACAGGTTTGGTAGGTTTCCCTAGGTGCCGGCTGAGCTAGAGGCCAAAATCTACAGGTAGGCACTTTGCAAAAAACACCTCTATTTTCTTTAAAAAATTTGGATGTGTCCACGTTGCGCTTTGGGGCGTTTCCTGTCACGGGCGCTAGGCCTACCCACACAAGTGAGGTATCATTTTTATCGGGAGACATGGGGGAACGCTGGGTGGAAGGAAATTTGTGGCTCCTCTCTGATTCCAGAACTTTCTGCCACAGAAATGTGAGGAACATGTGTTTTTTTAGCCAAATTTTGAGGTTTGCAAATGATTCTGGGTAACAGAACCTGGTCCGGGCCACACAAGTCACCCCATCTGGGATTCCCCTAGGTCTCTAGTTTTCAGAAATGCACAGGTTTGGTAGGTTTACCTAGGTGCCGGCTGAGCTAGAGGCCAAAATCTACAGGTAGGCACTTTGCAAAAAGCACCTCTGTTTTCTTTAAAAAATGTGGATGTGTCCACGTTGCGCTTTGGGGCGTTTCCTGTCACGGGCGCTAGGCCTACCCACACAAGTGAGGTATCATTTTTATCGGGAGACTTGGGGGAACGCTGGGTGGAAGGAAATTTGTGGCTCCTCTCAGATTCCAGAACTTTCTGCCACAGAAATGTGAGGAACAAGTTTTTTTTTAGCCAAATTTTGAGGTTTGCAAAGGATTCTGGGTAACAGGACCTGGTCCGAGCCACACAAGTCACCCCATCTTGGATTCCCCTAGGTCTCTAGTTTTCAGAAATGCACAGGTTTGGTAGGTTTCCCTAGGTGCCGGCTGAGCTGGAGGCCAAAATCTACAGGTAGGCACTTTGCAAAAAACACCTTTGTTTTCTTTCAAAAATTTGGATGTGTCCACATTGCGCTTTTGGGGCGTTTCTTGTCGCGGGCGCTAGGCCTACCCACACAAGTGAGGTATCATTTTTATCGGGAGACTTGGGGGAACGCTGGGTGGAAGGAAATTTGTGGCTCCTCTCAGATTCCAGAACTTTCTGCCACAGAAATATGAGGAACATGTGTTTTTTTGGCCAAATTTTGAGGTTTGCAAAGGATTCTGGGTAACAGAACCTGGTCCGAGCCACACAAATCACCCCATCTTGGATTCCCCTAGGTCTCTAGTTTTCAGAAATGCACAGGTTTGGTAGGTTTCCCTAGGTGCCGGCTGAGCTAGAGGCCAAAATCTACAGGTAGGCACTTTGCAAAAAACACCTCTGTTTTCTTAAAAAAATTTGGATGTGTCCACGTTGCGCTTCGGGTCGTTTCCTGTCGCGGGCGCTAGGCCTACCCACACAAGTGAGGTATCATTTTTATTGGGAGACTTGGGGGAACGCTGGTTGGAAGGAAACTTGTGGCTCCTCTCAGATTCCAGAACTTTCTGCCACAGAAATATGAGGAACATGTGTTTTTTTAACCAAATTTTTAGGTTTGCAAAGGATTCTGGGTAACAGAACCTGGTCCGAGCCACACAAGTCACCCCATTTAGGATTCCCCTAGGTCTCTAGTTTTCAGAAATGCATAGGTTTGGTAGGTTTCCATAGGTGCCGGCAGAGCTGGACGCCAAAATCTACAGGTAGGTACTTTGCAAAAAACACCTCTGTTTTCTTTCATAAATTTGGATGTGTCCACGTTGCGCTTTGGGGCGTTTCCTGTCGCGGGCGCTAGGCCTACCCACACAAGTGAGGTATAATTTTTATCGGGAGACTTGGGGGAACGCTGGGTGGAAGGAAATTTGTGGCTCCTCTCAGATTCCAGAACTTTCTGCCACAGAAATGTGAGGAACATGTGTTTTTTTAGCCAAATTTTGAGGTTTGCAAAGGATTCTGGGTAACAGAACCTGGTCCGAGCCACACAAGTCACCCCATCTTGGATTCCCCTAGGTCTCTAGTTTTCAGAAATGCACAGCTTTGGTAGGTTTCCCTAGGTGGCGGCTGAGCTAGAGGCCAAAATCTACAGGTAGCACTTTGAAAAAAACACCTCTGTTTTCTTTAAAAAATTTGGATGTGTCCACGTTGCGCTTTGGGGCGTTTCCTGTCGCGGGCGCTAGGCCTACCCACACAATTGAGGTATCATTTTTATCGGGAGACTTGGGGGAACGCTGGGTGGAAGGAAATTTGTGGCTCCTCTCAGATTCCAGAACTTTCTGCCACAGAAATGTGAGGAACATGTTTTTTTTGGCCAAATTTTGAGTTTTGCAAAGGATTCTGGGTAACAGAACCTGGGGCCAGATGTACGAAAAAACCAAATTGCGATTTGCAATTTGCGAGTCTCTGCGACTCGCAAATTGCAAGTCGCAATTTGGGATGCAGAAAGGTGTCTCAGACACCTTCTGCAAGTCGCTATGGGGTCGCAAAGACCCACCTCATTAATATTAATGAGGTGGGTCGCAAATTGCGGCCCCATAGCGACTATGGGCACTCGCTAACATGGAGGCCTGCTGACGTCAGCAGGCCTCCATGTCAGCGACCTGCTGCTCAATAAAGCAGGTTTTTTTTTTTTTTAAATGTAGCCCGTTTTCCCTAAGGGAAAACGAGCTGCATTTTAAAAAAATCCGAAACCTTTTGTTTCATTTTTTTCAGGGCAGGGAGTGGTCCCTTGGACCCCTCCCTGCCCTGAAAAACTATTTTTGGGTGCAATCACAAACTGGAAGGGGTCCCATGGGGACCCCTTCCAATTTGCGATTGTGTTACCATCCACTTGAAGTGGATGGTAACTGCGATGCCATTTGCGACCGCATATGCGGTCGCAAATGGTATTGCATACCATTGCGAGTCGCAAATAGGAAGGGAACACACCTTCCTATTTGCGAGTCGCACATGCATATTGCGAGTCGGTAACGACTCGCATTATGCATTTGTGCATTGCAAACCCACGTTTGCGAGTCGCAAACGGCGATTTTCGCCGTTTGCGACTCGCAAAAGGGTTGCTACATCTGGCCCCTGGTCCGAGCCACACAAGTCACCCCATCTTGGATTCCCCTACGTCTCTAGTTTTCAGAAATGCACAGGTTTGGTAGGTTTCCCTAGGTGCCGGCTGAGCTAGAGGCCAAAATCTACAGATCGGCACTTGGAAAAAACACCTCTGTTTTCTTTCAAAAATTTGGATGTGTCCACGTTGCGCTTTGGGGTGTTTCCTGTCGCGGGCGCTAGGCCTCCCCACACAAGTGAGGTATCATTTTTAGCGGGAGACTTGGGTGAACGCTGGTTGGAAGGAAATTTGTGGCTCCTCTCAGATTCCAGAACTTTCTGCCACAGAAATATGAGGAACATGTGTTTTTTTAGCCAAATTTTGAGGTTTGCAAAGGATTCTGGGTAACAGAACCTGGACCGAGCCACACAAGTCACCCCATCTTGGATTCCCCTTGGTCTCTAGTTTTCAGAAATGCACAGGTTTGATAGGTTTCCCTAGGTGCCGGCTGAGCTAGAGGCCAAATTCTACAGGTAGGCACTTTGCAAAAAACACCTCTGTTTTCTTTCAAAAATGTGGATGTGTCCACGTTGCGCTTTTGGGTGTTTCCTGTCACGGGCGCTAGGCCTACCCACACAAGTGAGGTATCATTTTTATCGGGAGACTTGGGGGAACGCTGGGTGGAAGGAAATTTGTGGCTCCTCTCAGATTCCAGAACTTTCTGCCACAGAAATATGAGGAACATGTGTTTTTTAGCCAAATTTTGAGGTTTGCAAAGTATTCTGGGTAACAGAACCTGGTCCGAGCCACACAAGTCACCCCATCTTGGATTCCCCTAGGTCTCTAGTTTTCAGAAATGCACAGGTTTGGTAGGTTTCCCTAGGTGCCGGGTGAGCTAGAGGCCAAAATCTACAGGTAGGCACTTTGCAAAAAACACCTCTGTTTTCTTTCAAAAATTTGGATGTGTCCACGTTGCGCTTTGGGGTGTTTCCTGTCGCGGGCGCTAGGCCTACCCACACAAGTGAGGTATAATTTTTATCGGGAGACTTGGGGGAACGCTGGGTGGAAGGAAATTTGTGGCTCCTCTCAGATTCCAGAACTTTCTGCCACAGAAATGTGAGGAACATGTTTTTTTTAGCCAAATTTTGAGTTTTGCAAAGGATTCTGGGTAACAGAACCTGGTCCGAGCCACTCAAGTCACCCCATCTTGGATTCCCCTAGGTCTCTAGTTTTCAGAAATGCACAGGTTTGGTAGGTTTCCCTAGGTGCCGGCTGAGCTAGAGGCCAAAATCTACAGGTCGGCACTTGGAAAAAACACCTCTGTTTTCTTTCAAAAATTTGGATGTGTCCACGTTGCGCTTTGGGGCGTTTCCTGTCACGGGAGCTAGGCCTACCCACACAAGTGAGGTATCATTTGTATCGGGAGACTTGGGGGAACGCTGGGTGGAAGGAAATTTGTGGCTCCTCTCAGATTCCAGCACTTTCTGCCACAGAAATGTGAGGAACATGTGTTTTTTTAGCCAAATTTTGAGGTTTGCAAAGGATTCTGGGTAACAGAACCTGGTCCGAGCCACACAAGTCACCCCATCTTGGATTCCCCTAGGTCTCTAGTTTTCAGAAATGCACAGGTTTGGTAGGTTTCCCTAGGTGCCGGCTGACCTAGAGGCCAAAATCTACAGGTAGGCACTTTGCAAAAAACACCTCTGTTTTCTTTCAAAAATTTGGATGTGTCCACGTTGCGCTTTGGGGCGTTTCCTGTCACAGGCGCTAGGCCTACCCACACAAGTGAGGTATCATTTTTATCGGGAGACTTGGGGGAACGCTGGGTGGAATGAAATTTGTGGCTTCTCTCAGATTCCAGCACTTTCTGCCACAGAAATGCGAGGAACATGTGTTTTTTTAGCCAAATTTTGAGGTTTGCAAAGGATTCTGGGTAACAGAACCTGGTCCGAGCCACACAAGTCACCCCATCTTGGATACCCCTAGGTCTCTAGTTGTCAGAAAAGCACAGGTTTGGTAGGTTTCCCTAGGTGCCGGCTGACCTAGAGGCCAAAATCTACAATAGGCACTTTGCAAAAAACACCTCTGTTTTCTTTAAAAAATTTGGATGTGTCCACTTTGCGCTTTGGGGCGTTTCCTGTCGCGGGCGCTAGGCCTACCCACACAAGTGAGGTATCATTTTTATCGGGAGCCGTGGGGGAACGCTGGGTGGAAGGAAATTTGTGGCTCCTCTCAGATTCCAGAACTTTCTGCCACAGAAATGTGAGGAACATGTGTTTTTTTAGCCAAATTTTGAGGTTTGCAAAGGATTCTGGGTAACCGAACCTGGTCCGAGCCACACAAGTCACCCCATCTTGGATTCCCCTAGGTCTCTAGTTTTCAGAAATGCACAGGTTTGGTAGGTTTCCCTAGGTGCCGGCTGAGCTAGAGGCCAAAATCTACAGGTAGGCACTTTGCAAAAAACACCTCTGTTTTCTTTAAAAAATTTGGATGTCTCCACTTTGCGCTTTGGGGCGTTTCCTGTTGCGGGCGCTAGGCCTACCCACACAAGTGAGGTATCATTTTTATCGGGAGACTTGGGAGAACGCTGGGTGGAAGGAAATTTGTGGCTATTCTCTCAGATTCCAGAACTTTCTGCCACAGAAATGTGAGGAACATGTGTTTTTTTTGCCAAATTTTGAGGTTTGCAAAGGATTCTGGGTAACAGAACCTGGTCCGAGCCACACAAGTCACCCCATCTTAGATTCCCCTAGGTCTCTAGTTTTCAGAAATGCACAGGATTGGTAGGTTTCCCTAGGTGCCGGCTGAGCTGGAGGCCAAAATCTACAGGTAGGCACTTTGCAAAAAACACCTCTGTTTTCTTTCAAAAATGTGGATGTGTCCACGTTGCGCTTTGGGGTGTTTCCTGTTGCGGGCGCTAGGCCTACCCACACAAGTGAGGTATCATTTTTATCGGGAGACTTGGGGGAACGATGCGTGGAAGGAAATTTGTGGCTCCTCTCAGATGCCAGAACTTTCTGCCACAGAAATGTGAGGAACATGTATTTTTTTAGCCAAATTTTGAGTTTTGCAAAGGATTCTGGGTAACAGAACCTGGTACGAACCACACAAGTCACCCCATCTTGGATTCCCCTAGGTCTCTAGTTTTCAGAAATGCACAGGTTTGGTAGGTTTCCCTAGGTGCCGGCTGAGCTAGAGGCCAAAATCTACAGGTCGGCACTTGGAAAAAACACCTCTGTTTTCTTTCAAAAATTTGGATGTGTCCACGTTGCGCTTTGGGGCGTTTCCTGTCGCGGGCGCTAGGCCTACCCACACAAGTGAGGTATCATTTTAATCGGGAGACTTGGGGGAACGCTGGGTGGAAGGTAATTTGTGGCTCCTCTCAGATTCCAGAACTTTCTGCCACAGAAATGTGAGGAACATGTGTTTTTTTGGCCAAATTTGGAGGTTTGCAAAGGATTCTGGGTAACAGGACCTGGTCCGAGCCACACAAGTCACCCCATCTTGGATTCCCTTAGGTCTCTAGTTTTCAGAAATGCACAGGTTTGGTAGGTTTCCCTAGGTGCCGGCTGAGCTGGAGGCCAAAATCTACAGGTAGGCACTTTGCAAAAAACACTTTTGTTTTCTTTCAAAAATTTGGATGTGTCCACGTTGCGCTTTTGGGGCGTTTCTTGTTGCGGGCGCTAGGCCTACCCACACAAGTGAGGTATCATTTTTATCGGGAGACTTGGGAGAACGCTGGGTGGAAGGAAATTTGTGGCTATTCTCTCAGATTCCAGAACTTTCTGCCACAGAAATGTGAGGAACATGTGTTTTTTTTGCCAAATTTTGAGGTTTGCAAAGGATTCTGGGTAACAGAACCTGGTCCGAGCCACACAAGTCACCCCATCTTAGATTCCCCTAGGTCTCTAGTTTTCAGAAATGCACAGGATTGGTAGGTTTCCCTAGGTGCCGGCTGAGCTAGAGGCCAAAATCTACAGGTCGGCACTTGGAAAAAACACCTCTGTTTTCTTTCAAAAATTTGGATGTGTCCACGTTGCGCTTTGGGGCGTTTCCTGTCGCGGGCGCTAGGCCTACCCACACAAGTGAGGTATCATTTTAATCGGGAGACTTGGGGGAACGCTGGGTGGAAGGAAATTTGTGGCTCCTCTCAGATTCCAGAACTTTCTGCCACAGAAATGTGAGGAACATGTGTTTTTTTGGCCAAATTTTGAGGTTTGCAAAGGATTCTGGGTAACAGGACCTGGTCCGAGCCACACAAGTCACCCCATCTTGGATTCCCCTAGGTCTCTAGTTTTCAGAAATGCACAGGTTTGGTAGGTTTCCCTAGGTGCCGGCTGAGCTGGAGGCCAAAATCTACAGGTAGGCACTTTGCAAAAAACACTTTTGTTTTCTTTCAAAAATTTGGATGTGTCCACGTTGCGCTTTTGGGGCGTTTCTTGTTGCGGGCGCTAGGCCTACCCACACAAGTGAGGTATCATTTTTATCGGGAGACTTGGGAGAACGCTGGGTGGAAGGAAATTTGTGGCTATTCTCTCAGATTCCAGAACTTTCTGCCACAGAAATGTGAGGAACATGTGTTTTTTTTGCCAAATTTTGAGGTTTGCAAAGGATTCTGGGTAACAGAACCTGGTCCGAGCCACACAAGTCACCCCATCTTAGATTCCCCTAGGTCTCTAGTTTTCAGAAATGCACAGGATTGGTAGGTTTCCCTAGGTGCCGGCTGAGCTGGAGGCCAAAATCTACAGGTAGGCACTTTGCAAAAAACATCTCTGTTTTCTTTCAAAAATGTGGATGTGTCCACGTTGCGCTTTGGGGTGTTTCCTGTTGCGGGCGCTAGGCCTACCCACACAAGTGAGGTATCATTTTTATCGGGAGACTTGGGGGAACGATGCGTGGAAGGAAATTTGTGGCTCCTCTCAGATTCCAGAACTTTCTGCCACAGAAATGTGAGGAACATGTTTTTTTTTAGCCAAATTTTGAGTTTTGCAAAGGATTCTGGGTAACAGAACCTGGTACGAGCCACACAAGTCACCCCATCTTGGATTCCCCTAGGTCTCTAGTTTTCAGAAATGCACAGGTTTGGTAGGTTTCCCTAGGTGCCGGCTGAGCTAGAGGCCAAATTCTACAGGTAGGCACTTTGCAAAAAACACCTCTGTTTTCTTTCAAAAATGTGGATGTGTCCACGTTGCGCTTTTGGGTGTTTCCTGTCACGGGCGCTAGGCCTACCCACACAAGTGAGGTATCATTTTTATCGGGAGACTTGGGGGAACGCTGGGTGGAAGGAAATTTGTGGCTCCTCTCAGATTCCAGAACTTTCTGCCACAGAAATATGAAGAACATGTGTTTTTTAGCCAAATTTTGAGGTTTGCAAAGTATTCTGGGTAACAGAACCTGGTCCGAGCCACACAAGTCACCCCATCTTGGATTCCCCTAGGTATCTAGTTTTCAGAAATGCACAGGTTTGGTAGGTTTCCCTAGGTGCCGGGTGAGCTAGAGGCCAAAATCTACAGGTAGGCACTTTGCAAAAAACACCTCTGTTTTCTTTCAAAAATGTGGATGTTTCCACGTTGCGCTTTGGGGTGTTTCCTGTCGCGGGCGCTAGGCCTACCCACACAAGTCAGGTATCATTTTTATCGGGAGACTTGGGGGAACGCTGGGTGGAAGGAAATTTGTGGTCCTCTCATATTCCAGAACTTTCTGCCACAGAAATGTGAGGAACATGTGTTTTTTTTGCCAAATTTTGAGGTTTGCAAAGGATTCTGGGTAACAGAACCTGGTCCGAGCCACACAAGTCACCCCATCTTGGATTCCCCTAGGTCTCTAGTTTTCAGAAATGCACAGGTTTGGTAGGTTTCCCTAGGTGCCGGCTGAGCTAGAGGCCAAAATCTACAGGTAGGCACTTTGCAAAAAACACCTCTATTTTCTTTAAAAAATTTGGATGTGTCCACGTTGCGCTTTGGGGCGTTTCCTGTCACGGGCGCTAGGCCTACCCACACAAGTGAGGTATCATTTTTATCGGGAGACATGGGGGAACGCTGGGTGGAAGGAAATTTGTGGCTCCTCTCTGATTCCAGAACTTTCTGCCACAGAAATGTGAGGAACATGTGTTTTTTTAGCCAAATTTTGAGGTTTGCAAATGATTCTGGGTAACAGAACCTGGTCCGGGCCACACAAGTCACCCCATCTGGGATTCCCCTAGGTCTCTAGTTTTCAGAAATGCACAGGTTTGGTAGGTTTACCTAGGTGCCGGCTGAGCTAGAGGCCAAAATCTACAGGTAGGCACTTTGCAAAAAGCACCTCTGTTTTCTTTAAAAAATGTGGATGTGTCCACGTTGCGCTTTGGGGCGTTTCCTGTCACGGGCGCTAGGCCTACCCACACAAGTGAGGTATCATTTTTATCGGGAGACTTGGGGGAACGCTGGGTGGAAGGAAATTTGTGGCTCCTCTCAGATTCCAGAACTTTCTGCCACAGAAATGTGAGGAACAAGTTTTTTTTTAGCCAAATTTTGAGGTTTGCAAAGGATTCTGGGTAACAGGACCTGGTCCGAGCCACACAAGTCACCCCATCTTGGATTCCCCTAGGTCTCTAGTTTTCAGAAATGCACAGGTTTGGTAGGTTTCCCTAGGTGCCGGCTGAGCTGGAGGCCAAAATCTACAGGTAGGCACTTTGCAAAAAACACCTTTGTTTTCTTTCAAAAATTTGGATGTGTCCACATTGCGCTTTTGGGGCGTTTCTTGTCGCGGGCGCTAGGCCTACCCACACAAGTGAGGTATCATTTTTATCGGGAGACTTGGGGGAACGCTGGGTGGAAGGAAATTTGTGGCTCCTCTCAGATTCCAGAACTTTCTGCCACAGAAATATGAGGAACATGTGTTTTTTTGGCCAAATTTTGAGGTTTGCAAAGGATTCTGGGTAACAGAACCTGGTCCGAGCCACACAAATCACCCCATCTTGGATTCCCCTAGGTCTCTAGTTTTCAGAAATGCACAGGTTTGGTAGGTTTCCCTAGGTGCCGGCTGAGCTAGAGGCCAAAATCTACAGGTAGGCACTTTGCAAAAAACACCTCTGTTTTCTTAAAAAAATTTGGATGTGTCCACGTTGCGCTTCGGGTCGTTTCCTGTCGCGGGCGCTAGGCCTACCCACACAAGTGAGGTATCATTTTTATTGGGAGACTTGGGGGAACGCTGGTTGGAAGGAAACTTGTGGCTCCTCTCAGATTCCAGAACTTTCTGCCACAGAAATATGAGGAACATGTGTTTTTTTAACCAAATTTTTAGGTTTGCAAAGGATTCTGGGTAACAGAACCTGGTCCGAGCCACACAAGTCACCCCATTTAGGATTCCCCTAGGTCTCTAGTTTTCAGAAATGCATAGGTTTGGTAGGTTTCCATAGGTGCCGGCAGAGCTGGACGCCAAAATCTACAGGTAGGCACTTTGCAAAAAACACCTCTGTTTTCTTTCATAAATTTGGATGTGTCCACGTTGCGCTTTGGGGCGTTTCCTGTCGCGGGCGCTAGGCCTACCCACACAAGTGAGGTATAATTTTTATCGGGAGACTTGGGGGAACGCTGGGTGGAAGGAAATTTGTGGCTCCTCTCAGATTCCAGAACTTTCTGCCACAGAAATGTGAGGAACATGTGTTTTTTTAGCCAAATTTTGAGGTTTGCAAAGGATTCTGGGTAACAGAACCTGGTCCGAGCCACACAAGTCACCCCATCTTGGATTCCCCTAGGTCTCTAGTTTTCAGAAATGCACAGCTTTGGTAGGTTTCCCTAGGTGGCGGCTGAGCTAGAGGCCAAAATCTACAGGTAGCACTTTGAAAAAAACACCTCTGTTTTCTTTAAAAAATTTGGATGTGTCCACGTTGCGCTTTGGGGCGTTTCCTGTCGCGGGCGCTAGGCCTACCCACACAATTGAGGTATCATTTTTATCGGGAGACTTGGGGGAACGCTGGGTGGAAGGAAATTTGTGGCTCCTCTCAGATTCCAGAACTTTCTGCCACAGAAATGTGAGGAACATGTTTTTTTTGGCCAAATTTTGAGTTTTGCAAAGGATTCTGGGTAACAGAACCTGGGGCCAGATGTACGAAAAAACCAAATTGCGATTTGCAATTTGCGAGTCTCTGCGACTCGCAAATTGCAAGTCGCAATTTGGGATGCAGAAAGGTGTCTCAGACACCTTCTGCAAGTCGCTATGGGGTCGCAAAGACCCACCTCATTAATATTAATGAGGTGGGTCGCAAATTGCGGCCCCATAGCGACTATGGGCACTCGCTAACATGGAGGCCTGCTGACGTCAGCAGGCCTCCATGTCAGCGACCTGCTGCTCAATAAAGCAGGTTTTTTTTTTTTTAAATGTAGCCCGTTTTCCCTAAGGGAAAACGAGCTGCATTTTAAAAAAATCCGAAACCTTTTGTTTCATTTTTTTCAGGGCAGGGAGTGGTCCCTTGGACCCCTCCCTGCCCTGAAAAACTATTTTTGGGTGCAATCACAAACTGGAAGGGGTCCCATGGGGACCCCTTCCAATTTGCGATTGTGTTACCATCCACTTGAAGTGGATGGTAACTGCGATGCCATTTGCGACCGCATATGCGGTCGCAAATGGTATTGCATACCATTGCGAGTCGCAAATAGGAAGGGAACACACCTTCCTATTTGCGAGTCGCACATGCATATTGCGAGTCGGTAACGACTCGCATTATGCATTTGTGCATTGCAAACCCACGTTTGCGAGTCGCAAACGGCGATTTTCGCCGTTTGCGACTCGCAAAAGGGTTGCTACATCTGGCCCCTGGTCCGAGCCACACAAGTCACCCCATCTTGGATTCCCCTACGTCTCTAGTTTTCAGAAATGCACAGGTTTGGTAGGTTTCCCTAGGTGCCGGCTGAGCTAGAGGCCAAAATCTACAGATCGGCACTTGGAAAAAACACCTCTGTTTTCTTTCAAAAATTTGGATGTGTCCACGTTGCGCTTTGGGGTGTTTCCTGTCGCGGGCGCTAGGCCTCCCCACACAAGTGAGGTATCATTTTTAGCGGGAGACTTGGGTGAACGCTGGTTGGAAGGAAATTTGTGGCTCCTCTCAGATTCCAGAACTTTCTGCCACAGAAATATGAGGAACATGTGTTTTTTTAGCCAAATTTTGAGGTTTGCAAAGGATTCTGGGTAACAGAACCTGGACCGAGCCACACAAGTCACCCCATCTTGGATTCCCCTTGGTCTCTAGTTTTCAGAAATGCACAGGTTTGATAGGTTTCCCTAGGTGCCGGCTGAGCTAGAGGCCAAATTCTACAGGTAGGCACTTTGCAAAAAACACCTCTGTTTTCTTTCAAAAATGTGGATGTGTCCACGTTGCGCTTTTGGGTGTTTCCTGTCACGGGCGCTAGGCCTACCCACACAAGTGAGGTATCATTTTTATCGGGAGACTTGGGGGAACGCTGGGTGGAAGGAAATTTGTGGCTCCTCTCAGATTCCAGAACTTTCTGCCACAGAAATATGAGGAACATGTGTTTTTTAGCCAAATTTTGAGGTTTGCAAAGTATTCTGGGTAACAGAACCTGGTCCGAGCCACACAAGTCACCCCATCTTGGATTCCCCTAGGTCTCTAGTTTTCAGAAATGCACAGGTTTGGTAGGTTTCCCTAGGTGCCGGGTGAGCTAGAGGCCAAAATCTACAGGTAGGCACTTTGCAAAAAACACCTCTGTTTTCTTTCAAAAATTTGGATGTGTCCACGTTGCGCTTTGGGGTGTTTCCTGTCGCGGGCGCTAGGCCTACCCACACAAGTGAGGTATAATTTTTATCGGGAGACTTGGGGGAACGCTGGGTGGAAGGAAATTTGTGGCTCCTCTCAGATTCCAGAACTTTCTGCCACAGAAATGTGAGGAACATGTTTTTTTTAGCCAAATTTTGAGTTTTGCAAAGGATTCTGGGTAACAGAACCTGGTCCGAGCCACTCAAGTCACCCCATCTTGGATTCCCCTAGGTCTCTAGTTTTCAGAAATGCACAGGTTTGGTAGGTTTCCCTAGGTGCCGGCTGAGCTAGAGGCCAAAATCTACAGGTCGGCACTTGGAAAAAACACCTCTGTTTTCTTTCAAAAATTTGGATGTGTCCACGTTGCGCTTTGGGGCGTTTCCTGTCACGGGAGCTAGGCCTACCCACACAAGTGAGGTATCATTTGTATCGGGAGACTTGGGGGAACGCTGGGTGGAAGGAAATTTGTGGCTCCTCTCAGATTCCAGCACTTTCTGCCACAGAAATGTGAGGAACATGTGTTTTTTTAGCCAAATTTTGAGGTTTGCAAAGGATTCTGGGTAACAGAACCTGGTCCGAGCCACACAAGTCACCCCATCTTGGATTCCCCTAGGTCTCTAGTTTTCAGAAATGCACAGGTTTGGTAGGTTTCCCTAGGTGCCGGCTGACCTAGAGGCCAAAATCTACAGGTAGGCACTTTGCAAAAAACACCTCTGTTTTCTTTCAAAAATTTGGATGTGTCCACGTTGCGCTTTGGGGCGTTTCCTGTCACAGGCGCTAGGCCTACCCACACAAGTGAGGTATCATTTTTATCGGGAGACTTGGGGGAACGCTGGGTGGAATGAAATTTGTGGCTTCTCTCAGATTCCAGCACTTTCTGCCACAGAAATGTGAGGAACATGTGTTTTTTTAGCCAAATTTTGAGGTTTGCAAAGGATTCTGGGTAACAGAACCTGGTCCGAGCCACACAAGTCACCCCATCTTGGATACCCCTAGGTCTCTAGTTGTCAGAAAAGCACAGGTTTGGTAGGTTTCCCTAGGTGCCGGCTGACCTAGAGGCCAAAATCTACAATAGGCACTTTGCAAAAAACACCTCTGTTTTCTTTAAAAAATTTGGATGTGTCCACTTTGCGCTTTGGGGCGTTTCCTGTCGCGGGCGCTAGGCCTACCCACACAAGTGAGGTATCATTTTTATCGGGAGCCGTGGGGGAACGCTGGGTGGAAGGAAATTTGTGGCTCCTCTCAGATTCCAGAACTTTCTGCCACAGAAATGTGAGGAACATGTGTTTTTTTAGCCAAATTTTGAGGTTTGCAAAGGATTCTGGGTAACCGAACCTGGTCCGAGCCACACAAGTCACCCCATCTTGGATTCCCCTAGGTCTCTAGTTTTCAGAAATGCACAGGTTTGGTAGGTTTCCCTAGGTGCCGGCTGAGCTAGAGGCCAAAATCTACAGGTAGGCACTTTGCAAAAAACACCTCTGTTTTCTTTAAAAAATTTGGATGTCTCCACTTTGCGCTTTGGGGCGTTTCCTATTGCGGGCGCTAGGCCTACCCACACAAGTGAGGTATCATTTTTATCGGGAGACTTGGGAGAACGCTGGGTGGAAGGAAATTTGTGGCTATTCTCTCAGATTCCAGAACTTTCTGCCACAGAAATGTGAGGAACATGTGTTTTTTTTGCCAAATTTTGAGGTTTGCAAAGGATTCTGGGTAACAGAAACTGGTCCGAGCCACACAAGTCACCCCATCTTAGATTCCCCTAGGTCTCTAGTTTTCAGAAATGCACAGGATTGGTAGGTTTCCCTAGGTGCCGGCTGAGCTGGAGGCCAAAATCTACAGGTAGGCACTTTGCAAAAAACACCTCTGTTTTCTTTCAAAAATGTGGATGTGTCCACGTTGCGCTTTGGGGTGTTTCCTGTTGCGGGCGCTAGGCCTACCCACACAAGTGAGGTATCATTTTTATCGGGAGACTTGGGGGAACGATGCGTGGAAGGAAATTTGTGGCTCCTCTCAGATGCCAGAACTTTCTGCCACAGAAATGTGAGGAACATGTTTTTTTTTAGCCAAATTTTGAGTTTTGCAAAGGATTCTGGGTAACAGAACCTGGTACGAACCACACAAGTCACCCCATCTTGGATTCCCCTAGGTCTCTAGTTTTCAGAAATGCACAGGTTTGGTAGGTTTCCCTAGGTGCCGGCTGAGCTAGAGGCCAAAATCTACAGGTCGGCACTTGGAAAAAACACCTCTGTTTTCTTTCAAAAATTTGGATGTGTCCACGTTGCGCTTTGGGGCGTTTCCTGTCGCGGGCGCTAGGCCTACCCACACAAGTGAGGTATCATTTTAATCGGGAGACTTGGGGGAACGCTGGGTGGAAGGTAATTTGTGGCTCCTCTCAGATTCCAGAACTTTCTGCCACAGAAATGTGAGGAACATGTGTTTTTTTGGCCAAATTTGGAGGTTTGCAAAGGATTCTGGGTAACAGGACCTGGTCCGAGCCACACAAGTCACCCCATCTTGGATTCCCTTAGGTCTCTAGTTTTCAGAAATGCACAGGTTTGGTAGGTTTCCCTAGGTGCCGGCTGAGCTGGAGGCCAAAATCTACAGGTAGGCACTTTGCAAAAAACACTTTTGTTTTCTTTCAAAAATTTGGATGTGTCCACGTTGCGCTTTTGGGGCGTTTCTTGTTGCGGGCGCTAGGCCTACCCACACAAGTGAGGTATCATTTTTATCGGGAGACTTGGGAGAACGCTGGGTGGAAGGAAATTTGTGGCTATTCTCTCAGATTCCAGAACTTTCTGCCACAGAAATGTGAGGAACATGTGTTTTTTTTGCCAAATTTTGAGGTTTGCAAAGGATTCTGGGTAACAGAACCTGGTCCGAGCCACACAAGTCACCCCATCTTAGATTCCCCTAGGTCTCTAGTTTTCAGAAATGCACAGGATTGGTAGGTTTCCCTAGGTGCCGGCTGAGCTAGAGGCCAAAATCTACAGGTCGGCACTTGGAAAAAACACCTCTGTTTTCTTTCAAAAATTTGGATGTGTCCACGTTGCGCTTTGGGGCGTTTCCTGTCGCGGGCGCTAGGCCTACCCACACAAGTGAGGTATCATTTTAATCGGGAGACTTGGGGGAACGCTGGGTGGAAGGAAATTTGTGGCTCCTCTCAGATTCCAGAACTTTCTGCCACAGAAATGTGAGGAACATGTGTTTTTTTGGCCAAATTTTGAGGTTTGCAAAGGATTCTGGGTAACAGGACCTGGTCCGAGCCACACAAGTCACCCCATCTTGGATTCCCCTAGGTCTCTAGTTTTCAGAAATGCACAGGTTTGGTAGGTTTCCCTAGGTGCCGGCTGAGCTGGAGGCCAAAATCTACAGGTAGGCACTTTGCAAAAAACACTTTTGTTTTCTTTCAAAAATTTGGATGTGTCCACGTTGCGCTTTTGGGGCGTTTCTTGTTGCGGGCGCTAGGCCTACCCACACAAGTGAGGTATCATTTTTATCGGGAGACTTGGGAGAACGCTGGGTGGAAGGAAATTTGTGGCTATTCTCTCAGATTCCAGAACTTTCTGCCACAGAAATGTGAGGAACATGTGTTTTTTTTGCCAAATTTTGAGGTTTGCAAAGGATTCTGGGTAACAGAACCTGGTCCGAGCCACACAAGTCACCCCATCTTAGATTCCCCTAGGTCTCTAGTTTTCAGAAATGCACAGGATTGGTAGGTTTCCCTAGGTGCCGGCTGAGCTGGAGGCCAAAATCTACAGGTAGGCACTTTGCAAAAAACATCTCTGTTTTCTTTCAAAAATGTGGATGTGTCCACGTTGCGCTTTGGGGTGTTTCCTGTTGCGGGCGCTAGGCCTACCCACACAAGTGAGGTATCATTTTTATCGGGAGACTTGGGGGAACGATGCGTGGAAGGAAATTTGTGGCTCCTCTCAGATTCCAGAACTTTCTGCCACAGAAATGTGAGGAACATGTTTTTTTTTAGCCAAATTTTGAGTTTTGCAAAGGATTCTGGGTAACAGAACCTGGTACGAGCCACACAAGTCACCCCATCTTGGATTCCCCTAGGTCTCTAGTTTTCAGAAATGCACAGGTTTGGTAGGTTTCCCTAGGTGCCGGCTGAGCTAGAGGCCAAAATCTACAGGTCGGCACTTGGAAAAAACACCTCTGTTTTCTTTCAAAAATTTGGATGTGTCCACGTTGCGCTTTGGGGCGTTTCCTGTCGCGGGCGCTAGGCCTACCCACACAAGTGAGGTATCATTTTAATCGGGAGACTTGGGGGAACGCTGGGTGGAAGGAAATTTGTGGCTCCTCTCAGATTCCAGAACTTTCTGCCACAGAAATGTGAGGAACATGTGTTTTTTTGGCCAAATTTTGAGGTTTGCAAAGGATTCTGGGTAACAGGACCTGGTCCGAGCCACACAAGTCACCCCATCTTGGATTCCCCTAGGTCTCTAGTTTTCCGAAATGCACAGGTTTGGTAGGTTTCCCTAGGTGCCGGCTGAGCTGGAGGCCAAAATCTACAGGTAGGCACTTTGCAAAAAACACTTTTGTTTTCTTTCAAAAATTTGGATGTGTCCACGTTGCGCTTTTGGGGCGTTTCTTGTTGCGGGCGCTAGGCCTACCCACACAAGTGAGGTATCATTTTTATCGGGAGACTTGGGAGAACGCTGGGTGGAAAGAAATTTGTGGCTATTCTCTCAGATTCCAGAACTTTCTGCCACAGAAATGTGAGGAACATGTGTTTTTTTTGCCAAATTTTGAGGTTTGCAAAGGATTCTGGGTAACAGAACCTGGTCCGAGCCACACAAGTCACCCCATCGTAGATTCCCCTAGGTCTCTAGTTTTCAGAAATGCACAGGTTTGGTAGGTTTCCCTAGGTGCCGGCTGAGCTAGAGGCCAATATCTACAGGTCGGCCCTTGGAAAAAACACCTCTGTTTTCTTTCAAAAATTTGGATGTGTCCACGTTGCGCTTTGGGGCGTTTCCTGTCGCGGGCGCTAGGCCTACCCACACAAGTGAGGTATCATTTTAATCGGGAGACTTGGGGGAACGCTGGGTGGAAGGAAATTTGTGGCTCATCTCAGATTCCAGAACTTTCTGCCACAGAAATGTGAGGAACATGTGTTTTTTTGGCCAAATTTTGAGGTTTGCAAAGGATTCTGGGTAACAGGACCTGGTCCGAGCCACACAAGTCACCCCATCTTGGATTCCCCTAGGTCTCTAGTTTTCAGAAATGCACAGGTTTGGTAGGTTTCCCTAGGTGCCGGCTGAGCTGGAGGCCAAAATCTACAGGTAGGCACTTTGCAAAAAACACTTTTGTTTTCTTTCAAAAATTTGGATGTGTCCACGTTGCGCTTTTGGGGCGTTTCTTGTTGCGGGCGCTAGGCCTCCACACACAAGTGAGGTATCATTTTTATCGGGAGACTTGGGGGAACGCTGGTTGGGAAGATACCTGTGGCTCCTCTCAGATTCCAGAACTTTCTGCCACAGAAATATGAGGAACATGTGTTTTTTTAGCCAAATTTTGAGGTTTGCAAAGGATTCTGGGTAACAGAACCTGGTCCGAGCCACACAAGTCACCCCATTTAGGATTCCCCTAGGTCTCCAGTTTTCAGAAATGCATAGGTTTGGTAGGTTTCCCTAGGTGTCGGCTGAGCTGGAGGCCAAAATCTACAGGTAGGCACTTTGCAAAAAACACCTCTGTTTTCTTTCAAAAATTTGGATGTGTCCACGTTGCGCTTTGGGGCGTTTCCTGTCGCGGGCGCTAGGCCTACCCACACAAGTGAGGTATCATTTTTATCGGGAGACTTGGGGGAACGCTGGGTGGAAGTCAATTTGTGGCTCCTCTTAGATTCCAGAACTTTCTGCCACAGAAATGTGAGGAAAATGTGTTTTTTTAGCCAAATTTTGAGGTTTGCAAAGGATTCTGGGTAACAGAACATGGTCCGAGCCACACAAGTCACCCCGTCTTGGATTCCCCTAGGTCTCTAGATTTACGAAATGCACAGCTTTGGAAGGTTTCCCTAGGTGCCGGCTGAGCTAGAGGCCAAAATCTACAGGTAGCACTTTGCAAAAAACACCTCTGTTTTCTTAAAAAAATTTGGATGTGTCCACGTTGCGCTTTGGGGCGTTTCCTGTCGCGGGCGCTAGGCCTACCCACACAAGTGAGGTATCATTTTTATCGGGAGACTTGGGGGAACGCTGTGTGGAAGGAAATTTGTGGCTCCTCTCAGATTCCAGCACTTTCTGCCACAGAAATGTGAGGAAAATGTTTTTTTTTAGCCAAATTTTGAGGTTTGCAAAGGATTCTGAATAACAGAACCTGGTCCGAGCCACACAAGTCACCCCATCTTGGATTCCCCTAGGTCTCTAGTTTTCAGAAAAGCACAGGTTTGGTAGGTTTCCCTAGGTGCCGGCTGACCTAGAGGCCAAAATCTACAGTAGGCACTTTGCAAAAAACACCTCTGTTTTCTTTCAAAAATTTGGATGTGTCCACGTTGCGCTTTGGGGCGTTTCCTGTCGCGGGCGCTAGGCCTACCCACACAAGTGAGGTATCATTTTAATCGGGAGACTTGGGGGAACGCTGGGTGGAAGGAAATTTGTGGCTCCTCTCAGATTCCAGAACTTTCTGCCACAGAAATGTGAGGAACATGTGTTTTTTTGGCCAAATTTTGAGGTTTGCAAAGGATTCTGGGTAACAGGACCTGGTCCGAGCCACACAAGTCACCCCATCTTGGATTCCCCTAGGTCTCTAGTTTTCCGAAATGCACAGGTTTGGTAGGTTTCCCTAGGTGCCGGCTGAGCTGGAGGCCAAAATCTACAGGTAGGCACTTTGCAAAAAACACTTTTGTTTTCTTTCAAAAATTTGGATGTGTCCACGTTGCGCTTTTGGGGCGTTTCTTGTTGCGGGCGCTAGGCCTACCCACACAAGTGAGGTATCATTTTTATCGGGAGACTTGGGAGAACGCTGGGTGGAAGGAAATTTGTGGCTATTCTCTCAGATTCCAGAACTTTCTGCCACAGAAATGTGAGGAACATGTGTTTTTTTTGCCAAATTTTGAGGTTTGCAAAGGATTCTGGGTAACAGAACCTGGTCCGAGCCACACAAGTCACCCCATCGTAGATTCCCCTAGGTCTCTAGTTTTCAGAAATGCACAGGTTTGGTAGGTTTCCCTAGGTGCCGGCTGAGCTAGAGGCCAAAATCTACAGGTCGGCACTTGGAAAAAACACCTCTGTTTTCTTTAAAAAATTTGGATGTGTCCACGTTGCGCTTTGGGGCGTTTCCTGTCGCGGGCGCTAGGCCTACCCACACAAGTGAGGTATCATTTTAATCGGGAGACTTGGGGGAACGCTGGGTGGAAGGAAATTTGTGGCTCATCTCAGATTCCAGAACTTTCTGCCACAGAAATGTGAGGAACATGTGTTTTTTTGGCCAAATTTTGAGGTTTGCAAAGGATTCTGGGTAACAGGACCTGGTCCGAGCCACACAAGTCACCCCATCTTGGATTCCCCTAGGTCTCTAGTTTTCAGAAATGCACAGGTTTGGTAGGTTTCCCTAGGTGCCGGCTGAGCTGGAGGCCAAAATCTACAGGTAGGCACTTTGCAAAAAACACTTTTGTTTTCTTTCAAAAATTTGGATGTGTCCACGTTGCGCTTTTGGGGCGTTTCTTGTTGCGGGCGCTAGGCCTCCACACACAAGTGAGGTATCATTTTTATCGGGAGACTTGGGGGAACGCTGGTTGGGAAGATACCTGTGGCTCCTCTCAGATTCCAGAACTTTCTGCCACAGAAATATGAGGAACATGTGTTTTTTTAGCCAAATTTTGAGGTTTGCAAAGGATTCTGGGTAACAGAACCTGGTCCGAGCCACACAAGTCACCCCATTTAGGATTCCCCTAGGTCTCCAGTTTTCAGAAATGCATAGGTTTGGTAGGTTTCCCTAGGTGTCGGCTGAGCTGGAGGCCAAAATCTACAGGTAGGCACTTTGCAAAAAACACCTCTGTTTTCTTTCAAAAATTTGGATGTGTCCACGTTGCGCTTTGGGGCGTTTCCTGTCGCGGGCGCTAGGCCTACCCACACAAGTGAGGTATCATTTTTATCGGGAGACTTGGGGGAAAGCTGGGTGGAAGTCAATTTGTGGCTCCTCTTAGATTCCAGAACTTTCTGCCACAGAAATGTGAGGAAAATGTGTTTTTTTAGCCAAATTTTGAGGTTTGCAAAGGATTCTGGGTAACAGAACGTGGTCCGAGCCACACAAGTCACCCCGTCTTGGATTCCCCTAGGTCTCTAGATTTACGAAATGCACAGCTTTGGAAGGTTTCCCTAGGTGCCGGCTGAGCTAGAGGCCAAAATCTACAGGTAGCACTTTGCAAAAAACACCTCTGTTTTCTTAAAAAAATTTGGATGTGTCCACGTTGCGCTTTGGGGCGTTTCCTGTCGCGGGCGCTAGGCCTACCCACACAAGTGAGGTATCATTTTTATCGGGAGACTTGGGGGAACGCTGTGTGGAAGGAAATTTGTGGCTCCTCTCAGATTCCAGCACTTTCTGCCACAGAAATGTGAGGAAAATGTGTTTTTTTAGCCAAATTTTGAGGTTTGCAAAGGATTCTGAATAACAGAACCTGGTCCGACCCACACAAGTCACCCCATCTTGGATTCCCCTAGGTCTCTAGTTTTCAGAAAAGCACAGGTTTGGTAGGTTTCCCTAGGTGCCGGCTGACCTAGAGGCCAAAATCTACAGTAGGCACTTTGCAAAAAACACCTCTGTTTTCTTTCAAAAATTTGGATGTGTCCACGTTGCGCTTTGGGGCGTTTCCTGTCGCGGGCGCTAGGCCTACCCACACAAGTGAGGTATCATTTTTATCGGGAGCCTTGGGGGAACGCTGGGTGGAAGGAAATTTGTAGCTCCTCTCAGATTCCAGAACTTTCTGCCACAGAAATGTGAGGAACATGTGTTTTTTTAGCCAAATTATGAGGTTTGCAAAGGATTCTGGGTAACAGAACCTGGTCCGAGCCACACAAGTCACCCCATCTTGGATTCCCCTAGGTCTCTAGTTTTCAGAAATGCACAGGTTTGGTAGGTTTCCCTAGGTGCCGGCTGACCTAGAGGCCAAAATCTACAGGTAGGCACTTTGCAAAAAACACCTCTGTTTTCTTTAAAAAATGTGGATGTGTCCACTTTGCGCTTTGCGGCATTTCCTGTTGCGGGCGCTAGGCCTACAAACACAAGTGAGGTATCATTTTTATCGGGAGACTTGGGAGAACGCTGGGTGGAAGGAAATTTGTGGCTCCTCTCAGATTCCAGAACTTTCTGCCACAGAAATGTGAGGAACATGTGTTTTTTTTGCAAATTTTGAGGTTTGCAAAGGATTCTGGGTAACAGAACCTGGTCCGAGCCACACAAGTCACCCCATATTAGATTCCCCTAGGTCTCTAGTTTTCAGAAATGCACAGGTTTGGTAGGTTTCCATAGGTGCTGGCTGAGCTAGAGGCCAAAATCTACAGGTAGGCACTTTGCAAAAAACACCTCTGTTTTCTTTCAAAAATTTGGATGTGTCCACGTTGCGCTTTGGGGCGTTTCCTGTCGCGGGCGCTAGGCCTACCCACACAAGTGAGGTATCATTTTTATCGGGAGACTTGGGGGAACGCTGGGTGGAAGGAAATTTGTGGCTCCTCTCAGATTCCAGCACTTTCTGCCACAGAAATGTGACGAACATGTGTTTTTTTTGCCAAATTTTGAGGTTTGCAAAGGATTCTGGGTAACAGAACCTGGTCTGAGCCACACAAGTCACCACATCTTGGATTCCCCTAGGTCTCTAGTTTTCAGAAAAGCACAGGTTTGGTAGGTTTCCCTAGGTGCCGGCTGAGCTAGAGGCCAAAATCTACAGGTAGGCACTTTGCAAAAAACACCTTTGTTTTCTTTCAAAAATTTGGATGTGTCCACGTTGCACTTTTGGGGCGTTTCTTGTCGCGGGCGCTAGGCCTACCCACACAAGTGAGGTATCATTTTTATTGGGAGACTTGGGGGAACGCTGGGTGGAAGGAAATTTGTGGCTCCTCTCAGATTCCAGAACTTTCTGCCACAGAAATATGAGGAACATGTGTTTTTTTGGCCAAATTTTGAGGTTTGCAAAGGATTCTGGGTAACAGAACCTGGTCCGAGCCACACAAGTCACCCCATCTTGGATTCCCCTAGGTCTCTAGTTTTCAGAAATGCACAGGTTTGGTAGGTTTCCCTAGGTGCCGGCTGAGCTAGAGGCCAAAATCTACAGGTAGGCACTTTGCAAAAAACACCTCTGTTTTCTTTCAAAAATTTGGATGTGTCCACGTTGCGCTTTGGGTCGTTTCCTGTAGCGGGCGCTAGGCCTTCCCACACAAGTGAGGTATCATTTTTATTGGGAGACTTGGGGGAACGCTGGTTGGAAGGAAACTTGTGGCTCCTCTCAGATTCCAGAACTTTCTGCCACAGAAATATGAGGAACATGTGTTTTTTTAGCCAAATTTTGAGGTTTGCAAAGGATTCTGGGTAACAGAACCTGGTCCGAGCCACACAAGTCACCCCATCTTGGATTCCCCTAGGTCTCTAGTCTTCAGAAAAGCACAGGTTTGGTAGGTTTCCCTAGGTGCCGGCTGAGCTAGAGGGCAAAATCTACAGGTAGGCACTTTGCAAAAAACACCTCTGTTTTCTTTAAAAAATTTGGATGTGTCCACTTTGCGCTTTGGGGCGTTTCCTGTTGCGGGCGCTAGGCCTACCCACACAAGTGAGGTATCATTTTCATCGGGAGACTTGGGGGAACGCTGGGTGGAAGGAAATTTGTGGCTCCTCTCAGATTCCAGCACTTTCTGCCACAGAAATGTGACGAACATGTATTTTTTTTGCCAAATTTTGAGGTTTGCAAAGGATTCTGGGTAACAGAACCTGGTCCGAGCCACACAAGTCACCCCATCTTGGATTCCCCTAGGTCTCTAGTTTTCAGAAAAGCACAGGTTTGGTAGGTTTCCCTAGGTGCCGGCTGACCTAGAGGCCAAAACCTACAGTAGGCACTTTGTAAAAAACACCTCTGTTTTCTTTCAAAAATTTGGATGTGTCCACGTTGCGCTTTGGGGCATTTCCTGTCGTGGGCGCTAGGCCTACCCACACAAGTGAGGTATAATTTTTATCGGGAGCCTTGGGGGAACGCTGGGTGGAAGGAAATTTGTGGCTCCTCTCAGATTCCAGAACTTTCTGCCACAGAAATGTGAGGAACATGTGTTTTTTTAGTCAAATTCTGAGGTTTGCAAAGGATTCTGGGTAACAGAACCTGGTCCGAGCCACACAAGTCACCCCATCTTGGATTCCCCTAGGTCTCTAGTTTTCAGAAATGCACAGGTTTGGTAGGTTTCCCTAGGTGCCGGCTTAGCTAGAGGCCAAAATCTACAGGTAGGCACTTTGCAAAAAACACCTCTGTTTTCTTGAAAAAATTTGGATGTGTCCACTTTGCGCTTTGGGGCGTTTCCTGTTGCGGGCACTAGGCCTACCCACACAAGTGAGGTATCATTTTTATCGGGAGACTTGGGAGAAAGCTGGGTGGAAGGAAATTTGTGGCTCCTCTCATATTCCAGAACTTTCTGCCACAGAAATGTAAGGAACATGTGTTTTTTTTGCCAAATTTTGAGATTTGCAAAGGATTCTGGGTAACAGAACCTGGTCCGAGCCACACAAGTCACCCCATATTAGATTCCCCTAGGTCTCTAGTTTTCAGAAATGCACAGGTTTGGTAAGTTTCCCTAGGTGCCGGCTTAGCTAGAGGCCAAAATCTACAGGTAGGCACTTTGCAAAAAACACCTCTGTTTTCTTTAAAAAATTTGGATGTGTCCACGTTGCGCTTTGGGGCGTTTCCTGTCGCGGGCGCTAGGCCTACCCATACAAGTGAGGTATAATTTTTATCGGCAGACTTGGGGGAACGCTGGGTGGAAGGAAATTTGTGGCTCCTCTCAGATTCCAGAACTTTCTGCCACAGAAATAGGAGGAACATGTGTTTTTTTAGCCAAATTTTGAGGTTTGCAAAGGATTCTGGGTAACAGAACCTGGTCCGAGCCACACAAGTCACCCCATCTTGGATTCCTCTAGGTCTCTAGTTTTCAGAAATGCACAGGTTTGATAGGTTTCCCTAGGTGCCGGCTGAGCTAGAGGCCAAATTCTACAGGTAGGCACTTTGCAAAAAACACCTTTGTTTTCTTTCAAAAATGTGGATGTGTCCACGTTGCGCTTTGGGGTGTTTCCTGTCGCGGGCGCTAGGCCTACCCACACAAGTGAGGTATCATTTTTATCGGGAGACTTGGGGGAACGCTGGGTGGAAGGAAATTTGTGGCTCCTCTCAGATTCCAGAACTTTCTGTCACAGAAATGTGAGGAACATGTGTTTTTTTAGCCAATTTTTGAGGTTTGCAAAGGATTCTGGGTAACAGAACCTGGTCCGAGCCACACAAGTCACCTCATCTTGGATTCCCCTAGGTCTCTAGTTTTCAGAAATGCACAGCTTTGGTAGGTTTCCCTAGGTGCCGGCTGAGCTAGAGGCCAAAATCTACAGGTAGCACTTTGCAAAAAACACCTCTATTTTCTTTAAAAAATTTGGATGTGTCCACGTTGCGCTTTGGGGCGTTTCCTGTCACGGGCGCTAGGCCTACCCACACAAGTGAGGTATCATTTTTATCGGGAGACATGGGGGAACGCTGGGTGGAAGGAAATTTGTGGCTCCTCTCAGATTCCAGAACTTTCTGCCACAGAAATGTGAGGAACATGTGTTTTTTTAGCCAAATTTTGAGGTTTGCAAATGATTCTGGGTAACAGAACCTGGTCCGGGCCACACAAGTCACCCCATCTGGGATTCCCCTAGGTCTCTAGTTTTCAGAAATGCACAGGTTTGGTAGGTTTACCTAGGTGCCGGCTGAGCTAGAGGCCAAAATCTACAGGTAGGCACTTTGCAAAAAGCACCTCTGTTTTCTTTAAAAAATGTGGATGTGTCCACGTTGCGCTTTGGGGCGTTTCCTGTCACGGGCGCTAGGCCTACCCACACAAGTGAGGTATCATTTTTATCGGGAGACTTGGGGGAACGCTGGGTGGAAGGAAATTTGTGGCTCCTCTCAGATTCCAGAACTTTCTGCCACAGAAATGTGAGGAACAAGTTTTTTTTTAGCCAAATTTTGAGGTTTGCAAAGGATTCTGGGTAACAGGACCTGGTCCGAGCCACACAAGTCACCCCATCTTGGATTCCCCTAGGTCTCTAGTTTTCAGAAATGCACAGGTTTGGTAGGTTTCCCTAGGTGCCGGCTGAGCTGGAGGCCAAAATCTACAGGTAGGCACTTTGCAAAAAACATCTTTGTTTTCTTTCAAAAATTTGGATGTGTCCACATTGCGGTTTTGGCGCGTTTCTTGTCGCGGGCGCTAGGCCTACCCACACAAGTGAGGTATCATTTTTATTGGGAGACTTGGGGGAACGCTGGGTGGAAGGAAATTTGTGGCTCCTCTCAGATTCCAGAACTTTCTGCCACAGAAATATGAGGAACATGTGTTTTTTTGGCCAAATTTTGAGGTTTGAAAAGGATTCTGGGTAACAGAACCTGGTCCGAGCCACACAAATCACCCCATCTTGGATTCCCCTAGGTCTCTAGTTTTCAGAAATGCACAGGTTTGGTAGGTTTCCCTAGGTGCCGGCTGAGCTAGAGGCCAAAATCTACAGGTAGGCACTTTGCAAAAAACACCTCTGTTTTCTTTCAAAAATTTGGATGTGTCCACGTTGCGCTTCGGGTCGTTTCCTGTCGCGGGCGCTAGGCCTACCCACACAAGTGAGGTATCATTTTTATTGGGAGACTTGGGGGAACGCTGGTTGGAAGGAAACTTGTGGCTCCTCTCAGATTCCAGAACTTTCTGCCACAGAAATATGAGGAACATGTGTTTTTTTAACCAAATTTTTAGGTTTGCAAAGGATTCTGGGTAACAGAACCTGGTCCGAGCCACACAAGTCACCCCATTTAGGATTCCCCTAGGTCTCTAGTTTTCAGAAATGCATAGGTTTGGTAGGTTTCCATAGGTGCCGGCTGAGCTGGACGCCAAAATCTACAGGTAGGCACTTTGCAAAAAACACCTCTGTTTTCTTTCAAAAATTTGGATGTGTCCACGTTGCGCTTTGGGGCGTTTCCTGTCGCGGGCGCTAGGCCTACCCACACAAGTGAGGTATCACTTTTATCGGGACACTTGGGGGAATGCTGGGTGGAAGGAAATTTGTGGCTCCTCTACTATTCCAGAACTTTCTGCCACAGAAATGTGAGGAACATGTGCTTTTTTAGCCAAATTTTGAGGTTTGCAAAGGATTCTGGGTAACAGAACCTGGTCCGAGCCACACAAGTCACCCCATCTTGGATTCCCCTAGGTATCTAGTTTTCAGAAATGCACAGCTTTGGTAGGTTTCCCTAGGTGGCGGCTGAGCTAGAGGCCAAAATCTACAGGTAGCACTTTGAAAAAAACACCTCTGTTTTCTTTAAAAAATTTGGATGTGTCCACGTTGCGCTTTGGGGCGTTTCCTGTCGCGGGCGCTAGGCCTACCCACACAATTGAGGTATCATTTTTATCGGGAGACTTGGGGGAACGCTGGGTGGAAGGAAATTTGTGGCTCCTCTCAGATTCCAGAACTTTCTGCCACAGAAATGTGAGGAACATGTGTTTTTTTAGCCAAATTTTGAGGTTTGCAAAGGATTCTGGGTAACAGAACCTGGTCTGAGCCACACAAGTCAACGCCATCTTGGATTCCCCTAGGTCTCTAGTTTTCAGAAATGCACAGGTTTGGTAGGTTTACTTAGGTGCCGGCTGAGCTAGAGGCCAAATTCTACAGGTAGGCACTTTGCAAAAAACACCTCTGTTTTCTTTAAAAAATGTGGATGTGTCCACGTTGCGCTTTGGGGCGTTTCCTGTCACGGGCGCTAGGCCTACCCACACAAGTGAGGTATCATTTTTATCGGGAGACTTGGGGGAACGTTGTTTGGAAGGAAATTTGTGGCTCCTATCAGATTCCAGAACTTTCTGCCACAGAAATGTGAGGAACATGTTTTTTTTTAGCCAAATTTTGAGTTTTGCAAAGGATTCTGGGTAACAGAACCTGGGGCCAGATGTACGAAAAAACCAAATTGCGATTTGCAATTTGCGAGTCTCTGCGACTCGCAAATTGCAAGTCGCAATTTGGGATGCAGAAAGGTGTCTCAGACACCTTCTGCAAGTCGCTATGGGGTCGCAAAGACCCACCTCATTAATATTAATGAGGTGGGTCGCAAATTGCGGACCCATAGCGACTATGGGCACTCGCTAACATGGAGGCCTGCTGACGTCAGCAGGCCTCCATGTCAGCGACCTGCTGCTCGATAAAGCAGGTTTTTTTTTTTTTAAATGTAGCCCGTTTTCCCTAAGGGAAAACGAGCTGCATTTTAAAACAATCCGAAACCTTTTGTTTCGTTTTTTTCAGGGCAGGGAGTGGTCCCTTGGACCCCTCCCTGCCCTGAAAAACTATTTTTGGGTGCAATCACAAACTGGAAGGGGTCCCATGGGGACCCCTTCCAATTTGCAATTGTGTTACCATCCACTTGAAGTGGATGGTAACTGCGATGCCATTTGCGACCGCATATGCGGTCGCAAATGGTATTGCATACCATTGCGAGTCGCAAATAGGAAGGGAACACACCTTCCTATTTGCGAGTCGCACATGCATATTGCGAGTCGGTAACGACTCGCATTATGCATTTGTGCATTGCAAACCCACGTTTGCGAGTCGCAAAAGGCGATTTTCGCCGTTTGCGACTCGCAAAAGGGTTGCTACATCTGGCCCCTGGTCCGAGCCACACAAGTCACCCCATCTTGGATTCCCCTACGTCTCTAGTTTTCAGAAATGCACAGGTTTGGTAGGTTTCCCTAGGTGCCGGCTGAGCTAGAGGCCAAAATCTACAGATCGGCACTTGGAAAAAACACCTCTGTTTTCTTTCAAAAATTTGGATGTGTCCACGTTGCGCTTTGGGGTGTTTCCTGTCGCGGGCGCTAGGCCTCCCCACACAAGTGAGGTATCATTTTTAGCGGGAGACTTGGGGGAACGCTGGTTGGAAGGAAATTTGTGGCTCCTCTCAGATTCCAGAACTTTCTGCCACAGAAATATGAGGAACATGTGTTTTTTTAGCCAAATTTTGAGGTTTGCAAAGGATTCTGGGTAACAGAACCTGGACCGAGCCACACAAGTCACCCCATCTTGGATTCCCCTTGGTCTCTAGTTTTCAGAAATGCACAGGTTTGATAGGTTTCCCTAGGTGCCGGCTGATCTAGAGGCCAAATTCTACAGGTAGGCACTTTGCAAAAAACACCTCTGTTTTCTTTCAAAAATGTGGATGTGTCCACGTTGCGCTTTTGGATGTTTCCTGTCACGGGCGCTAGGCCTACCCACACAAGTGAGGTATCATTTTTATCGGGAGACTTGGGGGAACGCTGGGTGGAAGGAAATTTGTGGCTCCTCTCAGATTCCAGAACTTTCTGCCACAGAAATATGAGGAACATGTGTTTTTTTAGCCAAATTTTGAGGTTTGCAAAGTATTCTGGGTAACAGAACCTGGTCCGAGCCACACAAGTCACCCCATCTTGGATTCCCCTAGGTCTCTAGTTTTCAGAAATGCACAGGTTTGGTAGGTTTCCCTAGGTGCCGGGTGAGCTAGAGGCCAAAATCTACAGGTAGGCACTTTGCAAAAAACACCTCTGTTTTCTTTAAAAAATTTGGATGTGTCCACGTTGCGCTTTGGGGTGTTTCCTGTCGCGGGCGCTAGGCCTACCCACACAAGTGAGGTATAATTTTTATCGGGAGACTTGGGGGAACGCTGGGTGGAAGGAAATTTGTGGCTCCTCTCAGATTCCAGAACTTTCTGCCACAGAAATGTGAGGAACATGTTTTTTTTAGCCAAATTTTGAGTTTTGCAAAGGATTCTGGGTAACAGAACCTGGTCCGAGCCACTCAAGTCACCCCATCTTGGATTCCCCTAGGTCTCTAGTTTTCAGAAATGCACAGGTTTGGTAGGTTTCCCTAGGTGCCGGCTGAGCTAGAGGCCAAAATCTACAGGTCGGCACTTGGAAAAAACACCTCTGTTTTCTTTCAAAAATTTGGATGTGTCCACGTTGCGCTTTGGGGCGTTTCCTGTCACGGGAGCTAGGCCTACCCACACAAGTGAGGTATCATTTGTATCGGGAGACTTGGGGGAACGCTGGGTGGAAGGAAATTTGTGGCTCCTCTCAGATTCCAGAACTTTCTGCCACAGAAATGTGAGGAACATGTTTTTTTTTAGCCAAATTTTGAGTTTTGCAAAGGATTCTGGGTAACAGAACCTGGTCCGAGCCACACAAGTCACCCCATCTTGGATTCCCCTAGGTCTCTAGTTTTCAGAAATGCACAGGTTTGGTAGGTTTCCCTAGGCGCCGGCTGAGCTAGAGGCCAAAATCTACAGGTCGTCACTTGGAAAAAACACCTCTGTTTTCTTTCAAAAATTTGGATGTGTCCACGTTGCGCTTTTGGGGCGTTACTTGTCGCGGGCGCTAGGCCTACCCACACAAGTGAGGTATCATTTTTATCGGGAGACTTGGGGGAACGCTGGGTGGAAGGAAACTTGTGGCTCCTCTCAGATTCCAGAACTTTCTGCCACAGAAATATGAGGAACATGTGTTTTTTTAGCCAAATTTTGAGGTTTGCAAAGGATTCTGGGTAACAGAACCTGGTCCGAGCCACACAAGTCACCCCATCTTGGATTCCCCTAGGTCTCTAGTTTTCAGAAATGCACAGGTTTGGTAGGTTTCCTTAGGTGCCGGCTGAGCTAGAGGCCAAAATCTACAGGTAGGCACTTTGCAAAAAACACCTCTGTTTTCTTTCAAAAATTTGGATGTGTCCACGTTGCGCTTTGGGCCGTTTCCTGTCGCGGGCGCTAGGCCTACCCACACAAGTGAGGTATCATTTTTATTGGGAGACTTGGGGGAACGCTGGTTGGAAGGAAACTTGTGGCTCCTCTCAGATTCCAGAACTTTCTGCCACAGAAATATGAGGAACATGTGTTTTTTTAGCCAAATTTTGAGGTTTGCAAAGGATTCTGGGTAACAGAACCTGGTCCGAGCCACACAAGTCACCCAATCTTGGATTCCCCTAGGTCTCTAGTTTTCAGAAATGCACAGCTTTGGTAGGTTTCCCTAGGTGGCGGCTGAGCTAGAGGCCAAAATCTACAGGTAGGCACTTTGCAAAAAACACCTCTGTTTTCTTTCAAAAATGTGGATGTGTCCACGTTGCGCTTTGGGGCGTTTCCTGTCGCGGGCGCTAGGCCTACCCACACAAGAGAGGTATCATTTTTATTGGGAGACTTGGGGGAACGCTGGGTGGAAGGAAATTTGTGGCTCCTCTCAGATTCCAGAACTTTCTGCCACAGAAATGTGAGGAACATGTGTTTTTTTAGCCACATTTTGAGGTTTGCAAAGGATTCTGGGTAACAGAACCTGGTCCGAGCCACACAAGTCACCCCATCTTGGATTCCCATAGGTCTCTAGTTTTCAGAAATGCACAGCTTTGGTAGGTTTCCCTAGGTGCCGGCTGAGCTGGAGGCCAAAATCTACAGGTAGGCACTTTGCAAAAAACACCTCTGTTTTCTTTCAAAAATTTGGATGTGTCCACGTTGCGCATTGGGGCGTTTCCTGTCGCGGGCGCTAGGCCAACCCACACAAGTGAGGTATCATTTTTATCGGGATACTTGGGGGAACGCTGGGTGGAAGGAAATTTGTGGCTCCTCTCAGATTCTAGAACTTTCTGCCACAGAAATGTGAGGAACATGTGTTTTTTTAGCCACATTTTGAGGTTTGCAAAGGATTCTGGGTAACAGAACCTGGTCCGAGCCACACAAGTCACCCCATCTTGGATTCCCCTAGGTCTCTAGTTTTCAGAAATGCACAGCTTTGGTAGGTTTCCCGAGGTGCCGGCTGAGCTAGAGGCCAAAATCTACAGGTCGTCACTTGGAAAAAACACCTCTGTTTTCTTTCAAAAATTTGGATGTGTCCACGTTGCGCTTTGGGGCGTTTACTGTCGCGGGCGCTAGGCCTACCCACACAAGTGAGGTATCATTTTTATCGGGAGACTTGGGGGAACGCTGGGTGGAAGGAAAATTGTGGCTCCTCTCAGATTCCAGAACTTTCTGCCACAGAAATGTGAGGAACATGTGTTTTTTTAGCCAAATTTTGAGGTTTGCAAAGGATTCTGGGTAACAGAACCTGGTCCGAGCCACACAAGTCACCCCATCTTGGATTCCCATAGGTCTCTAGTTTTCAGAAATGCACAGCTTTGGTAGGTTTCCCTAGGTGCCGGCTGAGCTGGAGGCCAAAATCTACAGGTAGGCACTTTGCAAAAAACACCTCTGTTTTCTTTCAAAAATTTGGATGTGTCCACATTGCGCATTGGGGCGTTTCCTGTCGCGGGCGCTAGGCCTACCCACACAAGTGAGGTATCATTTTTATCGGGAGACTTGGGGGAACGCTGGGTGGAAGGAAATTTGTGGCTCCTCTCAGATTCTAGAACTTTCTGCCACAGAAATGTGAGGAACATGTGTTTTTTTAGCCAAATTTTGAGGTTTGCAAAGGATTCTGGGTAACAGAACCTGGTCCGAGCCACACAAGTCACCCCATCTTGGATTCCCCTAGGTCTCTAGTTTTCAGAAATGCACAGCTTTGGTAGGTTTCCCGAGGTGCCGGCTGAGCTAGAGGCCAAATTCTACAGGTAGGCACTTTGCAAAAAACACCTCTGTTTTCTTTAAAAAATGTGGATGTGTCCACGTTGCGCTTTGGGGCGTTTCCTGTCACGGGCGCTAGGTCTACCCACACAAGTGAGGTATCATTTTTATTGGGAGACTTGGGGGAACGCTGGTTGGAAGGAAATTTGTGGTTCCTCTCAGATTCCAGAACTTTCTGCCACAGAAATATGAGGAACATGTGTTTTTTTTAGACAAATTTTGAGGTTTGCAAAGGATTCTGGGTAACAGAACCTGGTCCGAGCCACACAAGTCACCCCATCATGGATTCCCCTAGGTCTCTAGTTTTCAGAAATGCATAGGTTTGGTAGGTTTCCCTAGGTGCCGGCTGAGCTGGAGGCCAAAATCTTCAGGTAGGCACTTTGCAAAAAACACCTCTGTTTTCTTTCAAAAATTTGGATGTGTCCACGTTGCGCTTTGGGGCGTTTCCTGTAGCGGGCGCTAGGCCTACCCACACAAGTGAGGTATCATTTTTATCGGGAGCCTTGGGGGAGGGAACGCTGGGTGGAAGGAAATTTGTGGCTCCTCTCAGATTCCAGAACTTTCTGCCACAGAAATGTGAGGAACATGTGTTTTTTAACAAAATTTTGGGGTTTGCAAAAGATTCTGGGTAACAGAACCTGGTCCGAGCCACACAAGTCACCCCATCTTGGATTCCCCTAGGTCTCTAGTTTTCAGAAATGCACAGGTTTGGTAGGTTTCCCTAGGTGCCGGCTGAGCTACAGGACAAAATCTACAGGTAGGCACTTTGCATAAAACAACTCTGTTTTCTTTCAAAAATGTGGATGTGTCCACGTTGCGCTTTGGGGCATTTCCTATCGCGGGCGCTAGGCCTACCCACACAAGTGAGGTATAATTTTGATCGGGAGATTTGGGGGAACGCTGCGAGGAAGGAAATTTGTGGCTCCTCTCAGATTCCAGACTTTCTGCCACAGAAATGTGAGGAACATGTGTTTTTTTAGCCAAATTTTGAGGTTTGCAAAGGATTCTGGGTAACAGAACCTGGTCTGAGCCCCACAAGTCACCCCATCTTGGATTCCCATAGGTCTCTAGTTTTCAGAAATGCACAGGTTTGGTAGGTTTCCCTAGGTGCCGGCTGAGCTAGAGGCCAAAATCTACAGGTAGGCACTTTGCAAAAAACACCTCTGTTTTCTTTCAAAAATTTGGATGTGTCCACGTTGCGCTTTGGGGCATTCCCTATCACGGGCGCTAGGCCTACCCACAGAAGTGAGGTATCATTTTTATCGGGAGACTTGGGGGAACGCTGGGTAGAAGGAAATTTGTGGCTCCTCTCAGATTCCAGAACTTTCTGCCACAGAAATGTGAGGAACATGTGTTTTTTTAGCCAAATTTTGAGGTTTGCAAAGGATTCTGGGTAACAGAACCTGGTCCGAGCGAAACAAGTCACCCCATCTTGGATTCCCCTAGGTCTCTAGTTTTCAGAAATGCACATGTTTGGAAGGTTTCCCTTGGTGCCGGCTGAGCTAGAGGCCAAAACCTACAGGTAGGCACTTTGCAAAAAACACCTCTGTTTTCTTTCAAAAATGTTGATGTGTCCACGTTGTGCTTTGGGGTGTTTCCTGTCGCGGGCGCTAGGCCTACCCACACAAGTGAGGTATCATTTTTATAGGGAGACTTGGGGGAACGCTGAGTGGGAGGAAATTTGTGGCTCCTCTCAGATTCCAGAACTTTCTGCAACAGAAATGTGAGGAACATGTGTTTTTTTTTGCCAAATTTTGAGGTTTGCAAAGGATTCTGGGAAACAGAACCTGGTCCGAGCCACACAAGTCACCCCATCTTGGATTCCCTTACGTCTCTAGTTTTCAGAAATGCACAGGTTTGGTAGGTTTCCCTAGGTGCCGGCTGAGCTAGAGGCCAAAATCTACAGGTAGGCACTTTGCAAAAAACACCTCTGTTTTCTTTCAAAAATTTGGATGTGTCCACGTTGCGTTTTGGGGCGTTTTCTGTCGCGGGCGCTAGCCCTACCCACACAAGTGAGGTATCACTTTTATCGGGAGACTTGGGGGAACGCTGGGTGGAAGGAAATTTGTGGCTCCTCTCAGATTCCAGAACTTTCTGCCACAGAAATGTGAGGAACATGTGCTTTTTTAGCCAAATTTTGAGGTTTGCAAAGGATTCTGGGTAACAGAACATGGTCCGAGACACACAAGTTATCCCATCTTGGATTCCTCTAGGTCTCTAGTTTTCAGAAATGCACAGGTTTGGTAGGTTTCCCTAGGTGCCGGCTGAGCTAGAGGCCAAAATCTACAGGTAGGCACTTTGCAAAAAACACCTCTGTTTTCTTTCAAAAATTTGGATGTGTCCACGTTGCTCTTTGGGGCGTTTCCTGTCGCGGGCGCTAGGCCTAACCACACAAGTGAGGTATAATTTTTATAGGGAGACTTGGGGGAACGCTGGGTGGAAGGAAATTTGTGGCTCCTCTCAGATTCCAGAACTTTCTGCAACAGAAATGTGAGGAACATGTGTTTTTTTTTGCCAAATTTTGAGGTTTGCAAAGGATTCTGGGAAACAGAACCTGGTCCGAGCCACACAAGTCACCCCATCTTGGATTCCCCTAGGTCTCTAGTTTTCAGAAATGCACAGGTTTGGTAGGTTTCCCTAGGTGCCGGCTGAGCTAGAGGCCAAAATCTACAGGTAGGCACTTTGCAAAAAACACCTCTGTTTTCTTTCAAAAATTTGCATGTGTCCACGTTGCGTTTTGGGGCGTTTTCTGTCGCGGGCGCTAGGCCTACCCACACAAGTGAGGTATCATTTTTATCGGGAGACTTGGGGGAACGCTGGGTGGAAGGAAATTTGTGGCTCCTCTCAGATTCCAGAACTTTCTGCCACAGAAATGTGAGGAACATGTGCTTTTTTAGCCAAATTTTGAGGTTTGCAAAGGATTCTGGGTAACAGAACCTGGTCCGAGCCACACAAGTTATCCCATCTTGGATTCCTCTAGGTCTCTAGTTTTCAGAAATGCACAGGTTTGGTAGGTTTCCCTAGGTGCCGGCTGAGCTAGAGGCCAAAATCTACAGGTAGGCACTTTGCAAAAAACACCTCTGTTTTCTTTCAAAAATTTGGATGTGTCCACGTTGCGCTTTGGGGCGTTCCCTGTCGCGGGCGCTAGGCCTAACCACACAAGTGAGGTATCATTTTTATAGGGAGACTTGGGGGAACGCTGGGTGGAAGGAAATTTGTGACTCCACTCAGATTCCAGAACTTTCTGCCACAGAAATGTGAGGAACATGTGCTTTTTTAGACAAATTTTGAGGTTTCCAAAGGATTCTGGGTAACAGAACCTGGTCCGACCCACACAAGTCACCCCATCTTGGATTCCCCTAGGTCTCTAGTTTTCAGAAATGCACAGGTTTGGTAGGTTTCGATAGGTGTCGGCTGAGCTAGAGGCCAAAATCTACAGGTGGGCACTTTGCAAAAAACACCTCTGTTTTCTTTCAAAAATTTGGATGTGTCCACGTTGCGCTTTGGGGCATTCCCTATCACGGGCGCTAGGCCTACCCACAGAAGTGAGGTATCATTTTTATCGGGAGACTTGGGGGAACGCTGGGTAGAAGGAAATTTGTGGCTCCTCTCAGATTCCAGAACTTTCTGCCACAGAAATGTGAGGAACATGTGTTTTTTTAGCCAAATTTTGAGGTTTGCAAAGGATTCTGGGTAACAGAACCTGGTCCGAGCGAAACAAGTCACCCCATCTTGGATTCCCCTAGGTCTCTAGTTTTCAGAAATGCACATGTTTGGAAGGTTTCCCTTGGTGCCGGCTGAGCTAGAGGCCAAAACCTACAGGTAGGCACTTTGCAAAAAACATCTCTGTTTTCTTTCAAAAATTTGGATGTGTCCACGTTGTGCTTTGGGGTGTTTCCTGTCGCGGGCGCTAGGCCTACCCACACAAGTGAGGTATCATTTTTATAGGGAGACTTGGGGGAACGCTGAGTGGGAGGAAATTAGTGGCTCCTCTCAGATTCCAGAACTTTCTGCCACAGAAATGTGAGTAACATGTGTTTTTTTTTTGCCAATGTTTGAGTTTTGCAAAGGATTCTGGGTAACAGAACCTGGTCTAAGCCACACAAGTCACCCCATCTTGGATTCCTCTAGGTCTCTAGTTTTCAGAAATGCACAGGTTTGGTAGGTTTCCCTAGGTGCCGGCTGAGCTAGAGGCCAAAATCTACAGGTAGGCACTTTGCAAAAAACACCTCTGTTTTCTTTCAAAAATTTGGATGTGTCCACGTTGCGTTTTGGGGCGTTTTCTGTCGCGGGCGCTAGGCCTACCCACACAAGTGAGGTATCATTTTTATCGGGAGACTTGGGGGAACACTGGGTGGAAGGAAATTTGTGGCTCCTCTCAGATTCCAGAACTTTCTGCCACAGAAATGTGAGGAACAAGTGATTTTTTAGCCAAATTTTGAGGTTTGCAAAGGATTCTGGGTAACAGAACCTGGTCCGAGCCACACAAGTTATCCCATCTTGGATTCCTCTAGGTCTCTAGTTTTCAGAAATGCACAGGTTTGGTAGGTTTCCCAAGGTGCCGGCTGAGCTAGAGGCCAAAATCTACAGGTAGGCACTTTGCAAAAAACACCTCTGTTTTCTTTCAAAAATGTGGATGTGTCCACGTTGCGCTTTGGGGCGTTTCCTGTCGCGGGCGCTAGGCCTAACCACACAAGTGAGGTATCATTTTTATAGGGAGACTTGGGGGAACGCTGGGTGGAAGGAAATTTGTGACTCCACTCAGATTCCAGAACTTTCTGCCACAGAAATGTGAGGAACATGTGCTTTTTTAGCCAAATTTTGAGGTTTCCAAAGGATTCTGGGTTACAGAACCTGGTCCGACCCACACAAGTCACCCCATCTTGGATTCCCCTAGGTCTCTAGTTTTCAGAAATGCACAGGTTTGGTAGGTTTCCATAGGTGTCGGCTGAGCTAGAGGCCAAAATCTACAGGTAGGAACTTTGTAAAAAACACCTCTGTTTTCTTTCAAAAATTTGGATGTGTCCACGTTGCGCTTTGGGGCGTTTCCTGTCGCGGGCGCTAGGCCTACCCACACAAGTGAGGTATCATTTTTATCGGGAGACTTGGGGGAACGCTGGGTGGAAGGAAATTTGTGGCTCCTCTCAGATTCCAGAACTTTCTGCCACAGAAATATGAGGAACATGTGTTTTGTTTGCCAAATTTTGAGGTTTGTAAAGGATTCTGGGAAACAGAACCTGGTCCGAGCCACACAAGTCACCCCATCTTGGATTCCCCTAGGTCTCTAGTTTTCAGAAATGCACAGGTTTCATAGGTTTCCCTAGGTGCCGGCTGAGCTAGAGGCCAAAATCTACAGGTAGGCACTTTGCAAAAAACACCTCTGTTTTCTTTCAAAAATTTGGATGTGTCCATGTTGCGCTTTGGGGCGTTTCCTGTCGCGGGCGCTAGGCCTACCCACACAAGTGAGGTATCATTTTTATCGGGAGACTTGGGGGACTGCTGGGTGGAAGGAAATTTGTGGCTCCTCTCAGATTCCAGAACTTTCTGCCACAGAAATGTGAGGAACATGTGCTTTTTTAGCCAAATTTTGAGGTTTGCAAAGGATTCTGGGTAACAGAACCTGGTCCGAGCCACACAAGTTATCCCATCTTGGATTCCTCTAGGTCTCTAGTTTTCAGAAATGCACAGGTTTGGTAGGTTTCCCTAGGTGCCGGCTGAGCTAGAGGCCAAAATCTACAGGTAGGCACTTTGCAAAAAACACCTCTGTTTTCTTTCAAAAATTTGGATGTGTCCACGTTGCGCTTTGGGGCGTTTCCTGTCGCGGGCACTATGCCTAACCACACAAATGATGTATCATTTTTATAGGGAGACTTGGGGGAACGCTGGGTGGAAGGAAATTTGTGACTCCACTCAGATTCCAGAACTTTCTGCCACAGAAATGTGAGGAACATGTGCTTTTTTAGACAAATTTTGAGGTTTCCAAAGGATTCTGGGTAACAGAACCTGGTCCGACCCACACAAGTCACCCCATCTTGGATTCCCCTAGGTCTCTAGTTTTCAGAAATGCACAGGTTTGGTAGGTTTCCATAGGTGTCGGCTGAGCTAGAGGCCAAAATCTACAGGTAGGCACTTTGCAAAAAACACCTCTGTTTTCTTTCAAAAATTTGGATGTGTCCACGTTGCGCTTTGGGGCATTCCCTATCACGGGCGCTAGGCCTACCCACAGAAGTGAGGTATCATTTTTATCGGGAGACTTGGGGGAACGCTGGGTAGAAGGAAATTTGTGGCTCCTCTCACATTCCAGAACTTTCTGCCACAGAAATGTGAGGAACATGTGTTTTTTTAGCCAAATTTTGAGGTTTGCAAAGGATTCTGGGTAACAGAACCTGGTCCGAGCGAAACAAGTCACCCCATCTTGGATTCCCCTAGGTCTCTAGTTTTCAGAAATGCACATGTTTGGAAGGTTTCCCTTGGTGCCGGCTGAGCTAGAGGCCAAAATCTACAGGTAGGCACTTTGCAAAAAACACCTCTGTTTTCTTTCAAAAATTTGGATGTGTCCACGTTGCGCTTTGGGGCATTCCCTATCACGGGCGCTAGGCCTAACCACACAAGTGAGGTATCATTTTTATCGGGAGACTTGGGGGAACGCTGGGTGGAAGAAAATTTGTGGCTCCTCTCAGATTCCAGAACTTTCTGCCACAGAAATATGAGGAACATGTGTTTTTTTATCCAAATTTTGAGGTTTGCAAAGGATTCTGGGTAACAGAACCTGGTCCGAGCCACACAAGTCTCCCCATCTTGGATTCCCCTAGGTCTTTAGTTTTTAGAAATACACAGGTTTGGTAAGTTTCCCTAGGTGCCGGCTGAGCTAGAGGCCAAAATCTACAGGTAGGCACTTTGCAAAAAACACCCCTGTTTTCTTTCAAAAATTTGGATGTGTCCACGTTGCGCTTTGGGGCGCTTCCTGTCGCGGGCGCTAGGCCTACCCACATAAGTGAGGTATCATTTTTATCGGGAGACTTGGGGGAATGCTGGTTGGAAGGAAATTTGTTGCTCCTCTCAGATTCCAGAACTTTCTGCCACAGAAATGTGAGGAACATGTGTTTTTTTTGCCAAATTTTGAGGTTTGCAAAGGATTCTGGGTAACAGAACCTGGTCCGAGCCACACAAGTCACCCCCATCTTTAATTCCCCTAGGTCTCTAGTTTTCAGAAATGCACAGGTTTGGTAGGTTTACCTAGGTGCCGGCTAAGCTAGAGGCCAAAATCTACAGGTAGGCACTTTGCAAAAAACACCTTTGTTTTCTTTCAAAAATTTGGATGTGTCCACGTTTCGCTTTGGGGCGTTTCCTGTCGCGGGCGCTAGGCCTACCCACACAAGTCAGGTATCATTTTTATCGGGAGACTTGGGGGAACGCTGGGTGGAAGGAAATTTGTGGTCCTCTCAGATTCCAGAACTTTCTGCCACAGAAATGTGAGGAACATGTGTTTTTTTTGCCAAATTTTGAGGTTTGCAAAGGATTCTGGGTAACAGAACCTGGTCCGAGCCACACAAGTCACCCCATCTTGGATTCCCCTAGGTCTCTAGTTTTCCGAAATGCACAGGTTTGGTAGGTTTCCCTAGGTGCCGGCTGAGCTAGAGGCCAAAATCTACAGGTAGGCACTTTGCAAAAAACACCTCTGTTTTCTTTCAAAAATTTGGATGTGTCCATGTTGCGCTTTGGGGCGTTTCCTGTCGTGGGCGCTAGGCCTACCCACACAAGAGTGGTATAATTTTTATCGGGAGACTTGGGGGAACGCTGGGTGGAAGGAAATTTGTGGCTCCTCTCAGATTCCAGAACTTTCTGCCACAGAAATGTGAGGAACATGTGTTTTTTTTGCCAAATTTTGAGGTTTGCAAAGGATTCTGGGTAACAGAACCTGGTCCGAGCCACACAAGTCACCCCATCTTGGATTCCCCTAGGTCTCTAGTTTTCAGAAATGCACATGTTTGGAAGGTTTCCCTAGGTGCCGGCTGAGCTAGAGGCCAAAATCTACAGGTAGGCACTTTGCAAAAAACACCTCTGTTTTCTTTCAAAAATTTGGATGTGTCCACGTTGCGCTTTGGGGCGTTTCCTGTCGCGGGCGCTAGGCCTAACCACACAAGTGAGGTATCATTTTTATCGGGAGACTTGGGGGAACACTGGGTGGAAGGAAATTTGTGGCTCCTCTAAGATTCCAGAACTTTCTGCCACAGAAATTTGAGGAACATGTGCTTTTTTAGCCAAATTTTGATGTTTGCAAAGGATTCTGGGTAACAGAACCTGGTCCGAGCCACACAAGTCACCCCATCTTGGATTCCCGTAGGTCTCTAAATTTCAGAAATGCACAGGTTTGGTAGGTTTCCCTAGGTGCAGGCTAAGCTAGACGCCAAAATCTACAGGTAGGCACTTTGCAAAAAACACCCCTGTTTTCTTTCAAAAATTTGGATGTGTCCACGTTGCGCTTTGGGGCGCTTCCTGTCGCGGGCGCTAGGCCTACCCACACAAGTGAGGTATCATTTTTATCGGGAGACTTGGGGGAATGCTGGTTGGAAGGAAATTTGTTGCTCCTCTCAGATTCCAGAACTTTCTGCCACAGAAATGTGAGGAACATGTGTTTTTTTTGCCAAATTTTGAGGTTTGCAAAGGATTCTGTGTAACAGAACCTGGTCCGAGCCACACAAGTCACCCCATCTTGGATTCCCCTAGGTCACTAATTTTCAGAAATGCACAGGTTTGGTAGGTTTCCCTAGGTGCCGGCCGAGCTAGAGGCCAAAATCTACAGGTAGGCACTTTGCAAAAAACACCTCTGTTTTCTTTCAAAAATTTGGATGTGTCCACGTTGCGCTTTGGGGCATTCCCTATCACGGGCGCTAGGCCTACCCACAGAAGTGAGGTATCATTTTTATCGGGAGACTTGGGGAACGCTGGGTAGAAGGAAATTTGTGGCTCCTCTCAGATTCCAGAACTTTCTGCCACAGAAATGTGAGGAACATGTGTGTTTTTAGCCAAATTTTGAGGTTTGCAAAGGATTCTGGGTAACAGAACCTGGTCCGAGCCACACAAGTCACCCCCATCTTGAATTCCCCTAGGTCTCTAGTTTTCAGAAATGCACAGGTTTGGTAGGTTTCCCTAGGTGCCGGCTAAGCTAGAGGCCAAAATTTACAGGTAGGCACTTTGCAAAAAACACGTTTGTTTTCTTTCAAAAATTTGGATGTGTCCACGTTTCGCTCTGGGGCGTTTCCTGTCGTGGGCGCTAGGCCTACCCACACAAGTGAGGTATCATTTTTATCGGGAGACTTGGGGGAACGCTGGGTGGAAGGAAATTTGTGGCTCCTCTCAGATTCCAGAACTTTCTGCCACAGAAATTTGAGGAACATGTGTTTTGTTTGCCAAATTTTGAGGTTTGTAAAGGATTCTGGGAAACAGAACCTGGTCCGAGCCACACAAGTCACCCCATCTTGGATTCCCCTAGGTCTCTAGTTTTCAGAAATGCACAGGTTTGATAGGTTTCCCTAGGTGCCGGCTGAGCTAGAGGCCAAAATCTACAGGTAGGCACTTTGCAAAAAACACCTCTGTTTTCTTTCAAAAATTTGGATGTGTCCACGTTGCACTTTGGGGCGTTTCCTGTCGCGGGCGCTAGGCCTACCCACACAAGTGAGGTATCATTTTTATCGGGAGACTTGGGGGAATGCTGGGTGGAAGGAAATTTGTGGCTCCTCTCAGATTCCAGAACTTTCCGCCACAGAAATGTGAGGAACATGTGCTTTATTAGCCAAATTTTGAGGTTTGCAAAGGATTCTGGGTAACAGAACCTGGTCCGAGCCACACAAGTCACCCCATCTTGGATTTCCCTAGGTCTCTAGTTTTCAGAAATGCACAGGTTTGGTAGGTTTCCCTAGGTGCCGGTCTGAGCTAGAGGCCAAAATCTACAGGTAGGCACTTTGCAAAAAACACCTCTGTTTTCTTTCAAAAATTTGGATGTGTCCACGTTGCGCTTTGGGGCGTTTCCTGTCGCGGGCGCTAGGCCTACCCACACAAGTGAGGTATCATTTTTATCGGGAGACGTGGGGGAACGCTGGGTGGAAGAAAATTTGTGGCTCCTCTCAGATTCCAGAACTTTCTGCCACAGAAATATGAGGAACATGTGTTTTTTTATCCAAATTTTGAGGTTTGCAAAGGATTCTGGGTAACAGAACCTGGTCCGAGCCACACAAGTCACCCCATCTTGGATTCCCCTAGGTCTCTAGTTTTTAGAAATACACAGGTTTGGTAAGTTTCCCTAGGTGCCGGCTGAGCTAGAGGCCAAAATCTACAGGTAGGCACTTTGCAAAAAACACCCCTGTTTTCTTTCAAAAATTTGGATGTGTCCACGTTGCGCTTTGGGCCGCTTCCTGTCGCGGGCGCTAGGCCTACCCACACAAGTGAGGTATCATTTTTATCGGGAGACTTGGGGGAATGCTGGTTGGAAGGAAATTTGTTGCTCCTCTCAGATTCCAGAACTTTCTGCCACAGAAATGTGAGGAACATGTGTTTTTTTTTGCCAAATTTTGAGGTTTGCAAAGGATTCTGGCTAACAGAACCTGGTCCGAGCCACACAAATCACCCACATCTTTAATTCCCCTAGGTCTCTAGTTTTCAGAAATGCACAGGTTTGGTAGGTTTACCTAGGTGCCGGCTAAGCTAGAGGCCAAAATCTACAGGTAGGCACTTTGCAAAAAACACCTTTGTTTTCTTTCAAAAATTTGAATGTGTCCACGTTGCACTTTGGGGCGTTTCCTGTCGCGGGCGCTAGGCCTACCCACACAAGTGAGGTATCATTTTTATCGGGAGACTTGGGGGAATGCTGGGTGGAAGGAAATTTGTGGCTCCTCTCAGATTCCAGAACTTTCCGCCACAGAAATGTGAGGAACATGTGCTTTATTAGCCAAATTTTGAGGTTTGCAAAGGATTCTGGGTAACAGAACCTGGTCCGAGCCACACAAGTCACCCCATCTTGGATTTCCCTAGGTCTCTAGTTTTCAGAAATGCACAGGTTTGGTAGGTTTCCCTAGGTGCCGGTCTGAGCTAGAGGCCAAAATCTACAGGTAGGCACTTTGCAAAAAACACCTCTGTTTTCTTTCAAAAATTTGGATGTGTCCACGTTGCGCTTTGGGGCGTTTCCTGTCGCGGGCGCTAGGCCTACCCACACAAGTGAGGTATCATTTTTATCGGGAGACTTGGGGGAACGCTGGGTGGAAGAAAATTTGTGGCTCCTCTCAGATTCCAGAACTTTCTGCCACAGAAATATGAGGAACATGTGTTTTTTTATCCAAATTTTGAGGTTTGCAAAGGATTCTGGGTAACAGAACCTGGTCCGAGCCACACAAGTCACCCCATCTTGGATTCCCCTAGGTCTCTAGTTTTTAGAAATACACAGGTTTGGTAAGTTTCCCTAGGTGCCGGCTGAGCTAGAGGTCAAAATCTACAGGTAGGCACTTTGCAAAAAACACCCCTGTTTTCTTTCAAAAATTTGGATGTGTCCACGTTGCGCTTTGGGGCGCTTCCTGTCGCGGGCGCTAGGCCTACCCACACAAGTGAGGTATCATTTTTATCGGGAGACTTGGGGGAATGCTGGTTGGAAGGAAATTTGTTGCTCCTCTCAGATTCCAGAACTTTCTGCCACAGAAATGTGAGGAACATGTGTTTTTTTTTGCCAAATTTTGAGGTTTGCAAAGGATTCTTGCTCACAGAACCTTGTCCGAGCCACACAAATCACCCACATCTTTAATTCCCCTAGGTCTCTAGTTTTCAGAAATGCACAGGTTTGGTAGGTTTACCTAGGTGCCGGCTAAGCTAGAGGCCAAAATCTACAGGTAGGCACTTTGCAAAAAACACCTTTGTTTTCTTTCAAAAATTTGGATGTGTCCACGTTTCGCTTTGGGGCGTTTCCTGTCGCGGGCGCTAGGCCTACCCACACAAGTCAGGTATCATTTTTATCGGGAGACTTGGGGGAACGCTGGGTGGAAGGAAATTTGTGGCTCCTCTCAGATTCCAGAACTTTCTGCCACAGAAATGTGAGGAACATGTGTTTTTTTTGCCAAATTTTGAGGTTTGCAAAGGATTCTGGGTAACAGAACCTGGTCCGAGCCACACAAGTCACCCCATCTTGGATTCCCCTAGGTCTCTAAATTTCAGAAATGCACAGGTTTGGTAGGTTTCCCTAGGTGCAGGCTAAGCTAGAGGCCAAAATCTACAGGTAGGCACTTTGCAAAAAACACCTTTGTTTTCATTCAAAAATTTGGATGTGTCCGCGTTGCGCTTTGGGGCGTTTCCTGTCGCGGGCGCTAGGCCTACCCACACAAGTGAGGTATCATTTTTATCGGGAGACTTGGAGGAACGCTGGGTGGAAGGAAAGTTGTGGCTCCTCTCAGATTCCAGAACTTTCTGCTACAGAAATGTGAGGAACATGTGTTTTTTTTGCCAAATTTTGAGGTTTGCAAAGGATTCTGGGTAACAGAACCTGGTCCGAGCCACACAAGTCACCCCATCTTGGATTCCCCTAGGTCTCTAGTTTTCAGAAATGCACAGGTTTGGTAGGTTTCCCTATGTGCCGGCTGAGCTAGAGGCCAAAATCTACAGGTAGGCACTTTGCAAAAAACACCTCTGTTTTCTTTCAAAAATGTGGATGTGTCCTTGTTGCGCTTTGGGGCGTTTCCTGTCGTGGGCGCTAGGCCTAACCACACAAGTGAGGTATCATTTTTATCGGGAGACTTGGGGGAACACTGGGTGGAAGGAAATTTGTTGCTCCTCTCAGATTCCAGAACTTTCTGCCACAGAAATGTGAGGAACATGTGCTTTTTTAGCCAAATTTTGATGTTTGCAAAGGATTCTGGGTAACAGAACCTGGTCCGAGCCACACAAGTCACCCCATCTTGGATTTCCCTAGGTCTCTAGTTTTCAGAAATGCACAGGTTTGGTAGGTTTCCCTAGGTGCCGGTCTGATCTAGAGGCCAAAATCTACAGGTAGGCACTTTGCAAAAAACACCTCTGTTTTCCTTCAAAATTTGGATGTGTCCACGTTGCGCTTTGGGGCATTTCCTGTCGCGGGCGCTAGGGCTACCCACACAAGAGTGGTATCATTTATATCGGGAGACTTGGGGGAACGCTGGGTGGAAGGAAATTTGTGGCTCCTCTCAGATTCCAGAACTTTCTGCCACAGAAATGTGAGGAACATGTGTGTTTTTAGCCAAATTTTGAGGTTTGCAAAGGATTCTGTGTAACAGAACCTGGTCCGAGCCACACAAGTCACCCCATCTTGGATTCCCCTAGGTCTCTAGTTTTCAGAAATGCACAGGTTTGGTAGGTTTCCCTAGGTGCCGGCTGAGCTAGAGGCCAAAATCTACAGGTAGGCACTTTGCAAAAAACACCTCTGTTTTCTTTCAAAAATTTGGATGTGTCCACGTTGCACTTTGGGGCATTCCCTATCACGGGCGCTAGGCCTACCCACAGAAGTGAGGTATCATTTTTATCGGGAGACTTGGGGAACGCTGGGTAGAAGGAAATTTGTGGCTCCTCTCAGATTCCAGAACTTTCTGCCACAGAAATGTGAGGAACATGTGTTTTTTTAGCCAAATTTTGAGGTTTGCAAAGGATTCTGGGTAACAGAACCTGGTCCGAGCGAAACAAGTCACCCCATCTTGGATTCCCCTAGGTCTCTAGTTTTCAGAAATGGACATGTTTGGAAGGTTTCCCTTGGTGCCGGCTGAGATAGAGGCCAAAACCTACAGGTAGGCACTTTGCAAAAAACACCTCTGTTTTCTTTCAAAAATTTGGATGTGTCCACGTTGTGCTTTGGGGTGTTTCCTGTCGCGGGCGCTAGGCCTACCCACACAAGTGAGGTATCATTTTTATAGGGAGACTTGGGGGAACGCTGAGTGAGAGGAAATTTGTGGCTCTTCTCAGATTCCAGAACTTTCTGCCACAGAAATGTGAGGAACATGTGTTTTTTTTGCCAAATTTTGAGGTTTGCAAAGGATTCTGGGTAACAGAACCTGGTCCGAGCCACACAAGTCACCCCATATTGGATTCCCCTAGGTCTCTAGTTTTCAGAAATGCACAGGTTTGGTAGGTTTCCCTAGGTGCCGGCTGAGCTAGAGGCCAAAATCTACAGGTAGGCACTTTGCAAAAAACACCTCTGTTTTCTTTCAAAAATTTGGATGTGTCCACGTTGCGCTTTGGGGCGTTTCCTGTCGCGGGCGCTAGGCCTACCCACACAAGTGAGGTATCATTTTTATTGGGACACTTGGGGGAACGCTGGGTGGGAGGAAATTTGTGGCTCCTCTCTGATTCCAGAACTTTCTGCCACAGAAATGTGAGGAACATGTGTTTTTTTGGCCAAATTTTGAGGTTTGCAAAGGATTCTGGGTAACAGAACCTCCTCCGAGCCTCACAAGTCACCCCATCTTGGATTCCCCTAGGTCTCTAGTTTTCAGAAATGCACAGGTTTGGTAGGTTTCCCTAGGTGCCGGCTGAGCTAGAGGCCAAAATCTACAGGTAGGCACTTTGCAAAAAACACCTCTGTTTTCTTTCAAAAATGTGGATGTGTCCACGTTGCGCTTTGGGGCGCTTCCTGTCGCGGGCGCTAGGCCTACCCACACAAGTGAGGTATCATTTTTATCGGGAGACTTGGGGGAATGCTGGTTGGAAGGAAATTTGTGGCTCCTATCAGATTCCAGAACTTTCTGCCACAGAAATGTGAGGAACATGTGTTTTTTTAACCAAATGTTGGGGTTTGCAAAGGATTCTGGGTAACAGAACCTGGTCCGAGCCACACAAGTCACCCATCTTGGATTCCCCTAGGTCTCTATTTTTCAGAAATGCACAGGTTTGATAGGTTTCCCTAGGTGCCGGCTGAGCTAGAGACTAAAATCTACAGGTAGGCACTTTGCAAAAAACACTTCTGTTTTCTTTCAAAAATTTGGATGTGTCCATGTTGTGCTTTGGGTCGTTTCCTGTCGTGCGCGCTAGGCCTACCCACACAAGTGAGGTATCATTTTTATGGGGAGACTTGGGGGAACGCTTGGTGGAAGGAAATTTGTGGCTCCTCTCAGATTCCAGAACTTTCTGCCACAGAAATGTGAGGCACATGTGTTTTTTTTGCCAAATTTTGAGGTTTGCAAAGGATTCTGGGTAACAGATCCTGGTCCGAGCCACACAAGTGACCCCATCTTGGATTCCCCTAGGTCTCTAGTTTTCAGAAATGCACAGGTTTGGTAGGTTTCCCTAGGTGCCGGCTGAGCTACAGGACAAAATCTACAGGTAGGCACTTTGCATAAAACAACTCTGTTTTCTTTAAAAAATGTGGATGTGTCCACGTTGCGCTTTGGGGCATTTCCTATCACGGACGCTAGGCCTACCCACACAAGTGAGGTATAATTTTTATCGGGAGACTTGGGGGAACGCTGGGAGGAAGGAAATTTGTGGCTCCTCTCAGATTCCAGACTTTCTGCCACAGAAGTGTGAGGAACATGTGTTTTTTTACCCAAATTTTGAGGTTTGCAAAGGATTCTGGGTAACAGAACCTGGTCCGAGCCACACAAGTCACCCATCTTGGATTCCCATAGGTCTCTAGTTTTCAGAAATGCACAGGTTTGGTAGGTTTCCCTAGGTGCCGGCTGAGCTAGAGGCCAAAATCTACAGGTAGGCACTTTGCAAAAAACACATCTGTTTTCTTTCAAAAATTTGGATGTGTCCACGTTGCGCTTTGGGGCGTTTCCTGTCGCGGGCGCTAGGCCTAACCACACAAGTGGGGTATCATTTTTATCGGGAGACTTGGGGGAACAGTGGGTGGAAGGATATTTGTGGCTCCTATCAGATTCCAGAACTTTCTGCCACAGAAATGTGAGGAACATGTGTTTTTTTTGCCAAATTTTGAGGTTTACAAAGGATTCTGGGAAACAGAACCTGGTCCGAGCCACACAAGTCACCCCATCTTGGATTCCCCTAGGTCTCTAGTTTTCAGAAATGCACAGGTTTGGTAGGTTTCCCTAGGTGCCGGCTGAGCTAGAGGCCAAAATCTACAGGTAGGCACTTTGCAAAAAACACCTTCGTTTTCATTCAAAAATTTGGATGTGTCCGCGTTGCGCTTTGGGGCGTTTCCTGTCGCGGGCGCTAGGCCTACCCACACAAGTGAGGTATCATTTTTATCGGGAGACTTGGAGGAACGCTGGGTGGAAGGAAACTTGTGGCTCCTCTCAGATTCCAGAACTTTCTGCTACAGAAATGTGAGGAACATGTGTTTTTTTTGCCAAATTTTGAGGTTTGTAAAGGATTCTGGGAAACAGAACCTGGTCCGAGCCACACAAGTCACCCCATATTGGATTCCCCTAGGTCTCTAGTTTTCAGAAATGCACAGGTTTGGTAGGTTTCCCTAGGTGCCGGCTGAGCTAGAGGCCAAAATCTACAGGTAGGCACTTTGCAAAAAACACCTCTGTTTTCTTTCAAAAATTTGGATGTGTCCACGTTGCGCTTTGGGGCGTTTCCTGTCGCGGGCGCTAGGCCTACCCACACAAGTGAGGTATCATTTTTATTGGGAGACTTGGGGGAACGCTGGTTGGGAGGAAATTTGTGGCTCCTCTCTGATTCCAGAACTTTCTGCCACAGAAATGTGAGGAACATGTGTTTTTTTGGCCAAATTTTGAGGTTTGCAAAGGATTCTGGGTAACAGAACCTGGTCCGAGCCACACAAGTCACCCATCTTGGATTTCCCTAGGTCTCTAGTTTTCAGAAATGCACAGGTTTGATAGGTTTCCCTAGGTGCCGGCTGAGCTAGAGACTAAAATCTACAGGTAGGCACTTTGCAAAAAACACTTCTGTTTTCTTTCAAAAATTTGGATGTGTCCATGTTGTGCTTTGGGTCGTTTCCTGTCGTGGGCGCTAGGCCTACCCACACAAGTGAAGTATCATTTTTATGGGGAGACTTGGGGGAACGCTTGGTGGAAGGAAATTTGTGGCTCCTCTCAGATTCCAGAACTTTCTGCCACAGAAATGTGAGGAACATGTGTTTTTTTAGCCAAATTTTGAGGTTTGCAAAGGATTCTGGGTAACAGATCCTGGTCCGAGCCACACAAGTGACCCCATCTTGGATTCCCCTAGGTCTCTAGTTTTCAGAAATGCACAGGTTTGGTAGGTTTCCCTAGGTGCCGGCTGAGCTACAGGACAAAATCTACAGGTAGGCACTTTGCATAAAACAACTCTGTTTTCTTTAAAAATGTGGATGTGTCCACGTTGCGCTTTGGGGCATTTCCTATCACGGACGCTAGGCCTACCCACACAAGTGAGGTATAATTTTTATCGGGAGACTTGGGGGAACGCTGGGAGGAAGGAAATTTGTGGCTCCTCTCAGATTCCAGACTTTCTGCCACAGAAGTGTGAGGAACATGTGTTTTTTTACCCAAATTTTGAGGTTTGCAAAGGATTCTGGGTAACAGAACCTGGTCCGAGCCACACAAGTCACCCATCTTGGATTCCCATAGGTCTCTAGTTTTCAGAAATGCACAGGTTTGGTAGGTTTCCCTAGGTGCCGGCTGAGCTAGAGGCCAAAATCTACAGGTAGGCACTTTGCAAAAAACACCTCTGTTTTCTTTCAAAAATGTGGATGTGTCCACGTTGCGCTTTGGGGCGTTTCCTGTCGTGGGCGCTATGCCTACCCACACAAGTGAGGTATCATTTTTATCGGGAGACTTGGGGGAATGCTGGTTGGAAGGAAATTTGTGGCTCCCCTCAGATTCCAGATCTTTCTGCCACAGAAATGTGAGGAACATGTGCTTTTTAAGCCAAATTTTGAGGTTCGCAAAGGATTCTGGGTAACAGAACTTGGTCCGAGCCACACAAGTCACCCCATCTTGGATTCCCCTAGGTCTCTAGTTTTCAGAAATGCACAGGTTTGGTAGGTTTCCCTAGGTGCCGGCTGAGCTAGAGGCCAAAATCTAATGGTAACACTTTGCAAAAAACACCTCTGTTTTCTTTAAAAAATGTGGATGTGTCAAAGTTGCACTTTGGGGCGTTACCTGTCGCGGGTGCTAGGCCTACCCACACAAGTGAGGTATCATTTTTATCAGGAGACTTGGGGGAATGCTGGGTGGAAGGAAATTTGTGGCTCCTCTCAGATTCCAGAACTTTCTGCCACAGAAATGTGAGGAACATGTGTTTTTTTTGCCAAATTTTGAGGTTTGCAAAGGATTCTGGGTAACAGAACCTGGTCCGAGCCACACAAGTCACCCCATATTGGATTCCCCTAGGTATCTAGTTTTCAGAAATGCACAGGTTTGGTAGGTTTCCCTAGGTGCCGGCTGAGCTAGAGGCCAAAATCTACAGGTAGGCACTTTGTAAAAAAACACCTCTGTTTTCTTTCAAAAATTTGGATGTGTCCACGTTGCGCTTTGGGGCATTTCCTGTCGCGGGCCCTAGGCCTACCCACACAAGTGAGGTATCATTTTTATCGGGAGACTTGGGGGAACGCTGGTTGGAAGGAAATTTGTGGCTCCTATCAGATTCCAGAACTTTCTGCCACAGAAATATGAGGAGCATGTGTTTTTTTACCCAAATGTTGAGGTTTGCAAAGGATTCTGGGTAACAGAACCTGGTCCGAGCCACACAAGTCACCCCATCTTGGATTCCCCTAGGTCTCTAGTTTTCAGAAATGCACAGGTTTGGTAGGTTTCCCTAGGTGCCGGCTGAGCTAGAGGCCAAAATCTACAGGTAGGCACTTTGCAAAAAACACCTCTGTTTTCTTTCAAAAATGTGGATGTGTCCACGTTGCGCTTTGGGGCGTTTCCTGTTGCGGGCGCTAGGCCTACCCACACAAGTGAGGTATCATTTTTATCGGGAGACTTGGGGGAATGCTGGGTGGAAGGAAATTTGTGGCTCCTCTCTGATTCCAGAACTTTCTGCCACAGAAATGTGAGGAACATGTGCTTTTTTAGCCAAATTTTGAGGTTTGCAAAGGATTCTGGGTAACAGAACCTGGTCCGAGCCACATAAGTCACCCCATCTTGGATTCCCGTAGGTCTCTAGTTTTCAGAAATGCACAGGTTTGCTAGGTTTCCCTAGGTGCCGGCTGAGCTAGAGGCCAAAATCTACAGGTAGGCACTTTGCAAAAAACACCTCTGTTTTCTTTCAAAAATTTGGATGTGTCCATGTTGCGCTTTGGGGCGTTTCCTGTCGTGGGCGCTAGGCCTACCCACACAAGAGTGGTATCATTTTTATCGGGAGACTTGGGGGAACGCTGGGTGGAAGGAAATTTGTGGCTCCTCTCAGATTCCAGAACTTTCTGCCACAGAAATGTGAGGAACATGTGTTTTTTTAGCTAAATTTTGAGGTTTGCAAACGATTCTGGGTAACAGAACCTGGTCCGAGCCACACAAGTCACCCCATCTTGGATTCCCCTAGGTCTCTAGTTTTCAGAAATGCACATGTTTGGATGGTTTCCCTAGGTGCCGGCTGAGCTAGAGGCCAAAATCTACAGGTAGGCACTTTGCAAAAAACACCTCTGTTTTCTTTCAAAAATTTGGATGTGTCCACGTTGCGCTTTGGGGCGTATCCTGTCGCGGGCGCTAGGCCTAACCACACAAGTGAGGTATCATTTTTATCGGGAGACTTGGGGGAACACTGGGTGGAAGGAAATTTGTTGCTCCTCTCAGATTCCAGAACTTTCTGCAACAGAAATGTGAGGAACATGTGCTTTTTTAGCCAAATTTCGATGTTTGCAAAGGATTCTGGGTAACAGAACCTGGTCCGAGCCACACAAGTCACCCCATCTTGGATTCCCGTAGGTCTCTTAATTTCAGAAATGCACAGGTTTGGTAGGTTTCCCTAGGTGCAGGCTAAGCTAGAGGCCAAAATCTACAGGTAGGCACTTTGCAAAAAACACCTTTGTTTTCTTTCAAAAATTTGGATGTGTCCGCGTTGCGCTTTGGGGCGTTTCCTGTCGCGGGCGCTAGGCCTAACCACACAAGTGGGGTATCATTTTTATCGGGAGACTTGGGGGAACAGTGGGTGGAAGGATATTTGTGGCTCCTCTCTGATTCCAGAACTTTCTGCCACAGAAATGTGAGGAACATGTGCTTTTTTAGCCAAATTTTGAGGTTTGCAAAGGATTCTGGGTAACAGAACCTGGTCCGAGCCACACAAGTCACCCCATCTTGGATTTCCCTAGGTCTCTAGTTTTCAGAAATGCACAGGTTTGGTAGGTTTCCCTAGGTGCCGGCTGAGCTAGAGGCCAAAATCTACAGGTAGGCACTTTGCAAAAAACACCTCTGTTTTCTTTCAAAAATTTGGATGTGTCCACGTTGCGCTTTGGGGCGTTTCCTGTCGTGGGAGCTATGCCTACCCACACAAGTGAGGTATCATTTTTATCGGGAGACTTGGGGAATGCTGGTTGGAAGGAAATTTGTGGCTCCCCTCAGATTCCAGATCTTTCTGCCACAGAAATGTGAGGAACATGTGCTTTTTAAGCCAAATTTTGAGGTTCGCAAAGGATTCTGGGTAACAGAACTTGGTCCGAGCCACACAAGTCACCCCATCTTGGATTCCCCTAGGTCTCTAGTTTTCAGAAATGCACAGGTTTGGTAGGTTTCCCTAGGTGCCGGCTGAGCTAGAGGCCAAAATCTACTGGTAACACTTTGCAAAAAACACCTCTGTTTTCTTTAAAAAATGTGGATGTGTCCAAGTTGCGCTTTGGGGCGTTACCTGTCGCGGGCGCTAGGCCTACCCACACAAGTGAGGTATCATTTTTATCAGGAGACTTGGGGGAACGCTGGGTGGAAGGAAATTTGTGGCTCCTCTCAGATTCCAGAACTTTCTGCCACAGAAATGTGAGGAACATGTGTTTTTTTTGCCAAATTTTGAGGTTTGCAAAGGATTCTGGGTAACAGAACCTGGTCCGAGCCACACAAGTCACCCCATCTTGGATTCCCCTAGGTATCTAGTTTTCAGAAATGCACAGGTTTGGTAGGTTTCCCTAGGTGCCGGCTGAGCTAGAGGCCAAAATCTACAGGTAGGCACTTTGTAAAAAAACACCTCTGTTTTCTTTCAAAAATTTGGATGTGTCCACGTTGCGCTTTGGGGCATTTCCTGTCGCGGGCCCTAGGCCTACCCACACAAGTGAGGTATCATTTTTATCGGGAGACTTGGGGGAACGCTGGTTGGAAGGAAATTTGTGGCTCCTATCAGATTCCAGAACTTTCTGCCACAGAAATATGAGGAGCATGTGTTTTTTTACCCAAATGTTGAGGTTTGCAAAGGATTCTGGGTAACAGAACCTGGTCCGAGCCACACAAGTCACCCCATCTTGGATTCCCCTAGGTCTCTAGTTTTCAGAAATGCACAGGTTTGGTAGGTTTCCCTAGGTGCCGGCTGAGCTAGAGGCCAAAATCTACAGGTAGGCACTTTGCAAAAAACACCTCTGTTTTCTTTCAAAAATTTGGATGTGTCCATGTTGCGCTTTGGGGCGTTTCCTGTCGTGGGCGCTAGGCCTACCCACACAAGAGTGGTATCATTTTTATCGGGAGACTTGGGGGAACGCTGGGTGGAAGGAAATTTGTGGCTCCTCTCAGATTCCAGAACTTTCTGCCACAGAAATGTGAGGAACATGTGTTTTTTTAGCTAAATTTTGAGGTTTGCAAACGATTCTGGGTAACAGAACCTGGTCCGAGCCACACAAGTCACCCCATCTTGGATTCCCCTAGGTCTCTAGTTTTCAGAAATGCACATGTTTGGATGGTTTCCCTAGGTGCCGGCTGAGCTAGAGGCCAAAATCTACAGGTAGGCACTTTGCAAAAAACACCTCTGTTTTCTTTCAAAAATTTGGATGTGTCCACGTTGCGCTTTGGGGCGTATCCTGTCGCGGGCGCTAGGCCTAACCACACAAGTGAGGTATCATTTTTATCGGGAGACTTGGGGGAACACTGGGTGGAAGGAAATTTGTTGCTCCTCTCAGATTCCAGAACTTTCTGCAACAGAAATGTGAGGAACATGTGCTTTTTTAGCCAAATTTCGATGTTTGCAAAGGATTCTGGGTAACAGAACCTGGTCCGAGCCACACAAGTCACCCCATCTTGGATTCCCGTAGGTCTCTTAATTTCAGAAATGCACAGGTTTGGTAGGTTTCCCTAGGTGCAGGCTAAGCTAGAGGCCAAAATCTACAGGTAGGCACTTTGCAAAAAACACCTTTGTTTTCTTTCAAAAATTTGGATGTGTCCGCGTTGCGCTTTGGGGCGTTTCCTGTCGCGGGCGCTAGGCCTAACCACACAAGTGGGGTATCATTTTTATCGGGAGACTTGGGGGAACAGTGGGTGGAAGGATATTTGTGGCTCCTCTCTGATTCCAGAACTTTCTGCCACAGAAATGTGAGGAACATGTGCTTTTTTAGCCAAATTTTGAGGTTTGCAAAGGATTCTGGGTAACAGAACCTGCTCCGAGCCACACAAGTCACCCCATCTTGGATTTCCCTAGGTCTCTAGTTTTCAGAAATGCACAGGTTTGGTAGGTTTCCCTAGGTGCCGGCTGAGCTAGAGGCCAAAATCTACAGGTAGGCACTTTGCAAAAAACACCTCTGTTTTCTTTCAAAAATTTGGATGTGTCCACGTTGCGCTTTGGGGCGTTTCCTGTCGTGGGAGCTATGCCTACCCACACAAGTGAGGTATCATTTTTATCGGGAGACTTGGGGAATGCTGGTTGGAAGGAAATTTGTGGCTCCCCTCAGATTCCAGATCTTTCTGCCACAGAAATGTGAGGAACATGTGCTTTTTAAGCCAAATTTTGAGGTTCGCAAAGGATTCTGGGTAACAGAACTTGGTCCGAGCCACACAAGTCACCCCATCTTGGATTCCCCTAGGTCTCTAGTTTTCAGAAATGCACAGGTTTGGTAGGTTTCCCTAGGTGCCGGCTGAGCTAGAGGCCAAAATCTACTGGTAACACTTTGCAAAAAACACCTCTGTTTTCTTTAAAAAATGTGGATGTGTCCAAGTTGCGCTTTGGGGCGTTACCTGTCGCGGGCGCTAGGCCTACCCACACAAGTGAGGTATCATTTTTATCAGGAGACTTGGGGGAACGCTGGGTGGAAGGAAATTTGTGGCTCCTATCAGATTCCAGAACTTTCTGCCACAGAAATGTGAGGAACATGTGTTTTTTTTGCCAAATTTTGAGGTTTGCAAAGGATTCTGGGTAACAGAACCTGGTCCGAGCCACACAAGTCACCCCATCTTAGATTCCCCTAGGTATCTAGTTTTCAGAAATGCACAGGTTTGGTAGGTTTCCCTAGGTGCCGGCTGAGCTAGAGGCCAAAATCTACAGGTAGGCACTTTGTAAAAAAACACCTCTGTTTTCTTTCAAAAATTTGGATGTGTCCACGTTGCGCTTTGGGGCATTTCCTGTCGTGGGCCCTAGGCCTACCCACACAAGTGAGGTATCATTTTTATCGGGAGACTTGGGGGAACGCTGGTTGGAAGGAAATTTGTGGCTCCTATCAGATTCCAGAACTTTCTGCCACAGAAATATGAGGAGCATGTGTTTTTTTACCCAAATGTTGAGGTTTGCAAAGGATTCTGGGTAACAGAACCTGGTCCGAGCCACACAAGTCACCCCATCTTGGATTCCCCTAGGTCTCTAGTTTTCAGAAATGCACATGTTTGGATGGTTTCCCTAGGTGCCGGCTGAGCTAGAGGCCAAAATCTACAGGTAGGCACTTTGCAAAAAACACCTCTGTTTTCTTTCAAAAATTTGGATGTGTCCACGTTGCGCTTTGGGGCGTTTACTGTCGCGGGCGCTAGGCCTAACCACACAAGTGAGGTATCATTTTTATCGGGAGACTTGGGGGAACACTGGGTGGAAGGAAATTTGTTGCTCCTCTCAGATTCCAGAACTTTCTGCCACAGAAATGTGAGGAACATGTGCTTTTTTAGCCAAATTTCGATGTTTGCAAAGGATTCTGGGTAACAGAACCTGGTCCGAGCCACACAAGTCACCCCATCTTGGATTCCCGTAGGTCTCTAAATTTCAGAAATGCACAGGTTTGGTAGGTTTCCCTAGGTGCAGGCTAAGCTAGAGGCCAAAATCTACAGGTAGGCACTTTGCAAAAAACACCTTTGTTTTCTTTCAAAAATTTGGATGTGTCCGCGTTGCGCTTTGGGGCGTTTCCTGTCGCGGGCGCTAGGCCTAACCACACAAGTGGGGTATCATTTTTATCGGGAGACTTGGGGGAACAGTGGGTGGAAGGATATTTGTGGCTCCTATCAGATTCCAGAACTTTCTGCCACAGAAATGTGAGGAACATGTGTTTTTTTTGCCAAATTTTGAGGTTTACAAAGGATTCTGGGAAACAGAACCTGGTCCGAGCCACACAAGTCACCCCATCTTGGATTCCCCTAGGTCTCTAGTTTTCAGAAATGCACAGGTTTGGTATGTTTCCCTAGGTGCCGGCTGAGCTAGAGGCCAAAATCTACAGGTAGGCACTTTGCAAAAAACACCTCTGTTTTCTTTCAAAAATTTGGATGTGTCCACGTTGCGCTTTGGGGCGTTTCCTGTTGCGGGCGCTAGGCCTACCCACACAAGTGAGGTATCATTTTTATCGGGAGACTTGGGGGAATGCTGGGTGGAAGGAAATTTGTGGCTCCTCTCTGATTCCAGAACTTTCTGCCACAGAAATGTGAGGAACATGTGCTTTTTTAGCCAAATTTTGAGGTTTGCAAAGGATTCTGGGTAACAGAACCTGGTCCGAGCCACACAAGTCACCCCATCTTGGATTCCCCTAGGTCTCTAGTTTTCAGAAATGCACAGGTTTGGTAGGTTTCCCTAGGTGCCGGCTGAGCTAGAGGCCAAAATCTACAGGTAGGCACTTTGCAAAAAACACCTCTGTTTTCTTTCAAAAATTTGGATGTGTCCACGTTGCGCTTTGGGGCGTTTCCTGTCGTGGGCGCTATGCCTACCCACACAAGTGAGGTATCATTTTTATCGGGAGACTTGGGGGAATGCTGGTTGGAAGGAAATTTGTGGCTCCCCTCAGATTCCAGATCTTTCTGCCACAGAAATGTGAGGAACATGTGCTTTTTAAGCCAAATTTTGAGGTTCGCAAAGGATTCTGGGTAACAGAACTTGGTCCGAGCCACACAAGTCACCCCATCTTGGATTCCCCTAGGTCTCTAGTTTTCAGAAATGCTCAGGTTTGGTAGGTTTCCCTAGGTGCCGGCTGAGCTAGAGGCCAAAATCTACTGGTAACACTTTGCAAAAAACACCTCTGTTTTCTTTAAAAAATGTGGATGTGTCCAAGTTGCGCTTTGGGGCGTTACCTGTCGCGGGCGCTAGGCCTACCCACACAAGTGAGGTATCATTTTTATCAGGAGACTTGGGGGAACGCTGGGTGGAAGGAAATTTGTGGCTCCTCTCAGATTCCAGAACTTTCTGCCACAGAAATGTGAGGAACATGTGTTTTTTTTGCCAAATTTTGAGGTTTGCAAAGGATTCTGGGTAACAGAACCTGGTCCGAGCCACACAAGTCACCCCATCTTGGATTCCCCTAGGTCTCTAGTTTTCAGAAATGCACAGGTTTGGTAGGTTTCCCTAGGTGCCGGCTGAGCTAGAAGCCAAAATCTACAGGTAGGCACTTTGCAAAAAACACATCTGTTTTCTTTCAAAAATTTGGATGTGTCCACGTTGCGCTTTGGGGCGTTTCCTGTCGTGGGCGCTATGCCTACCCACACAAGTGAGGTATCATTTTTATCGGGAGACTTGGGGGAATGCTGGTTGGAAGGAAATTTGTGGCTCCCCTCAGATTCCAGATCTTTCTGCCACAGAAATGTGAGGAACATGTGCTTTTTAAGCCAAATTTTGAGGTTCGCAAAGGATTCTGGGTAACAGAACTTGGTCCGAGCCACACAAGTCACCCCATCTTGGATTCCCCTAGGTCTCTAGTTTTCAGAAATGCACAGGTTTGGTAGGTTTCCCTAGGTGCCGGCTGAGCTAGAGGCCAAAATCTACTGGTAACACTTTGCAAAAAACACCTCTGTTTTCTTTAAAAAATGTGGATGTGTCCAAGTTGCGCTTTGGGGCGTTACCTGTCGCGGGCGCTAGGCCTACCCACACAAGTGAGGTATCATTTTTATCAGGAGACTTGGGGGAACGCTGGGTGGAAGGAAATTTGTGGCTCCTCTCAGATTCCAGAACTTTCTGCCACAGAAATGTGAGGAACATGTGTTTTTTTTGCCAAATTTTGAGGTTTGCAAAGGATTCTGGGTAACAGAACCTGGTCCGAGCCACACAAGTCACCCCATCTTGGATTCCCCTAGGTATCTAGTTTTCAGAAATGCACAGGTTTGGTAGGTTTCCCTAGGTGCCGGCTGAGCTAGAGGCCAAAATCTACAGGTAGGCACTTTGTAAAAAAACACCTCTGTTTTCTTTCAAAAATTTGGATGTGTCCACGTTGCGCTTTGGGGCATTTCCTGTCGCGGGCCCTAGGCCTACCCACACAAGTGAGGTATCATTTTTATCGGGAGACTTGGGGGAACGCTGGTTGGAAGGAAATTTGTGGCTCCTATCAGATTCCAGAACTTTCTGCCACAGAAATATGAGGAGCATGTGTTTTTTTACCCAAATGTTGAGGTTTGCAAAGGATTCTGGGTAACAGAACCTGGTCCGAGCCACACAAGTCACCCCATCTTGGATTCCCCTAGGTCTCTAGTTTTCAGAAATGCACAGGTTTGGTAGGTTTCCCTAGGTGCCGGCTGAGCTAGAGGCCAAAATCTACAGGTAGGCACTTTGCAAAAAACACCTCTGTTTTCTTTCAAAAATTTGGATGTGTCCATGTTGCGCTTTGGGGCGTTTCCTGTCGTGGGCGCTAGGCCTACCCACACAAGAGTGGTATCATTTTTATCGGGAGACTTGGGGGAACGCTGGGTGGAAGGAAATTTGTGGCTCCTCTCAGATTCCAGAACTTTCTGCCACAGAAATGTGGGGAACATGTGATTTTTTAGCTAAATTTTGAGGTTTGCAAACGATTCTGGGTAACAGAACCTGGTCCGAGCCACACAAGTCACCCCATCTTGGATTCCCCTAGGTCTCTAGTTTTCAGAAATGCACATGTTTGGATGGTTTCCCTAGGTGCCGGTTGAGCTAGAGGCCAAAATCTACAGGTAGGCACTTTGCAAAAAACACCTCTGTTTTCTTTCAAAAATTTGGATGTGTCCACGTTGCGCTTTGGGGCGTATCCTGTCGCGGGCGCTAGGCCTAACCACACAAGTGAGGTATCATTTTTATCGGGAGACTTGGGGGAACACTGGGTGGAAGGAAATTTGTTGCTCCTCTCAGATTCCAGAACTTTCTGCCACAGAAATGTGAGGAACATGTGCTTTTTTAGCCAAATTTCGATGTTTGCAAAGGATTCTGGGTAACAGAACCTGGTCCGAGCCACACAAGTCACCCCATCTTGGATTCCCGTAGGTCTCTTAATTTCAGAAATGCACAGGTTTGGTAGGTTTCCCTAGGTGCAGGCTAAGCTAGAGGCCAAAATCTACAGGTAGGCACTTTGCAAAAAACACCTTTGTTTTCTTTCAAAAATTTGGATGTGTCCGCGTTGCGCTTTGGGGCGTTTCCTGTCGCGGGCGCTAGGCCTAACCACACAAGTGGGGTATCATTTTTATCGGGAGACTTGGGGGAACAGTGGGTGGAAGGATATTTGTGGCTCCTCTCTGATTCCAGAACTTTCTGCCACAGAAATGTGAGGAACATGTGCTTTTTTAGCCAAATTTTGAGGTTTCCAAAGGATTCTGGGTAACAGAACCTGGTCCGAGCCACACAAGTCACCCTATCTTGGATTCCCCTAGGTCTCTAGTTTTCAGAAATGCACAGGTTTGGTAGGTTTCCCTAGGTGCCGGCTGAGCTAGAGGCCAAAATCTACAGGTAGGCACTTTGCAAAAAACACCTCTGTTTTCTTTCAAAAATTTGGATGTGTCCACGTTGCGCTTTGGGGCGTTTCCTGTCGTGGGAGCTATGCCTACCCACACAAGTGAGGTATCATTTTTATCGGGAGACTTGGGGAATGCTGGTTGGAAGGAAATTTGTGGCTCCCCTCAGATTCCAGATCTTTCTGCCACAGAAATGTGAGGAACATGTGCTTTTTAAGCCAAATTTTGAGGTTCGCAAAGGATTCTGGGTAACAGAACTTGGTCCGAGCCACACAAGTCACCCCATCTTGGATTCCCCTAGGTCTCTAGTTTTCAGAAATGCACAGGTTTGGTAGGTTTCCCTAGGTGCCGGCTGAGCTAGAGGCCAAAATCTACTGGTAACACTTTGCAAAAAACACCTCTGTTTTCTTTAAAAAATGTGGATGTGTCCAAGTTGCGCTTTGGGGCGTTACCTGTCGCGGGCGCTAGGCCTACCCACACAAGTGAGGTATCATTTTTATCAGGAGACTTGGGGGAACGCTGGGTGGAAGGAAATTTGTGGCTCCTCTCAGATTCCAGAACTTTCTGCCACAGAAATGTGAGGAACATGTGTTTTTTTTGCCAAATTTTGAGGTTTGCAAAGGATTCTGGGTAACAGAACCTGGTCCGAGCCACACAAGTCACCCCATCTTGGATTCCCCTAGGTATCTAGTTTTCAGAAATGCACAGGTTTGGTAGGTTTCCCTAGGTGCCGGCTGAGCTAGAGGCCAAAATCTACAGGTAGGCACTTTGTAAAAAAACACCTCTGTTTTCTTTCAAAAATTTGGATGTGTCCACGTTGCGCTTTGGGGCATTTCCTGTCGCGGGCCCTAGGCCTACCCACACAAGTGAGGTATCATTTTTATCGGGAGACTTGGGGGAACGCTGGTTGGAAGGAAATTTGTGGCTCCTATCAGATTCCAGAACTTTCTGCCACAGAAATATGAGGAGCATGTGTTTTTTTACCCAAATGTTGAGGTTTGCAAAGGATTCTGGGTAACAGAACCTGGTCCGAGCCACACAAGTCACCCCATCTTAGATTCCCCTAGGTATCTAGTTTTCAGAAATGCACAGGTTTGGTAGGTTTCCCTAGGTGCCGGCTGAGCTAGAGGCCAAAATCGACAGGTAGGCACTTTGTAAAAAAACACCTCTGTTTTCTTTCAAAAATTTGGATGTGTCCACGTTGCGCTTTGGGGCATTTCCTGTCGTGGGCCCTAGGCCTACCCACACAAGTGAGGTATCATTTTTATCGGGAGACTTGGGGGAACGCTGGTTGGAAGGAAATTTGTGGCTCCTATCAGATTCCAGAACTTTCTGCCACAGAAATATGAGGAGCATGTGTTTTTTTACCCAAATGTTGAGGTTTGCAAAGGATTCTGGGTAACAGAACCTGGTCCGAGCCACACAAGTCACCCCATCTTGGATTCCCCTAGGTCTCTAGTTTTCAGAAATGCACATGTTTGGATGGTTTCCCTAGGTGCCGGCTGAGCTAGAGGCCAAAATCTACAGGTAGGCACTTTGCAAAAAACACCTCTGTTTTCTTTCAAAAATTTGGATGTGTCCACGTTGCGCTTTGGGGCGTTTACTGTCGCGGGCGCTAGGCCTAACCACACAAGTGAGGTATCATTTTTATCGGGAGACTTGGGGGAACACTGGGTGGAAGGAAATTTGTTGCTCCTCTCAGATTCCAGAACTTTCTGCCACAGAAATGTGAGGAACATGTGCTTTTTTAGCCAAATTTCGATGTTTGCAAAGGATTCTGGGTAACAGAACCTGGTCCGAGCCACACAAGTCACCCCATGTTGGATTCCCGTAGGTCTCTAAATTTCAGAAATGCACAGGTTTGGTAGGTTTCCCTAGGTGCAGGCTAAGCTAGAGGCCAAAATCTACAGGTAGGCACTTTGCAAAAAACACCTTTGTTTTCTTTCAAAAATTTGGATGTGTCCGCGTTGCGCTTTGGGGCGTTTCCTGTCGCGGGCGCTAGGCCTAACCACACAAGTGGGGTATCATTTTTATCGGGAGACTTGGGGGAACAGTGGGTGGAAGGATATTTGTGGCTCCTATCAGATTCCAGAACTTTCTGCCACAGAAATGTGAGGAACATGTGTTTTTTTTGCCAAATTTTGAGGTTTACAAAGGATTCTGGGAAACAGAACCTGGTCCGAGCCACACAAGTCACCCCATCTTGGATTCCCCTAGGTCTCTAGTTTTCAGAAATGCACAGGTTTGGTAGGTTTCCCTTGGTGCCGGCTGAGCTAGAGGCCAAAATCTACAGGTAGGCACTTTGCAAAAAACACCTCTGTTTTCTTTCAAAAATTTGGATGTGTCCACGTTGCGCTTTGGGGCGTTTCCTGTTGCGGGCGCTAGGCCTACCCACACAAGTGAGGTATCATTTTTATCGGGAGACTTGGGGGAATGCTGGGTGGAAGGAAATTTGTGGCTCCTCTCTGATTCCAGAACTTTCTGCCACAGAAATGTGAGGAACATGTGCTTTTTTAGCCAAATTTTGAGGTTTGCAAAGGATTCTGGGTAACAGAACCTGGTCCGAGCCACACAAGTCACCCCATCTTGGATTCCCCTAGGTCTCTAGTTTTCAGAAATGCACAGGTTTGGTAGGTTTCCCTAGGTGCCGGCTGAGCTAGAGGCCAAAATCTACAGGTAGGCACTTTGCAAAAAACACCTCTGTTTTCTTTCAAAAATTTGGATGTGTCCACGTTGCGCTTTGGGGCGTTTCCTGTCGTGGGCGCTATGCCTACCCACACAAGTGAGGTATCATTTTTATCGGGAGACTTGGGGGAATGCTGGTTGGAAGGAAATTTGTGGCTCCCCTCAGATTCCAGATCTTTCTGCCACAGAAATGTGAGGAACATGTGCTTTTTAAGCCACATTTTGAGGTTCGCAAAGGATTCTGGGTAACAGAACTTGGTCCGAGCCACACAAGTCACCCCATCTTGGATTCCCCTAGGTCTCTAGTTTTCAGAAATGCACAGGTTTGGTAGGTTTCCCTAGGTGCCGGCTGAGCTAGAGGCCAAAATCTACTGGTAACACTTTGCAAAAAACACCTCTGTTTTCTTTAAAAAATGTGGATGTGTCCAAGTTGCGCTTTGGGGCGTTACCTGTCGCGGGCGCTAGGCCTACCCACACAAGTGAGGTATCATTTTTATCAGGAGACTTGGGGGAACGCTGGGTGGAAGGAAATTTGTGGCTCCTCTCAGATTCCAGAACTTTCTGCCACAGAAATGTGAGGAACATGTGTTTTTTTTGCCAAATTTTGAGGTTTGCAAAGGATTCTGGGTAACAGAACCTGGTCCGAGCCACACAAGTCACCCCATCTTGGATTCCCCTAGGTATCTAGTTTTCAGAAATGCACAGGTTTGGTAGGTTTCCCTAGGTGCCGGCTGAGCTAGAGGCCAAAATCTACAGGTAGGCACTTTGTAAAAAAACACCTCTGTTTTCTTTCAAAAATTTGGATGTGTCCACGTTGCGCTTTGGGGCATTTCCTGTCGCGGGCCCTAGGCCTACCCACACAAGTGAGGTATCATTTTTATCGGGAGACTTGGGGGAACGCTGGTTGGAAGGAAATTTGTGGCTCCTATCAGATTCCAGAACTTTCTGCCACAGAAATATGAGGAGCATGTGTTTTTTTACCCAAATGTTGAGGTTTGCAAAGGATTCTGGGTAACAGAACCTGGTCCGAGCCACACAAGTCACCCCATCTTGGATTCCCCTAGGTCTCTAGTTTTCAGAAATGCACAGGTTTGGTAGGTTTCCCTAGGTGCCGGCTGAGCTAGAGGCCAAAATCTACAGGTAGGCACTTTGCAAAAAACACCTCTGTTTTCTTTCAAAAATTTGGATGTGTCCATGTTGCGCTTTGGGGCGTTTCCTGTCGTGGGCGCTAGGCCTACCCACACAAGAGTGGTATCATTTTTATCGGGAGACTTGGGGGAACGCTGGGTGGAAGGAAATTTGTGGCTCCTCTCAGATTCCAGAACTTTCTGCCACAGAAATGTGAGGAACATGTGTTTTTTTAGCTAAATTTTGAGGTTTGCAAACGATTCTGGGTAACAGAACCTGGTCCGAGCCACACAAGTCACCCCATCTTGGATTCCCCTAGGTCTCTAGTTTTCAGAAATGCACATGTTTGGATGGTTTCCCTAGGTGCCGGCTGAGCTAGAGGCCAAAATCTACAGGTAGGCACTTTGCAAAAAACACCTCTGTTTTCTTTCAAAAATTTGGATGTGTCCACGTTGCGCTTTGGGGCGTATCCTGTCGCGGGCGCTAGGCCTAACCACACAAGTGAGGTATCATTTTTATCGGGAGACTTGGGGGAACACTGGGTGGAAGGAAATTTGTTGCTCCTCTCAGATTCCAGAACTTTCTGCCACAGAAATGTGAGGAACATGTGCTTTTTTAGCCAAATTTCGATGTTTGCAAAGGATTCTGGGTAACAGAACCTGGTCCGAGCCACACAAGTCACCCCATCTTGGATTCCCGTAGGTCTCTTAATTTCAGAAATGCACAGGTTTGGTAGGTTTCCCTAGGTGCAGGCTAAGCTAGAGGCCAAAATCTACAGGTAGGCACTTTGCAAAAAACACCTTTGTTTTCTTTCAAAAATTTGGATGTGTCCGCGTTGCGCTTTGGGGCGTTTCCTGTCGCGGGCGCTAGGCCTAACCACACAAGTGGGGTATCATTTTTATCGGGAGACTTGGGGGAACAGTGGGTGGAAGGATATTTGTGGCTCCTCTCTGATTCCAGAACTTTCTGCCACAGAAATGTGAGGAACATGTGCTTTTTTAGCCAAATTTTGAGGTTTGCAAAGGATTCTGGGTAACAGAACCTGGTCCGAGCCACACAAGTCACCCCATCTTGGATTTCCCTAGGTCTCTAGTTTTCAGAAATGCACAGGTTTGGTAGGTTTCCCTAGGTGCCGGCTGAGCTAGAGGCCAAAATCTACAGGTAGGCACTTTGCAAAAAACACCTCTGTTTTCTTTCAAAAATTTGGATGTGTCCACGTTGCGCTTTGGGGCGTTTCCTGTCGTGGGAGCTATGCCTACCCACACAAGTGAGGTATCATTTTTATCGGGAGACTTGGGGAATGCTGGTTGGAAGGAAATTTGTGGCTCCCCTCAGATTCCAGATCTTTCTGCCACAGAAATGTGAGGAACATGTGCTTTTTAAGCCAAATTTTGAGGTTCGCAAAGGATTCTGGGTAACAGAACTTGGTCCGAGCCACACAAGTCACCCCATCTTGGATTCCCCTAGGTCTCTAGTTTTCAGAAATGCACAGGTTTGGTAGGTTTCCCTAGGTGCCGGCTGAGCTAGAGGCCAAAATCTACTGGTAACACTTTGCAAAAAACACCTCTGTTTTCTTTAAAAAATGTGGATGTGTCCAAGTTGCGCTTTGGGGCGTTACCTGTCGCGGGCGCTAGGCCTACCCACACAAGTGAGGTATCATTTTTATCAGGAGACTTGGGGGAACGCTGGGTGGAAGGAAATTTGTGGCTCCTATCAGATTCCAGAACTTTCTGCCACAGAAATGTGAGGAACATGTGTTTTTTTTGCCAAATTTTGAGGTTTGCAAAGGATTCTGGGTAACAGAACCTGGTCCGAGCCACACAAGTCACCCCATCTTAGATTCCCCTAGGTATCTAGTTTTCAGAAATGCACAGGTTTGGTAGGTTTCCCTAGGTGCCGGCTGAGCTAGAGGCCAAAATCTACAGGTAGGCACTTTGTAAAAAAACACCTCTGTTTTCTTTCAAAAATTTGGATGTGTCCACGTTGCGCTTTGGGGCATTTCCTGTCGTGGGCCCTAGGCCTACCCACACAAGTGAGGTATCATTTTTATCGGGAGACTTGGGGGAACGCTGGTTGGAAGGAAATTTGTTGCTCCTATCAGATTCCAGAACTTTCTGCCACAGAAATATGAGGAGCATGTGTTTTTTTACCCAAATGTTGAGGTTTGCAAAGGATTCTGGGTAACAGAACCTGGTCCGAGCCACACAAGTCACCCCATCTTGGATTCCCCTAGGTCTCTAGTTTTCAGAAATGCACATGTTTGGATGGTTTCCCTAGGTGCCGGCTGAGCTAGAGGCCAAAATCTACAGGTAGGCACTTTGCAAAAAACACCTCTGTTTTCTTTCAAAAATTTGGATGTGTCCACGTTGCGCTTTGGGGCGTTTACTGTCGCGGGCGCTAGGCCTAACCACACAAGTGAGGTATCATTTTTATCGGGAGACTTGGGGGAACACTGGGTGGAAGGAAATTTGTTGCTCCTCTCAGATTCCAGAACTTTCTGCCACAGAAATGTGAGGAACATGTGCTTTTTTAGCCAAATTTCGATGTTTGCAAAGGATTCTGGGTAACAGAACCTGGTCCGAGCCACACAAGTCACCCCATGTTGGATTCCCGTAGGTCTCTAAATTTCAGAAATGCACAGGTTTGGTAGGTTTCCCTAGGTGCAGGCTAAGCTAGAGGCCAAAATCTACAGGTAGGCACTTTGCAAAAAACACCTTTGTTTTCTTTCAAAAATTTGGATGTGTCCGCGTTGCGCTTTGGGGCGTTTCCTGTCGCGGGCGCTAGGCCTAACCACACAAGTGGGGTATCATTTTTATCGGGAGACTTGGGGGAACAGTGGGTGGAAGGATATTTGTGGCTCCTATCAGATTCCAGAACTTTCTGCCACAGAAATGTGAGGAACATGTGTTTTTTTTGCCAAATTTTGAGGTTTACAAAGGATTCTGGGAAACAGAACCTGGTCCGAGCCACACAAGTCACCCCATCTTGGATTCCCCTAGGTCTCTAGTTTTCAGAAATGCACAGGTTTGGTAGGTTTCACTAGGTGCCGGCTGAGCTAGAGGCCAAAATCTACAGGTAGGCACTTTGCAAAAAACACCTCTGTTTTCTTTCAAAAATTTGGATGTGTCCACGTTGCGCTTTGGGGCGTTTCCTGTTGCGGGCGCTAGGCCTACCCACACAAGTGAGGTATCATTTTTATCGGGAGACTTGGGGGAATGCTGGGTGGAAGGAAATTTGTGGCTCCTCTCTGATTCCAGAACTTTCTGCCACAGAAATGTGAGGAACATGTGCTTTTTTAGCCAAATTATGAGGTTTGCAAAGGATTCTGGGTAACAGAACCTGGTCCGAGCCACACAAGTCACCCCATCTTGGATTCCCCTAGGTCTCTAGTTTTCAGAAATGCACAGGTTTGGTAGGTTTCCCTAGGTGCCGGCTGAGCTAGAGGCCAAAATCTACAGGTAGGCACTTTGCAAAAAACACCTCTGTTTTCTTTCAAAAATTTGGATGTGTCCACGTTGCGCTTTGGGGCGTTTCCTGTCGTGGGCGCTATGCCTACCCACACAAGTGAGGTATCATTTTTATCGGGAGACTTGGGGGAATGCTGGTTGGAAGGAAATTTGTGGCTCCCCTCAGATTCCAGATCTTTCTGCCACAGAAATGTGAGGAACATGTGCTTTTTAAGCCAAATTTTGAGGTTCGCAAAGGATTCTGGGTAACAGAACTTGGTCCGAGCCACACAAGTCACCCCATCTTGGATTCCCCTAGGTCTCTAGTTTTCAGAAATGCTCAGGTTTGGTAGGTTTCCCTAGGTGCCGGCTGAGCTAGAGGCCAAAATCTACTGGTAACACTTTGCAAAAAACACCTCTGTTTTCTTTAAAAAATGTGGATGTGTCCAAGTTGCGCTTTGGGGCGTTACCTGTCGCGGGCGCTAGGCCTACCCACACAAGTGAGGTATCATTTTTATCAGGAGACTTGGGGGAACGCTGGGTGGAAGGAAATTTGTGGCTCCTCTCAGATTCCAGAACTTTCTGCCACAGAAATGTGAGGAACATGTGTTTTTTTTGCCAAATTTTGAGGTTTGCAAAGGATTCTGGGTAACAGAACCTGGTCCGAGCCACACAAGTCACCCCATCTTGGATTCCCCTAGGTCTCTAGTTTTCAGAAATGCACAGGTTTGGTAGGTTTCCCTAGGTGCCGGCTGAGCTAGAAGCCAAAATCTACAGGTAGGCACTTTGCAAAAAACACCTCTGTTTTCTTTCAAAAATTTGGATGTGTCCACGTTGCGCTTTGGGGCGTTTCCTGTCGTGGGCGCTATGCCTACCCACACAAGTGAGGTATCATTTTTATCGGGAGACTTGGGGGAATGCTGGTTGGAAGGAAATTTGTGGCTCCCCTCAGATTCCAGATCTTTCTGCCACAGAAATGTGAGGAACATGTGCTTTTTAAGCCAAATTTTGAGGTTCGCAAAGGATTCTGGGTAACAGAACTTGGTCCGAGCCACACAAGTCACCCCATCTTGGATTCCCCTAGGTCTCTAGTTTTCAGAAATGCACAGGTTTGGTAGGTTTCCCTAGGTGCCGGCTGAGCTAGAGGCCAAAATCTACTGGTAACACTTTGCAAAAAACACCTCTGTTTTCTTTAAAAAATGTGGATGTGTCCAAGTTGCGCTTTGGGGCGTTACCTGTCGCGGGCGCTAGGCCTACCCACACAAGTGAGGTATCATTTTTATCAGGAGACTTGGGGGAACGCTGGGTGGAAGGAAATTTGTGGCTCCTCTCAGATTCCAGAACTTTCTGCCACAGAAATGTGAGGAACATGTGTTTTTTTTGCCAAATTTTGAGGTTTGCAAAGGATTCTGGGTAACAGAACCTGGTCCGAGCCACACAAGTCACCCCATCTTGGATTCCCCTAGGTATCTAGTTTTCAGAAATGCACAGGTTTGGTAGGTTTCCCTAGGTGCCGGCTGAGCTAGAGGCCAAAATCTACAGGTAGGCACTTTGTAAAAAAACACCTCTGTTTTCTTTCAAAAATTTGGATGTGTCCACGTTGCGCTTTGGGGCATTTCCTGTCGCGGGCCCTAGGCCTACCCACACAAGTGAGGTATCATTTTTATCGGGAGACTTGGGGGAACGCTGGTTGGAAGGAAATTTGTGGCTCCTATCAGATTCCAGAACTTTCTGCCACAGAAATATGAGGAGCATGTGTTTTTTTACCCAAATGTTGAGGTTTGCAAAGGATTCTGGGTAACAGAACCTGGTCCGAGCCACACAAGTCACCCCATCTTGGATTCCCCTAGGTCTCTAGTTTTCAGAAATGCACAGGTTTGGTAGGTTTCCCTAGGTGCCGGCTGAGCTAGAGGCCAAAATCTACAGGTAGGCACTTTGCAAAAAACACCTCTGTTTTCTTTCAAAAATTTGGATGTGTCCATGTTGCGCTTTGGGGCGTTTCCTGTCGTGGGCGCTAGGCCTACCCACACAAGAGTGGTATCATTTTTATCGGGAGACTTGGGGGAACGCTGGGTGGAAGGAAATTTGTGGCTCCTCTCAGATTCCAGAACTTTCTGCCACAGAAATGTGGGGAACATGTGATTTTTTAGCTAAATTTTGAGGTTTGCAAACGATTCTGGGTAACAGAACCTGGTCCGAGCCACACAAGTCACCCCATCTTGGATTCCCCTAGGTCTCTAGTTTTCAGAAATGCACATGTTTGGATGGTTTCCCTAGGTGCCGGTTGAGCTAGAGGCCAAAATCTACAGGTAGGCACTTTGCAAAAAACACCTCTGTTTTCTTTCAAAAATTTGGATGTGTCCACGTTGCGCTTTGGGGCGTATCCTGTCGCGGGCGCTAGGCCTAACCACACAAGTGAGGTATCATTTTTATCGGGAGACTTGGGGGAACACTGGGTGGAAGGAAATTTGTTGCTCCTCTCAGATTCCAGAACTTTCTGCCACAGAAATGTGAGGAACATGTGCTTTTTTAGCCAAATTTCGATGTTTGCAAAGGATTCTGGGTAACAGAACCTGGTCCGAGCCACACAAGTCACCCCATCTTGGATTCCCGTAGGTCTCTTAATTTCAGAAATGCACAGGTTTGGTAGGTTTCCCTAGGTGCAGGCTAAGCTAGAGGCCAAAATCTACAGGTAGGCACTTTGCAAAAAACACCTTTGTTTTCTTTCAAAAATTTGGATGTGTCCGCGTTGCGCTTTGGGGCGTTTCCTGTCGCGGGCGCTAGGCCTAACCACACAAGTGGGGTATCATTTTTATCGGGAGACTTGGGGGAACAGTGGGTGGAAGGATATTTGTGGCTCCTCTCTGATTCCAGAACTTTCTGCCACAGAAATGTGAGGAACATGTGCTTTTTTAGCCAAATTTTGAGGTTTCCAAAGGATTCTGGGTAACAGAACCTGGTCCGAGCCACACAAGTCACCCTATCTTGGATTCCCCTAGGTCTCTAGTTTTCAGAAATGCACAGGTTTGGTAGGTTTCCCTAGGTGCCGGCTGAGCTAGAGGCCAAAATCTACAGGTAGGCACTTTGCAAAAAACACCTCTGTTTTCTTTCAAAAATTTGGATGTGTCCACGTTGCGCTTTGGGGCGTTTCCTGTCGTGGGAGCTATGCCTACCCACACAAGTGAGGTATCATTTTTATCGGGAGACTTGGGGAATGCTGGTTGGAAGGAAATTTGTGGCTCCCCTCAGATTCCAGATCTTTCTGCCACAGAAATGTGAGGAACATGTGCTTTTTAAGCCAAATTTTGAGGTTCGCAAAGGATTCTGGGTAACAGAACTTGGTCCGAGCCACACAAGTCACCCCATCTTGGATTCCCCTAGGTCTCTAGTTTTCAGAAATGCACAGGTTTGGTAGGTTTCCCTAGGTGCCGGCTGAGCTAGAGGCCAAAATCTACTGGTAACACTTTGCAAAAAACACCTCTGTTTTCTTTAAAAAATGTGGATGTGTCCAAGTTGCGCTTTGGGGCGTTACCTGTCGCGGGCGCTAGGCCTACCCACACAAGTGAGGTATCATTTTTATCAGGAGACTTGGGGGAACGCTGGGTGGAAGGAAATTTGTGGCTCCTATCAGATTCCAGAACTTTCTGCCACAGAAATGTGAGGAACATGTGTTTTTTTTGCCAAATTTTGAGGTTTGCAAAGGATTCTGGGTAACAGAACCTGGTCCGAGCCACACAAGTCACCCCATCTTAGATTCCCCTAGGTATCTAGTTTTCAGAAATGCACAGGTTTGGTAGGTTTCCCTAGGTGCCGGCTGAGCTAGAGGCCAAAATCGACAGGTAGGCACTTTGTAAAAAAACACCTCTGTTTTCTTTCAAAAATTTGGATGTGTCCACGTTGCGCTTTGGGGCATTTCCTGTCGTGGGCCCTAGGCCTACCCACACAAGTGAGGTATCATTTTTATCGGGAGACTTGGGGGAACGCTGGTTGGAAGGAAATTTGTGGCTCCTATCAGATTCCAGAACTTTCTGCCACAGAAATATGAGGAGCATGTGTTTTTTTACCCAAATGTTGAGGTTTGCAAAGGATTCTGGGTAACAGAACCTGGTCCGAGCCACACAAGTCACCCCATCTTGGATTCCCCTAGGTCTCTAGTTTTCAGAAATGCACATGTTTGGATGGTTTCCCTAGGTGCCGGCTGAGCTAGAGGCCAAAATCTACAGGTAGGCACTTTGCAAAAAACACCTCTGTTTTCTTTCAAAAATTTGGATGTGTCCACGTTGCGCTTTGGGGCGTTTACTGTCGCGGGCGCTAGGCCTAACCACACAAGTGAGGTATCATTTTTATCGGGAGACTTGGGGGAACACTGGGTGGAAGGAAATTTGTTGCTCCTCTCAGATTCCAGAACTTTCTGCCACAGAAATGTGAGGAACATGTGCTTTTTTAGCCAAATTTCGATGTTTGCAAAGGATTCTGGGTAACAGAACCTGGTCCGAGCCACACAAGTCACCCCATGTTGGATTCCCGTAGGTCTCTAAATTTCAGAAATGCACAGGTTTGGTAGGTTTCCCTAGGTGCAGGCTAAGCTAGAGGCCAAAATCTACAGGTAGGCACTTTGCAAAAAACACCTTTGTTTTCTTTCAAAAATTTGGATGTGTCCGCGTTGCGCTTTGGGGCGTTTCCTGTCGCGGGCGCTAGGCCTAACCACACAAGTGGGGTATCATTTTTATCGGGAGACTTGGGGGAACAGTGGGTGGAAGGATATTTGTGGCTCCTATCAGATTCCAGAACTTTCTGCCACAGAAATGTGAGGAACATGTGTTTTTTTTGCCAAATTTTGAGGTTTACAAAGGATTCTGGGAAACAGAACCTGGTCCGAGCCACACAAGTCACCCCATCTTGGATTCCCCTAGGTCTCTAGTTTTCAGAAATGCACAGGTTTGGTAGGTTTCCCTTGGTGCCGGCTGAGCTAGAGGCCAAAATCTACAGGTAGGCACTTTGCAAAAAACACCTCTGTTTTCTTTCAAAAATTTGGATGTGTCCACGTTGCGCTTTGGGGCGTTTCCTGTTGCGGGCGCTAGGCCTACCCACACAAGTGAGGTATCATTTTTATCGGGAGACTTGGGGGAATGCTGGGTGGAAGGAAATTTGTGGCTCCTCTCTGATTCCAGAACTTTCTGCCACAGAAATGTGAGGAACATGTGCTTTTTTAGCCAAATTTTGAGGTTTGCAAAGGATTCTGGGTAACAGAACCTGGTCCGAGCCACACAAGTCACCCCATCTTGGATTCCCCTAGGTCTCTAGTTTTCAGAAATGCACAGGTTTGGTAGGTTTCCCTAGGTGCCGGCTGAGCTAGAGGCCAAAATCTACAGGTAGGCACTTTGCAAAAAACACCTCTGTTTTCTTTCAAAAATTTGGATGTGTCCACGTTGCGCTTTGGGGCGTTTCCTGTCGTGGGCGCTATGCCTACCCACACAAGTGAGGTATCATTTTTATCGGGAGACTTGGGGGAATGCTGGTTGGAAGGAAATTTGTGGCTCCCCTCAGATTCCAGATCTTTCTGCCACAGAAATGTGAGGAACATGTGCTTTTTAAGCCACATTTTGAGGTTCGCAAAGGATTCTGGGTAACAGAACTTGGTCCGAGCCACACAAGTCACCCCATCTTGGATTCCCCTAGGTCTCTAGTTTTCAGAAATGCACAGGTTTGGTAGGTTTCCCTAGGTGCCGGCTGAGCTAGAGGCCAAAATCTACTGGTAACACTTTGCAAAAAACACCTCTGTTTTCTTTAAAAAATGTGGATGTGTCCAAGTTGCGCTTTGGGGCGTTACCTGTCGCGGGCGCTAGGCCTACCCACACAAGTGAGGTATCATTTTTATCAGGAGACTTGGGGGAACGCTGGGTGGAAGGAAATTTGTGGCTCCTCTCAGATTCCAGAACTTTCTGCCACAGAAATGTGAGGAACATGTGTTTTTTTTGCCAAATTTTGAGGTTTGCAAAGGATTCTGGGTAACAGAACCTGGTCCGAGCCACACAAGTCACCCCATCTTGGATTCCCCTAGGTATCTAGTTTTCAGAAATGCACAGGTTTGGTAGGTTTCCCTAGGTGCCGGCTGAGCTAGAGGCCAAAATCTACAGGTAGGCACTTTGTAAAAAAACACCTCTGTTTTCTTTCAAAAATTTGGATGTGTCCACGTTGCGCTTTGGGGCATTTCCTGTCGCGGGCCCTAGGCCTACCCACACAAGTGAGGTATCATTTTTATCGGGAGACTTGGGGGAACGCTGGTTGGAAGGAAATTTGTGGCTCCTATCAGATTCCAGAACTTTCTGCCACAGAAATATGAGGAGCATGTGTTTTTTTACCCAAATGTTGAGGTTTGCAAAGGATTCTGGGTAACAGAACCTGGTCCGAGCCACACAAGTCACCCCATCTTGGATTCCCCTAGGTCTCTAGTTTTCAGAAATGCACAGGTTTGGTAGGTTTCCCTAGGTGCCGGCTGAGCTAGAGGCCAAAATCTACAGGTAGGCACTTTGCAAAAAACACCTCTGTTTTCTTTCAAAAATTTGGATGTGTCCATGTTGCGCTTTGGGGCGTTTCCTGTCGTGGGCGCTAGGCCTACCCACACAAGAGTGGTATCATTTTTATCGGGAGACTTGGGGGAACGCTGGGTGGAAGGAAATTTGTGGCTCCTCTCAGATTCCAGAACTTTCTGCCACAGAAATGTGAGGAACATGTGTTTTTTTAGCTAAATTTTGAGGTTTGCAAACGATTCTGGGTAACAGAACCTGGTCCGAGCCACACAAGTCACCCCATCTTGGATTCCCCTAGGTCTCTAGTTTTCAGAAATGCACATGTTTGGATGGTTTCCCTAGGTGCCGGCTGAGCTAGAGGCCAAAATCTACAGGTAGGCACTTTGCAAAAAACACCTCTGTTTTCTTTCAAAAATTTGGATGTGTCCACGTTGCGCTTTGGGGCGTATCCTGTCGCGGGCGCTAGGCCTAACCACACAAGTGAGGTATCATTTTTATCGGGAGACTTGGGGGAACACTGGGTGGAAGGAAATTTGTTGCTCCTCTCAGATTCCAGAACTTTCTGCCACAGAAATGTGAGGAACATGTGCTTTTTTAGCCAAATTTCGATGTTTGCAAAGGATTCTGGGTAACAGAACCTGGTCCGAGCCACACAAGTCACCCCATCTTGGATTCCCGTAGGTCTCTTAATTTCAGAAATGCACAGGTTTGGTAGGTTTCCCTAGGTGCAGGCTAAGCTAGAGGCCAAAATCTACAGGTAGGCACTTTGCAAAAAACACCTCTGTTTTCTTTCAAAAATTTGGATGTGTCCGCGTTGCGCTTTGGGGCGTTTCCTGTCGCGGGCGCTAGGCCTAACCACACAAGTGGGGTATCATTTTTATCGGGAGACTTGGGGGAACAGTGGGTGGAAGGATATTTGTGGCTCCTATCAGATTCCAGAACTTTCTGCCACAGAAATGTGAGGAACATGTGTTTTTTTTGCCAAATTTTGAGGTTTACAAAGGATTCTGGGAAACAGAACCTGGTCCGAGCCACACAAGTCACCCCATCTTGGATTCCCCTAGGTCTCTAGTTTTCAGAAATGCACAGGTTTGGTAGGTTTCCCTAGGTGCCGGCTGAGCTAGAGGCCAAAATCTACAGGTAGGCACTTTGCAAAAAACACCTCTGTTTTCTTTCAAAAATTTGGATGTGTCCACGTTGCGCTTTGGGGCGTTTCCTGTTGCGGGCGCTAGGCCTACCCACACAAGTGAGGTATCATTTTTATCGGGAGACTTGGGGGAATGCTGGGTGGAAGGAAATTTGTGGCTCCTCTCTGATTCCAGAACTTTCTGCCACAGAAATGTGAGGAACATGTGCTTTTTTAGCCAAATTTTGAGGTTTGCAAAGGATTCTGGGTAACAGAACCTGGTCCGAGCCACACAAGTCACCCCATCTTGGATTCCCCTAGGTCTCTAGTTTTCAGAAATGCACAGGTTTGGTAGGTTTCCCTAGGTGCCGGCTGAGCTAGAGGCCAAAATCTACAGGTAGGCACTTTGCAAAAAACACCTCTGTTTTCTTTCAAAAATTTGGATGTGTCCACGTTGCTCTTTGGGGCGTTTCCTGTCGTGGGCGCTATGCCTACCCACACAAGTGAGGTATCATTTTTATCGGGAGACTTGGGGGAATGCTGGTTGGAAGGAAATTTGTGGCTCCCCTCAGATTCCAGATCTTTCTGCCACAGAAATGTGAGGAACATGTGCTTTTTAAGCCAAATTTTGAGGTTCGCAAAGGATTCTGGGTAACAGAACTTGGTCCGAGCCACACAAGTCACCCCATCTTGGATTCCCCTAGGTCTCTAGTTTTCAGATATGCTCAGGTTTGGTAGGTTTCCCTAGGTGCCGGCTGAGCTAGAGGCCAAAATCTACTGGTAACACTTTGCAAAAAACACCTCTGTTTTCTTTAAAAAATGTGGATGTGTCCAAGTTGCGCTTTGGGGCGTTACCTGTCGCGGGCGCTAGGCCTACCCACACAAGTGAGGTATCATTTTTATCAGGAGACTTGGGGGAACGCTGGGTGGAAGGAAATTTGTGGCTCCTCTCAGATTCCAGAACTTTCTGCCACAGAAATGTGAGGAACATGTGTTTTTTTTGCCAAATTTTGAGGTTTGCAAAGGATTCTGGGTAACAGAACCTGGTCCGAGCCACACAAGTCACCCCATCTTGGATTCCCCTAGGTCTCTAGTTTTCAGAAATGCACAGGTTTGGTAGGTTTCCCTAGGTGCCGGCTGAGCTAGAAGCCAAAATCTACAGGTAGGCACTTTGCAAAAAACACCTCTGTTTTCTTTCAAAAATTTGGATGTGTCCACGTTGCGCTTTGGGGCGTTTCCTGTCGTGGGCGCTATGCCTACCCACACAAGTGAGGTATCATTTTTATCGGGAGACTTGGGGGAATGCTGGTTGGAAGGAAATTTGTGGCTCCCCTCAGATTCCAGATCTTTCTGCCACAGAAATGTGAGGAACATGTGCTTTTTAAGCCAAATTTTGAGGTTCGCAAAGGATTCTGGGTAACAGAACTTGGTCCGAGCCACACAAGTCACCCCATCTTGGATTCCCCTAGGTCTCTAGTTTTCAGAAATGCACAGGTTTGGTAGGTTTCCCTAGGTGCCGGCTGAGCTAGAGGCCAAAATCTACTGGTAACACTTTGCAAAAAACACCTCTGTTTTCTTTAAAAAATGTGGATGTGTCCAAGTTGCGCTTTGGGGCGTTACCTGTCGCGGGCGCTAGGCCTACCCACACAAGTGAGGTATCATTTTTATCAGGAGACTTGGGGGAACGCTGGGTGGAAGGAAATTTGTGGCTCCTCTCAGATTCCAGAACTTTCTGCCACAGAAATGTGAGGAACATGTGTTTTTTTTGCCAAATTTTGAGGTTTGCAAAGGATTCTGGGTAACAGAACCTGGTCCGAGCCACACAAGTCACCCCATCTTGGATTCCCCTAGGTATCTAGTTTTCAGAAATGCACAGGTTTGGTAGGTTTCCCTAGGTGCCGGCTGAGCTAGAGGCCAAAATCTACAGGTAGGCACTTTGTAAAAAAACACCTCTGTTTTCTTTCAAAAATTTGGATGTGTCCACGTTGCGCTTTGGGGCATTTCCTGTCGCGGGCCCTAGGCCTACCCACACAAGTGAGGTATCATTTTTATCGGGAGACTTGGGGGAACGCTGGTTGGAAGGAAATTTGTGGCTCCTATCAGATTCCAGAACTTTCTGCCACAGAAATATGAGGAGCATGTGTTTTTTTACCCAAATGTTGAGGTTTGCAAAGGATTCTGGGTAACAGAACCTGGTCCGAGCCACACAAGTCACCCCATCTTGGATTCCCCTAGGTCTCTAGTTTTCAGAAATGCACAGGTTTGGTAGGTTTCCCTAGGTGCCGGCTGAGCTAGAGGCCAAAATCTACAGGTAGGCACTTTGCAAAAAACACCTCTGTTTTCTTTCAAAAATTTGGATGTGTCCATGTTGCGCTTTGGGGCGTTTCCTGTCGTGGGCGCTAGGCCTACCCACACAAGAGTGGTATCATTTTTATCGGGAGACTTGGGGGAACGCTGGGTGGAAGGAAATTTGTGGCTCCTCTCAGATTCCAGAACTTTCTGCCACAGAAATGTGGGGAACATGTGATTTTTTAGCTAAATTTTGAGGTTTGCAAACGATTCTGGGTAACAGAACCTGGTCCGAGCCACACAAGTCACCCCATCTTGGATTCCCCTAGGTCTCTAGTTTTCAGAAATGCACATGTTTGGATGGTTTCCCTAGGTGCCGGTTGAGCTAGAGGCCAAAATCTACAGGTAGGCACTTTGCAAAAAACACCTCTGTTTTCTTTCAAAAATTTGGATGTGTCCACGTTGCGCTTTGGGGCGTATCCTGTCGCGGGCGCTAGGCCTAACCACACAAGTGAGGTATCATTTTTATCGGGAGACTTGGGGGAACACTGGGTGGAAGGAAATTTGTTGCTCCTCTCAGATTCCAGAACTTTCTGCCACAGAAATGTGAGGAACATGTGCTTTTTTAGCCAAATTTCGATGTTTGCAAAGGATTCTGGGTAACAGAACCTGGTCCGAGCCACACAAGTCACCCCATCTTGGATTCCCGTAGGTCTCTTAATTTCAGAAATGCACAGTTTTGGTAGGTTTCCCTAGGTGCAGGCTAAGCTAGAGGCCAAAATCTACAGGTAGGCACTTTGCAAAAAACACCTTTGTTTTCTTTCAAAAATTTGGATGTGTCCGCGTTGCGCTTTGGGGCGTTTCCTGTCGCGGGCGCTAGGCCTAACCACACAAGTGGGGTATCATTTTTATCGGGAGACTTGGGGGAACAGTGGGTGGAAGGATATTTGTGGCTCCTCTCTGATTCCAGAACTTTCTGCCACAGAAATGTGAGGAACATGTGCTTTTTTAGCCAAATTTTGAGGTTTCCAAAGGATTCTGGGTAACAGAACCTGGTCCGAGCCACACAAGTCACCCTATCTTGGATTCCCCTAGGTCTCTAGTTTTCAGAAATGCACAGGTTTGGTAGGTTTCCCTAGGTGCCGGCTGAGCTAGAGGCCAAAATCTACAGGTAGGCACTTTGCAAAAAACACCTCTGTTTTCTTTCAAAAATTTGGATGTGTCCACGTTGCGCTTTGGGGCGTTTCCTGTCGTGGGAGCTATGCCTACCCACACAAGTGAGGTATCATTTTTATCGGGAGACTTGGGGAATGCTGGTTGGAAGGAAATTTGTGGCTCCCCTCAGATTCCAGATCTTTCTGCCACAGAAATGTGAGGAACATGTGTTTTTTAAGCCAAATTTTGAGGTTCGCAAAGGATTCTGGGTAACAGAACTTGGTCCGAGCCACACAAGTCACCCCATCTTGGATTCCCCTAGGTCTCTAGTTTTCAGAAATGCACAGGTTTGGTAGGTTTCCCTAGGTGCCGGCTGAGCTAGAGGCCAAAATCTACTGGTAACACTTTGCAAAAAACACCTCTGTTTTCTTTAAAAAATGTGGATGTGTCCAAGTTGCGCTTTGGGGCGTTACCTGTCGCGGGCGCTAGGCCTACCCACACAAGTGAGGTATCATTTTTATCAGGAGACTTGGGGGAACGCTGGGTGGAAGGAAATTTGTGGCTCCTATCAGATTCCAGAACTTTCTGCCACAGAAATGTGAGGAACATGTGTTTTTTTTGCCAAATTTTGAGGTTTGCAAAGGATTCTGGGTAACAGAACCTGGTCCGAGCCACACAAGTCACCCCATCTTAGATTCCCCTAGGTATCTAGTTTTCAGAAATGCACAGGTTTGGTAGGTTTCCCTAGGTGCCGGCTGAGCTAGAGGCCAAAATCGACAGGTAGGCACTTTGTAAAAAAACACCTCTGTTTTCTTTCAAAAATTTGGATGTGTCCACGTTGCGCTTTGGGGCATTTCCTGTCGTGGGCCCTAGGCCTACCCACACAAGTGAGGTATCATTTTTATCGGGAGACTTGGGGGAACGCTGGTTGGAAGGAAATTTGTGGCTCCTATCAGATTCCAGAACTTTCTGCCACAGAAATATGAGGAGCATGTGTTTTTTTACCCAAATGTTGAGGTTTGCAAAGGATTCTGGGTAACAGAACCTGGTCCGAGCCACACAAGTCACCCCATCTTGGATTCCCCTAGGTCTCTAGTTTTCAGAAATGCACATGTTTGGATGGTTTCCCTAGGTGCCGGCTGAGCTAGAGGCCAAAATCTACAGGTAGGCACTTTGCAAAAAACACCTCTGTTTTCTTTAAAAAATTTGGATGTGTCCACGTTGCGCTTTGGGGCGTTTCCTGTCGCGGGCGCTAGGCCTAACCACACAAGTGAGGTATCATTTTTATCGGGAGACTTGGGGGAACACTGGGTGGAAGGAAATTTGTTGCTCCTCTCAGATTCCAGAACTTTCTGCCACAGAAATGTGAGGAACATGTGCTTTTTTAGCCAAATTTCGATGTTTGCAAAGGATTCTGGGTAACAGAACCTGGTCCGAGCCACACAAGTCACCCCATGTTGGATTCCCGTAGGTCTCTAAATTTCAGAAATGCACAGGTTTGGTAGGTTTCCCTAGGTGCAGGCTAAGCTAGAGGCCAAAATCTACAGGTAGGCACTTTGCAAAAAACACCTTTGTTTTCTTTCAAAAATTTGGATGTGTCCGCGTTGCGCTTTGGGGCGTTTCCTGTCGCGGGCGCTAGGCCTAACCACACAAGTGGGGTATCATTTTTATCGGGAGACTTGGGGGAACAGTGGGTGGAAGGATATTTGTGGCTCCTATCAGATTCCAGAACTTTCTGCCACAGAAATGTGAGGAACATGTGTTTTTTTTGCCAAATTTTGAGGTTTACAAAGGATTCTGGGAAATAGAACCTGGTCCGAGCCACACAAGTCACCCCATCTTGGATTCCCCTAGGTCTCTAGTTTTCAGAAATGCACAGGTTTGGTAGGTTTCCCTTGGTGCCGGCTGAGCTAGAGGCCAAAATCTACAGGTAGGCACTTTGCAAAAAACACCTCTGTTTTCTTTCAAAAATTTGGATGTGTCCACGTTGCGCTTTGGGGCGTTTCCTGTTGCGGGCGCTAGGCCTACCCACACAAGTGAGGTATCATTTTTATCGGGAGACTTGGGGGAATGCTGGGTGGAAGGAAATTTGTGGCTCCTCTCTGATTCCAGAACTTTCTGCCACAGAAATGTGAGGAACATGTGCTTTTTAAGCCAAATTTTGAGGTTTGCAAAGGATTCTGGGTAACAGAACCTGGTCCGAGCCACACAAGTCACCCCATCTTGGATTCCCCTAGGTCTCTAGTTTTCAGAAATGCACAGGTTTGGTAGGTTTCCCTAGGTGCCGGCTGAGCTAGAGGCCAAAATCTACAGGTAGGCACTTTGCAAAAAACACCTCTGTTTTCTTTCAAAAATTTGGATGTGTCCACGTTGCGCTTTGGGGCGTTTCCTGTCGTGGGCGCTATGCCTACCCACACAAGTGAGGTATCATTTTTATCGGGAGACTTGGGGGAATGCTGGTTGGAAGGAAATTTGTGGCTCCCCTCAGATTCCAGATCTTTCTGCCACAGAAATGTGAGGAACATGTGCTTTTTAAGCCACATTTTGAGGTTCGCAAAGGATTCTGGGTAACAGAACTTGGTCCGAGCCACACAAGTCACCCCATCTTGGATTCCCCTAGGTCTCTAGTTTTCAGAAATGCACAGGTTTGGTAGGTTTCCCTAGGTGCCGGCTGAGCTAGAGGCCAAAATCTACTGGTAACACTTTGCAAAAAACACCTCTGTTTTCTTTAAAAAATGTGGATGTGTCCAAGTTGCGCTTTGGGGCGTTACCTGTCGCGGGCGCTAGGCCTACCCACACAAGTGAGGTATCATTTTTATCAGGAGACTTGGGGGAACGCTGGGTGGAAGGAAATTTGTGGCTCCTCTCAGATTCCAGAACTTTCTGCCACAGAAATGTGAGGAACATGTGTTTTTTTTGCCAAATTTTGAGGTTTGCAAAGGATTCTGGGTAACAGAACCTGGTCCGAGCCACACAAGTCACCCCATCTTGGATTCCCCTAGGTATCTAGTTTTCAGAAATGCACAGGTTTGGTAGGTTTCCCTAGGTGCCGGCTGAGCTAGAGGCCAAAATCTACAGGTAGGCACTTTGTAAAAAAACACCTCTGTTTTCTTTCAAAAATTTGGATGTGTCCACGTTGCGCTTTGGGGCATTTCCTGTCGCGGGCCCTAGGCCTACCCACACAAGTGAGGTATCATTTTTATCGGGAGACTTGGGGGAACGCTGGTTGGAAGGAAATTTGTGGCTCCTATCAGATTCCAGAACTTTCTGCCACAGAAATATGAGGAGCATGTGTTTTTTTACCCAAATGTTGAGGTTTGCAAAGGATTCTGGGTAACAGAACCTGGTCCGAGCCACACAAGTCACCCCATCTTGGATTCCCCTAGGTCTCTAGTTTTCAGAAATGCACAGGTTTGGTAGGTTTCCCTAGGTGCCGGCTGAGCTAGAGGCCAAAATCTACAGGTAGGCACTTTGCAAAAAACACCTCTGTTTTCTTTCAAAAATTTGGATGTGTCCATGTTGCGCTTTGGGGCGTTTCCTGTCGTGGGCGCTAGGCCTACCCACACAAGAGTGGTATCATTTTTATCGGGAGACTTGGGGGAACGCTGGGTGGAAGGAAATTTGTGGCTCCTCTCAGATTCCAGAACTTTCTGCCACAGAAATGTGAGGAACATGTGCTTTTTTAGCCAAATTTCGATGTTTGCAAAGGATTCTGGGTAACAGAACCTGGTCCGAGCCACACAAGTCACCCCATCTTGGATTCCCGTAGGTCTCTTAATTTCAGAAATGCACAGGTTTGGTAGGTTTCCCTAGGTGCAGGCTAAGCTAGAGGCCAAAATCTACAGGTAGGCACTTTGCAAAAAACACCTCTGTTTTCTTTCAAAAATTTGGATGTGTCCATGTTGCGCTTTGGGGCGTTTCCTGTCGTGGGCGCTAGGCCTACCCACACAAGAGTGGTATCATTTTTATCGGGAGACTTGGGGGAACGCTGGGTGGAAGGAAATTTGTGGCTCCTCTCAGATTCCAGAACTTTCTGCCACAGAAATGTGAGGAACATGTGTTTTTTTAGCTAAATTTTGAGGTTTGCAAACGATTCTGGGTAACAGAACCTGGTCCGAGCCACACAAGTCACCCCATCTTGGATTCCCCTAGGTCTCTAGTTTTCAGAAATGCACATGTTTGGATGGTTTCCCTAGGTGCCGGCTGAGCTAGAGGCCAAAATCTACAGGTAGGCACTTTGCAAAAAACACCTCTGTTTTCTTTCAAAAATTTGGATGTGTCCACGTTGCGCTTTGGGGCGTATCCTGTCGCGGGCGCTAGGCCTAACCACACAAGTGAGGTATCATTTTTATCGGGAGACTTGGGGGAACACTGGGTGGAAGGAAATTTGTTGCTCCTCTCAGATTCCAGAACTTTCTGCCACAGAAATGTGAGGAACATGTGCTTTTTTAGCCAAATTTCGATGTTTGCAAAGGATTCTGGGTAACAGAACCTGGTCCGAGCCACACAAGTCACCCCATCTTGGATTCCCGTAGGTCTCTTAATTTCAGAAATGCACAGGTTTGGTAGGTTTCCCTAGGTGCAGGCTAAGCTAGAGGCCAAAATCTACAGGTAGGCACTTTGCAAAAAACACCTCTGTTTTCTTTCAAAAATTTGGATGTGTCCATGTTGCGCTTTGGGGCGTTTCCTGTCGTGGGCGCTAGGCCTACCCACACAAGAGTGGTATCATTTTTATCGGGAGACTTGGGGGAACGCTGGGTGGAAGGAAATTTGTGGCTCCTCTCAGATTCCAGAACTTTCTGCCACAGAAATGTGAGGAACATGTGTTTTTTTAGCTAAATTTTGAGGTTTGCAAACAATTCTGGGTAACAGAACCTGGTCCGAGCCACACAAGTCACCCCATCTTGGATTCCCCTAGGTCTCTAGTTTTCAGAAATGCACATGTTTGGATGGTTTCCCTAGGTGCCGGCTGAGCTAGAGGCCAAAATCTACAGGTAGGCACTTTGCAAAAAACACCTCTGTTTTCTTTCAAAAATTTGGATGTGTCCACGTTGCGCTTTGGGGCGTATCCTGTCGCGGGCGCTAGGCCTAACCACACAAGTGAGGTATCATTTTTATCGGGAGACTTGGGGGAACACTGGGTGGAAGGAAATTTGTTGCTCCTCTCAGATTCCAGAACTTTCTGCCACAGAAATGTGAGGAACATGTGCTTTTTTAGCCAAATTTCGATGTTTGCAAAGGATTCTGGGTAACAGAACCTGGTCCGAGCCACACAAGTCACCCCATCTTGGATTCCCGTAGGTCTCTTAATTTCAGAAATGCACAGGTTTGGTAGGTTTCCCTAGGTGCAGGCTAAGCTAGAGGCCAAAATCTACAGGTAGGCACTTTGCAAAAAACACCTTTGTTTTCTTTCAAAAATTTGGATGTGTCCGCGTTGCGCTTTGGGGCGTTTCCTGTCGCGGGCGCTAGGCCTAACCACACAAGTGGGGTATCATTTTTATCGGGAGACTTGGGGGAACAGTGGGTGGAAGGATATTTGTGGCTCCTCTCTGATTCCAGAACTTTCTGCCACAGAAATGTGAGGAACATGTGCTTTTTTAGCCAAATTTTGAGGTTTGCAAAGGATTCTGGGTAACAGAACCTGGTCCGAGCCACACAAGTCACCCCATCTTGGATTCCCCTAGGTCTCTAGTTTTCAGAAATGCACAGGTTTGGTAGGTTTCCCTAGGTGCCGCCTGAGCTAGAGGCCAAAATCTACAGGTAGGCACTTTGCAAAAAACACCTCTGTTTTCTTTCAAAAATTTGGATGTGTCCACGTTGCGCTTTGGGGCGTTTCCTGTCGTGGGAGCTATGCCTACCCACACAAGTGAGGTATCATTTTTATCGGGAGACTTGGGGAATGCTGGTTGGAAGGAAATTTGTGGCTCCCCTCAGATTCCAGATCTTTCTGCCACAGAAATGTGAGGAACATGTGCTTTTTAAGCCAAATTTTGAGGTTCGCAAAGGATTCTGGGTAACAGAACTTGGTCCGAGCCACACAAGTCACCCCATCTTGGATTCCCCTAGGTCTCTAGTTTTCAGAAATGCACAGGTTTGGTAGGTTTCCCTAGGTGCCGGCTGAGCTAGAGGCCAAAATCTACTGGTAACACTTTGCAAAAAACACCTCTGTTTTCTTTAAAAAATGTGGATGTGTCCAAGTTGCGCTTTGGGGCGTTACCTGTCGCGGGCGCTAGGCCTACCCACACAAGTGAGGTATCATTTTTATCAGGAGACTTGGGGGAACGCTGGGTGGAAGGAAATTTGTGGCTCCTATCAGATTCCAGAACTTTCTGCCACAGAAATGTGAGGAACATGTGTTTTTTTTGCCAAATTTTGAGGTTTGCAAAGGATTCTGGGTAACAGAACCTGGTCCGAGCCACACAAGTCACACCATCTTAGATTCCCCTAGGTATCTAGTTTTCAGAAATGCACAGGTTTGGTAGGTTTCCCTAGGTGCCGGCTGAGCTAGAGGCCAAAATCTACAGGTAGGCACTTTGTAAAAAAACACCTCTGTTTTCTTTCAAAAATTTGGATGTGTCCACGTTGCGCTTTGGGGCATTTCCTGTCGTGGGCCCTAGGCCTACCCACACAAGTGAGGTATCATTTTTATCGGGAGACTTGGGGGAACGCTGGTTGGAAGGAAATTTGTGGCTCCTATCAGATTCCAGAACTTTCTGCCACAGAAATATGAGGAGCATGTGTTTTTTTACCCAAATGTTGAGGTTTGCAAAGGATTCTGGGTAACAGAACCTGGTCCGAGCCACACAAGTCACCCCATCTTGGATTCCCCTAGGTCTCTAGTTTTCAGAAATGCACATGTTTGGATGGTTTCCCTAGGTGCCGGCTGAGCTAGAGGCCAAAATCTACAGGTAGGCACTTTGCAAAAAACACCTCTGTTTTCTTTAAAAAATTTGGATGTGTCCACGTTGCGCTTTGGGGCGTTTACTGTCGCGGGCGCTAGGCCTAACCACACAAGTGAGGTATCATTTTTATCGGGAGACTTGGGGGAACACTGGGTGGAAGGAAATTTGTTGCTCCTCTCAGATTCCAGAACTTTCTGCCACAGAAATGTGAGGAACATGTGCTTTTTTAGCCAAATTTCGATGTTTGCAAAGGATTCTGGGTAACAGAACCTGGTCCGAGCCACACAAGTCACCCCATGTTGGATTCCCGTAGGTCTCTAAATTTCAGAAATGCACAGGTTTGGTAGGTTTCCCTAGGTGCAGGCTAAGCTAGAGGCCAAAATCTACAGGTAGGCACTTTGCAAAAAACACCTTTGTTTTCTTTCAAAAATTTGGATGTGTCCGCGTTGCGCTTTGGGGCGTTTCCTGTCGCGGGCGCTAGGCCTAACCACACAAGTGGGGTATCATTTTTATCGGGAGACTTGGGGGAACAGTGGGTGGAAGGATATTTGTGGCTCCTATCAGATTCCAGAACTTTCTGCCACAGAAATGTGAGGAACATGTGTTTTTTTTGCCAAATTTTGAGGTTTACAAAGGATTCTGGGAAACAGAACCTGGTCCGAGCCACACAAGTCACCCCATCTTGGATTCCCCTACGTCTCTAGTTTTCAGAAATGCACAGGTTTGGTAGGTTTCCCTAGGTGCCGGCTGAGCTAGAGGCCAAAATCTACAGGTAGGCACTTTGCAAAAAACACCTCTGTTTTCTTTCAAAAATTTGGATGTGTCCACGTTGCGCTTTGGGGTGTTTCCTGTTGCGGGCGCTAGGCCTACCCACACAAGTGAGGTATCATTTTTATCGGGAGACTTGGGGGAATGCTGGGTGGAAGGAAATTTGTGGCTCCTCTCTGATTCCAGAACTTTCTGCCACAGAAATGTGAGGAACATGTGCTTTTTTAGCCAAATTTTGAGGTTTGCAAAGGATTCTGGGTAACAGAACCTGGTCCGAGCCACACAAGTCACCCCATCTTGGATTCCCCTAGGTCTCTAGTTTTCAGAAATGCACAGGTTTGGTAGGTTTCCCTAGGTGCCGGCTGAGCTAGAGGCCAAAATCTACAGGTAGGCACTTTGCAAAAAACACCTCTGTTTTCTTTAAAAAATGTGGATGTGTCCAAGTTGCGCTTTGGGGCGTTACCTGTCGCGGGCGCTAGGCCTACCCACACAAGTGAGGTATAATTTTTATCAGGAGACTTGGGGGAACGCTGGGTGGAAGGAAATTTGTGGCTCCTCTCAGATTCCAGAACTTTCTGCCACAGAAATGTGAGGAACATGTGTTTTTTTTGCCAAATTTTGAGGTTTGCAAAGGATTCTGGGTAACAGAACCTGGTCCGAGCCACACAAGTCACCCCATCTTGGATTCCCCTAGGTATCTAGTTTTCAGAAATGCACAGGTTTGGTAGGTTTCCCTAGGTGCCGGCTGAGCTAGAGGCCAAAATCTACAGGTAGGCACTTTGTAAAAAAAACCTCTGTTTTCTTTCAAAAATTTGGATGTGTCCACGTTGCGCTTTGGGGCATTTCCTGTCGCGGGCCCTAGGCCTACCCACACAAGTGAGGTATCATTTTTATCGGGAGACTTGGGGGAACGCTGGTTGGAAGGAAATTTGTGGCTCCTATCAGATTCCAGAACTTTCTGCCACAGAAATATGAGGAGCATGTGTTTTTTTACCCAAATGTTGAGGTTTGCAAAGGATTCTGGGTAACAGAACCTGGTCCGAGCCACACAAGTCACCCCATCTTGGATTCCCCTAGGTCTCTAGTTTTCAGAAATGCACAGGTTTGGTAGGTTTCCCTAGGTGCCGGCTGAGCTAGAGGCCAAAATCTACAGGTAGGCACTTTGCAAAAAACACCTCTGTTTTCTTTCAAAAATTTGGATGTGTCCATGTTGCGCTTTGGGGCGTTTCCTGTCGAGGGCGCTAGGCCTACCCACACAAGAGTGGTATCATTTTTATCGGGAGACTTGGGGGAACGCTGGGTGGAAGGAAATTTGTGGCTCCTCTCAGATTCCAGAACTTTCTGCCACAGAAATTTGAGGAACATGTTTTTTTTTAGCCAAATTTTGAGGTTTGCAAAGGATTCTGGGTAACAGAACCTGGTCCGAGCCACACAAGTCACCCCATCTTGGATTCCCCTAGGTCTCTAAATTTCAGAAATGCACAGGTTTGGTAGGTTTCCCTAGGTGCAGGCTAAGCTAGAGGCCAAAATCTACAGGTAGGCACTTTGCAAAAAACACCTTTGTTTTCTTTCAAAAATTTGGATGTGTCCGCGTTGCGCTTTGGGGCGTTTCCTGTCGCGGGCGCTAGGCCTACCCACACAAGAGTGGTATCATTTATATCGGGAGACTTGGGGGAACGCTGGGTGGAATGAAATTTGTGGCTCCTCTCAGATTCCAGAACTTTCTGCCACAGAAATGTGAGGAACATGTGTTTTTTTAGCCAAATTTTGAGGTTTGCAAAGGATTCTGTGTAACAGAACCTGGTCCGAGCCACACAAGTCACCCCATCTTGGATTCCCCTAGGTCTCTAGTTTTCAGAAATGCACAGGTTTGGTAGGTTTCCCTAGGTGCCGGCTGAGCTAGAGGCCAAAATCTACAGGTAGGCACTTTGCAAAAAACACCTCTGTTTTCTTTCAAAAATTTGGATGTGTCCACGTTGCGCTTTGGGGCATTCCCTATCACGGGCTCTAGGCCTACCCACAGAAGTGAGGTATCATTTTTATCGGGAGACTTGGGGGAACGCTGGGTAGAAGGAAATTTGTTGCTCCTCTCAGATTCCAGAACTTTCTGCCACAGAAATGTGAGGAACATGTGTTTTGTTAGCCAAATTTTGAGGTTTGCAAAGGATTCTGGGTAACAGAACCTGGTCCGAGCGAAACAAGTCACCCCATCTTGGATTCCCCTAGGTCTCTAGTTTTCAGAAATGCACATGTTTGGAAGGTTTCCCTTGGTGCCGGCTGAGATAGAGGCCAAAACCTACAGGTAGGCACTTCGCAAAAAACACCTCTGTTTTCTTTAAAAAATTTGGATGTGTCCACGTTGTGCTTTGGGGTGTTTCCTGTCGCGGGCGCTAGGCCTACCCACACAAGTGAGGTATCATTTTTATAGGGAGACTTGGGGGAACGCTGAGTGGGAGTAAATTTGTGGCTCCTCTCAGATTCCAGAACTTTCTGCCACAGAAATGTGAGTTACATGTGTTTTTTTTGCCAATTTTTGAGTTTTGCAAAGGATTCTGGGTAACAGAACCTGGTCTAAGCCACACAAGTCACCCCATCTTGGATTCCTCTAGGTCTCTAGTTTTCAGAAATGCACAGGTTTGGTAGGTTTCCCTAGGTGTCGGCTGAGCTAGAGGCCAAAATCTACAGGTAGGCACATTGCAAAAAACACCTCTGTTTTCTTTCAAAAATTTGGATGTGTCCACGTTGCTCTTTGGGGCGTTTCCTGTCGCGGGCGCTAGGCCTAACCACACAAGTGAGGTATAATTTTTATAGGGAGACTTGGGGGAACGCTGGGTGGAAGGAAATTTGTGGCTCCTCTCAGATTCCAGAACTTTCTGCCACAGAAATGTGAGGAACATGTGGTTTTTTTTGCCAAATTTTGAGGTTTGCAAAGGATTCTGGGAAACAGAACCTGGTCCGAGCCACACAAGTCACCCCATCTTGGATTCCCCTAGGACTCTAGTTTTCAGAAATGCACAGGTTTGGTAGGTTTCCCTAGGTGCCGGCTGAGCTAGAGGCCAAAATCTACAGGTAGGCACTTTGCAAAAAACACCTCTGTTTTCTTTAAAAAATTTGGATGTGTCCACGTTGCGTTTTGGGGCGTTTTCTGTCGCGGGCGCTAGGCCTACCCACACAAGTGAGGTATCATTTTTATCGGGAGACTTGAGGGAACGCTGGTTGGAAGGAAATTTGTGGCTCCTCTCAGATTCCAGAACTTTCTGCCACAGAAATGTGAGGAATATGTGCTTTTTTAGCCAAATTTTGAGGTTTGCAAAGGATTCTGGGTAACAGAACCTGGTCCGAGCCACACAAGTTATCCCATCTTGGATTCCTCTAGGTCTCTAGTTTTCAGAAATGCACAGGTTTGGTAGGTTTCCCTAGGTGCCGGCTGAGCTAGAGGCCAAAATCTACAGGTAGGCACTTTGCAAAAAACACCTCTGTTTTCTTTCAAAAATTTGGATGTGTCCACGTTGCGCTTTGGGGCGTTTCCTGTCGCGGGCGCTAGGCCTAACCACACAAGTGAGGTATCATTTTTATAGGGAGACTTGGGGGAACGCTGGGTGGAAGGAAATTTGTGACTCCACTCAGATTCCAGAACTTTCTGCCACAGAAATGTGAGGAACATGTGCTTTTTTAGCCAAATTTTGAGGTTTCCAAAGGATTCTGGGTAACAGAACCTGGTCCGACCCACACAAGTCACCCTATCTTGGATTCCCCTAGGTCTCTAATTTTCAGAAATGCACAGGTTTGGTAGGTTTCCATAGGTGTCGGCTGAGCTAGAGGCCAAAATCTACAGGTAGGAACTTTGTAAAAAACACCTCTGTTTTCTTTCAAAAATTTGGAAGTGTCCACGTTGCGCTTTGGGGCGTTTCCTGTCGCGGGCGCTAGGCCTACCCACACAAGTGAGGTATCATTTTTATCGGGAGACTTGGGGGAACGCTGGGTGGAAGGAAATTTGTGGCTCCTCTCAGATTCCAGAACTTTCTGCCACAGAAATGTGAGGAACATGTGTTTTTTTTGCCAAATTTTGAGGTTTGCAAAGGATTCTGGGTAACAGAACCTGGTCCGAGCCACACAAGTCACCCCCATCTTGAATTCCCCTAGGTCTCTAGTTTTCAGAAATGCAAAGGTTTGGTAGGTTTCCGTAAGTGCCGGCTAAGCTAGAGGCCAAAATTTACAGGTAGGCACTTTGCAAAAAACACCTTTGTTTTCTTTAAAAAATTTGGATGTGTCCACGTTTCGCTCTGGGGCGTTTCCTGTCGCGGGCGCTAGGCCTACCCACACAAGTGAGGTATCATTTTTATCGGGAGACTTGGGGGAACGCTGGGTGGAAGGACATTTGTGGCTCCTCTCAGATTCCAGAACTTTCTGCCACAGAAATTTGAGGAACATGTGTTTTGTTTGCCAAATTTTGAGGTTTGTAAAGGATTCTGGGAAACAGAACCTGGTCCGAGCCACACAAGTCACCCCATCTTGGATTCCCCTAGGTCTCTAGTTTTCAGAAATGCACAGGTTTGATAGGTTTCCCTAGGTGCCGGCTGAGCTAGAGGCCAAAATCTACAGGTAGGCACTTTGCAAAAAACACCTCTGTTTTCTTTCAAAAATTTGGATGTGTCCACGTTGCGCTTTGGGGCGTTTCCTGTCGCGGGCGCTAGGCCTACCCACACAAGTGAGGTATCATTTTTATCGGGAGACTTGGGGGAATGCTGGGTGGAAGGAAATTTGTGGCTCCTCTCAGATTCCAGAACTTTCTGCCACAGAAATGTGAGGAACATGTGCTTTATTAGCCAAATTTTGAGGTTTGCAAAGGATTCTGGGTAACAGAACATGGTCCGAGCCACACAAGTCACCCCATCTTGGATTTCCCTAGGTCTCTAGTTTTCAGAAATGCACAGGTTTGGTAGGTTTCCCTAGGTGCCGGTCTGAGCTAGAGGCCAAAATCTACAGGTAGGCACTTTGCAAAAAACACCCCTGTTTTCTTTCAAAAATTTGGATGTGTCCACGTTGCGCTTTGGGGCGCTTCCTGTCGCGGGCGCTAGGCCTACCCACACAAGTGAGGTATCATTTTTATCGGGAGACTTGGGGGAATGCTGGTTGGAAGGAAATTTGTTGCTCCTCTCAGATTCCAGAACTTTCTGCCACAGAAATGTGAGGAACATGTGTTTTTTTTGCCAAATTTTGAGGTTTGCAAAGGATTCTGGGTAACAGAACCTGGTCCGAGCCACACAAGTCACCCCCATCTTTAATTCCCCTAGGTCTCTAGTTTTCAGAAATGCACAGGTTTGGTAGGTTTCCCTAGGTGCCGGCTGAGCTAGAGGCCAAAATCTACAGGTAGGCACTTTGCAAAAAACACCTCTGTTTTCTTTCAAAAATTTGGATGTGTCCACGTTGCGCTTTGTGGCGTTTCCTGTCGCGGGCGCTAGGCCTACCCACACAAGTGAGGTATCATTTTTATCGGGAGACTTGGGGGAACGCTGGGTGGGAGGAAATTTGTGGCTCCTCTCTGATTCCAGAACTTTCTGCCACAGAAATGTGAGGAACATGTGTTTTTTTGGACAAATTTTGAGGTTTGCAAAGGATTCTGGGTAACAGAACCTGCTCCGAGCCACACAAGTCACCCCATCTTGGATTCCCCTAGGTCTCTAGTTTTCAGAAATGCACAGGTTTGGTAGGTTTCCCTAGGTGCCGGCTGAGCTAGAGGCCAAAATCTACAGGTAGGCACTTTGCAAAAAACACCTCTGTTTTCTTTCAAAAATTTGGATGTGTCCACGTTGCGCTTTGGGGCGCTTGCTGTCGCGGGCGCTAGGCCTACCCACACAAGTGAGGTATCATTTTTATCGGGAGACTTGGGGGAATGCTGGTTGGAAGGAAATTTGTGGCTCCTATCAGATTCCAGAACTTTCTGCCACAGAAATGTGAGGAACATGTGTTTTTTTAACCAAATTTTGGGGTTTGCAAAGGATTCTGGGTAACAGAACCTGGTCCGAGCCACACAAGTCACCCCATCTTGGATTCCCCTAGGTCTCTAGTTTTCAGAAATGCACAGGTTTGATAGGTTTCCCTAGGTGCCGGCTGACCTAGAGACTAAAATCTACAGGTAGGCACTTTGCAAAAAACACTTCTGTTTTCTTTCAAAAATTTGGATGTGTCCATGTTGTGCTTTGGGTCGTTTCCTGTCGTGGGCGCTAGGCCTACCCACACAAGTGAGGTATCATTTTTATGGGGAGACTTGGGGGAACGCTGGGTGGAAGGAAATTTGTGGCTCCTCTCAGATTCCAGAACTTTCTGCCACAGAAATGTGAGGAACATGTGTTTTTTTAGCCAAATTTTGAGGTTTGCAAAGGATTCTGGGTAACAGATCCTGGTCCGAGCCACACAAGTCACCCCATCTTGGATTCCCCTAGGTCTCTAGTTTTCAGAAATGCACAGGTTTGGTAGGTTTCCCTAGGTGCCGGCTGAGCTACAGGACAAAATCTACAGGTAGGCACTTTGCATAAAACAACTCTGTTTTCTTTCAAAAATGTGGATGTGTCCACGTTGCGCTTTGGGGCATTTCCTATCGCGGGCGCTAGGCCTACCCACTCAAGTGAGGTATAATTTTTATCGGGAGACTTGGGGGAACGCTGGGAGGAAGGAAATTTGTGGCTCCTCTCAGATTCCAGACTTTCTGCCACAGAAATGTGAGGAACATGTGTTTTTTTACCCAAATTTTGAGGTTTGCAAAGGATTCTGGGTAACAGAACCTGGTCCGAGCCACACAAGTCACCCCATCTTGGATTCCCCTAGGTCTCTAGTTTTCAGAAATGCACAGGTTTGGTAGGTTTCCCTAGGTGCCGGCTGAGCTAGAGGCCAAAATCTACAGGTAGGCACTTTGCAAAAAACACCTCTGTTTTCTTTCAAAAATTTGGATGTGTCCACGTTGCGCTTTGGGGCGTTTCCTGTTGCGGGCGCTAGGCCTACCCACACAAGTGAGGTATCATTTTTATCGGGAGACTTGGGGGAATGCTGGGTGGAAGGAAATTTGTGGCTCCTCTCTGATTCCAGAACTTTCTGCCACAGAAATGTGAGGAACATGTGCTTTTTTAGCCAAATTTTGAGGTTTGCAAAGGATTCTGGGTAACAGAACCTGGTCCGAGCCACACAAGTCACCCCATCTTGGATTCCCCTAGGTCTCTAGTTTTCAGAAATGCACAGGTTTGGTAGGTTTCCCTAGGTGCCGGCTGAGCTAGAGGCCAAAATCTACAGGTAGGCACTTTGCAAAAAACACCTCTGTTTTCTTTCAAAAATTTGGATGTGTCCACGTTGCGCTTTGGGGCGTTTCCTGTCGTGGGCGCTATGCCTACCCACACAAGTGAGGTATCATTTTTATCGGGAGACTTAGGGGAATGCTGGTTGGAAGGAAATTTGTGGCTCCCCTCAGATTCCAGATCTTTCTGCCACAGAAATGTGAGGAACATGTGCTTTTTAAGCCAAATTTTGAGGTTCGCAAAGGATTCTGGGTAACAGAACTTGGTCCGAGCCACACAAGTCACCCCATCTTGGATTCCCCTAGGTCTCTAGTTTTCAGAAATGCACAGGTTTGGTAGGTTTCCCTAGGTGCCGGCTGAGCTAGAGGCCAAAATCTACTGGTAACACTTTGCAAAAAACACCTCTGTTTTCTTTAAAAAATTTGGATGTGTCCAAGTTGCGCTTTGGGGCGTTATCTGTCGCGAGCGCTAGGCCTACCCACACAATTGAGGTATCATTGTTATCAGGAGACTTGGGGGAACGCTGGGTGGAAGGAAATTTGTGGCTCCTCTCAGATTCCAGAACTTTCTGCCACAGAAATGTGAGGAACATCTGTTTTTTTTGCCAAATTTTGAGGTTTGCAAAGGATTCTGGGTAACAGAACCTGGTCCGAGCCACACAAGTCACCCCATCTTGGATTCCCCTAGGTCTCTAGTTTTCAGAAATGCACAGGTTTGGTAGGTTTCCCTAGGTGCCGGCTGAGCTAGAGGCCAAAATCTACAGGTAGGCACTTTGTAAAAAAACACCTCTGTTTTCTTTCAAAAATTTGGATGTGTCCACGTTGCGCTTTGGGGCATTTCCTGTCGCGGGCCCTAGGCCTACCCACACAAGTGAGGTATCATTTTTATCGGGAGACTTGGGGGAACGCTGGTTGGAAGGAAATTTGTTGCTCCTATCAGATTCCAGAACTTTCTGCCACAGAAATATGAGGAGCATGTGTTTTTTTACCCAAATGTTGAGGTTTGCAAAGGATTCTGGGTAACAGAACCTGGTCCGAGCCACACAAGTCACCCCATCTTGGATTCCCCTAGGTCTCTAGTTTTCAGAAATGCACATGTTTGGATGGTTTCCCTAGGTGCCGGCTGAGCTAGAGGCCAAAATCTACAGGTAGGCACTTTGCAAAAAACACCTCTGTTTTCTTTAAAAAATTTGGATGTGTCCACGTTGCGCTTTGGGGCGTTTCCTGTCGCGGGCGCTAGGCCTAACCACACAAGTGAGGTATCATTTTTATCGGGAGACTTGGGGGAACACTGGGTGGAAGGAAATTTGTTGCTCCTCTCAGATTCCAGAACTTTCTGCCACAGAAATGTGAGGAACATGTGCTTTTTTAGCCAAATTTTGATGTTTGCAAAGGATTCTGGGTAACAGAACCTGGTCCGAGCCACACAAGTCACCCCATCTTGGATTCCCGTAGGTCTCTAAATTTCAGAAATGCACAGGTTTGGTAGGTTTCCCTAGGTGCAGGCTAAGCTAGAGGCCAAAATCTACAGGTAGGCACTTTGCAAAAAACATCTTTGTTTTCTTTCAAAAATTTGGATGTGTCCGCGTTGCGCTTTGGGGCGTTTCCTGTCGTGGGCGCTAGGCCTACCCACACAAGAGTTGTATAATTTATATCGGGAGACTTGGGGGAACGCTGGGTGGAAGGAAATTTGTGGCTCCTCTCAGATTCCAGAACTTTCTGCCACAGAAATGTGAGGAACATGTGTTTTTTTAGCCAAATTTTGAGGTTTGCAAAGGATTCTGTGTAACAGAACCTGGTCCGAGCCACACAAGTCACCCCATCTTGGATTCCCCTAGGTCTCTAGTTTTCAGAAATGCACAGGTTTGGTAGGTTTCCCTAGGTGCCGGCTGAGCTAGAGGCCAAAATCTACAGGTAGGCACTTTGCAAAAAACACCTCTGTTTTCTTTCAAAAATTTGGATGTGTCCACGTTGCGCTTTGGGGCATTCCCTATCACGGGCGCTAGGCCTACCCACAGAAGTGAGGTATCATTTTTATCGGGAGACTTGGGGGAACGCTGGGTAGAAGGAAATTTGTTGCTCCTCTCAGATTCCAGAACTTTCTGCCACAGAAATGTGAGGAACATGTGTTTTTTTAGCCAAATTTTGAGGTTTGCAAAGGATTCTGGGTAACAGAACCTGGTCCGAGCGAAACAAGTCACACCATCTTGGATTCCCCTAGGTCTCTAGTTTTCAGAAAGGCACATGTTTGGAAGGTTTCCCTTGGTGCCGGCTGAGATAGAGGCCAAAACCTTCAGGTAGGCACCTTGCAAAAAACACCTCTGTTTTCTTTCAAAAATGTGGATGTGTCCACATTGTGCTTTGGGGTGTTTCCTGTCGCGGGCGCTAGGCCTACCCACACAAGTGAGGTATCATTTTTATAGGGAGACTTGGGGGAAAGCTGAGTGGGAGAAAATTTGTGGCTCCTCTCAGATTCCAGAACTTTCTGCCACAGAAATGTGAGTAACATGTGTTTTTTTTGCCAATTTTTGAGTTTTGCAAAGGATTCTGGGTAACAGAACCTGGTCTAAGCCACACAAGTCACCCCATCTTGGATTCCTCTAGGTCTCTAGTTTTCAGAAATGCACAGGTTTGGTAGGTTTCCCTAGGTGCCGGCTGAGCTAGAGGCCAAAATCTACAGGTAGGCACTTTGCAAAAAACACCTCTGTTTTCTTTCAAAAATTTGGATGTGTCCACGTTGCTCTTTGGGGCGTTTCCTGTCGCGGGCGCTAGGCCTAACCACACAAGTGAGGTATAATTTTTATAGGGAGACTTGGGGGAACGCTGGGTGGAAGGAAATTTGTGGCTCCTCTCAGATTCCAGAACTTTCTGCCACAGAAATGTGAGGAACATGTGTTTTTTTTGGCCAAATTTTGAGGTTTGCAAAGGATTCTGGGAAACAGAACCTGATCCGAGCCACACAAGTCACCCCATCTTGGATTCCCCTAGGTCTCTAGTTTTCAGAAATGCACAGGTTTGGTAGGTTTCCCTAGGTGCCGGCTGAGCTAGAGGCCAAAATCTACAGGTAGGCACTTTGCAAAAAACACCTCTGTTTTCTTTCAAAAATTTGGATGTGTCCACGTTGCGTTTTGGGGCGTTTTCTGTCGCGGGCGCTAGGCCTACCCACACAAGTGAGGTATCATTTTTATCGGGAGACTTGAGGGAACGCTGGTTGGAAGGAAATTTGTGGCTCCTCTCGGATTCCAGAACTTTCTGCCACAGAAATGTGAGGAACATGTGCTTTTTTAGCCAAATTTTGAGGTTTGCAAAGGATTCTGGGTAACAGAACCTGGTCCGAGCCACACAAGTTATCCCATCTTGGATTCCCCTAGGTCTCTAGTTTTCTGAAATGCACAGGTTTGGTAGGTTTCCCTAGGTTCCGGCTGAGCTAGAGGAAAAAATCTACAGGTAGGCACTTTGCAAAAAACACCTCTGTTTTCTTTCAAAAATTTGGATGTGTCCACGTTGCGCTTTGGGGCGTTTCCTGTCGCGGGAGCTAGGCCTACCCACACAAGTGAGGTATCATTTTTATCGGGAGACTTGGGGGAATGCTGGGTGGAAGGAAATTTGTGACTCCTCTCAGATTCCAGAACTTTCTGCCACAGAAATGTGAGGAACATGTGCTTTTTTAGCCAAATTTTGAGGTTTCCAAAGGATTCTGGGTAACAGAACCTGGTCTGACCCACACAAGTCACCCCATCTTGGATTACCCTAGGTCTCAAGTTTTCAGAAATGCACAGGTTTGGTAGGTTTCCATAGGTGCCGGCTGAGCTAGAGGCCAAAATCTACAGGTAGGAACTTTGTAAAAAACACCTCTGTTTTCTTTCAAAAATTTGGATGTGTCCACGTTGCGCTTTGGGGCGTTTCCTGTCGCAGGCGCTAGGCCTACCCACACAAGTGAGGTATCATTTTTATCGGGAGACTTGGGGGAACGCTGGGTGGAAGGAAATTTGTGGCTCCTCTCAGATTCCAGAACTTTCTGCCACAGAAATGTGAGGAACATGTGTTTTTTTGCCAAATTTTGAGGTTTGCAAAGGATTCTGGGTAACAGAACCTGGTCCGAGCCACACAAGTCACCCCCATCTTGAATTCCCCTAGGTCTCTAGTTTTCAGAAATGCACAGGTTTGGTAGGTTTCCCTAGGTGCCGGCTAAGCTAGAGGCCAAAATTTACAGGAAGGCACTTTGCAAAAAACACCTTTGTTTTCTTTCAAAAATTTGGATGTGTCCACGTTTCGCTTTGGGGCGTTTCCTGTTGCGGGCGCTAGGCCTACCCACACAAGTGAGGTATCATTTTTATCGGGAGACTTGGGGGAACGCTGGGTGGAAGGAAATTTGTGGCTCCTCTCAGATTCCAGAACTTTCTGCCACAGAAATTTGAGGAACATGTGTTTTGTTTGCCAAATTTTGAGGTTTGTAAAGGATTCTGGGAAACAGAACCTGGTCCGAGCCACACAAGTCACCCCATCTTGGATTCCCCTAGGTCTCTACTTTTCAGAAATGCACAGGTTTGGTAGGTTTCCCAAGGTGCCGGCTAAACTAGAGGCCAAAATCTACAGGTAGGCACTTTGCAAAAAACACCTTTGTTTTCTTTCAAAAATTTGGATGTGTCCACGTTTCGCTTTGGGGCGTTTCCTGTCATGAGCGCTAGGCCTACCCACACAAGTCAGGTATTATTTTTATCGGGAGACTTGGGGGAACGCTGGGTGGAAGGAAATTTGTGGCTCCTCTCAGATTCCAGAACTTTCTGCCACAGAAATGTGAGGAACATGTGTTTTTTTTGCCAAATTTTGAGGTTTGCAAAGGATTCTGGGTAACAGAACCTGGTCCGAGCCACACAAGTCACCCCATCTTGGATTCCCCTAGGTCTCTAGTTTTCAGAAATGCACAGGTTTGGTAGGTTTCCCTAGGTGCAGGCTAAGCTAGAGGCCAAAATCTACAGGTAGGCACTTTGCAAAAAACACCTTTGTTTTCTTTCAAAAATGTGGATGTGTCCGCGTTGCGCTTTGGGGCGTTTCCTGTTGCGGGCGCTAGGCCTACCCACACAAGTGAGGTATCATTTCAATCGGGAGACTTGGGGGAACGCTGGGTGGATAGAAACTTGTGGCTCCTCTCAGATTCCAGAACTTTCTGCCACAGAAATGTGAGGAACATGTGTTTTTTTTGCCAAATTTTTAGGTTTTTAAAGGATTCTGGGAAACAGAACCTGGTCCGAGCCACACAAGTCACCCTATCTTGGATTCCCCTAGGTCTCTATTTTTCAGAAATGCACAGGTTTGGTAGGTTTCCCTAGGTGCCGGCTGAGCTAGAGGCCAAAATCTACAGGTAGGCACTTTGCAAAAAACACCTCTGTTTTCTTTCAAAAATTTGGATGTGTCCACGTTGCGCTTTGGTGCGTTTCCTGTCGCGGGCGCTAGGCCTACCCACACAAATGAGGTATCATTTTTATCGGGAGACTTGGGGGAACGCTGGGTTGGAGGAAATTTGTGGCTCCTCTCAGATTCCAGAACTTTCTGCCACAGAAATGTGAGGAACATGTGTTTTTTTTGTGCCAAATTTTGAGGTTTGCAAAGGATTCTGCGTAACAGAACCTGCTCCGAGTCACACAAGTCACCCCATCTTGGATTCCCCTAGGTCTCTAGTTTTCAGAAATGCACAGGTTTGGTAGGTTTCCCTAGGTGCCGGCTGAGCTAGAGGCCAAAATCTACAGGTAGGCACTTTGCAAAAAACACCTCTGTTTTCTTTAAAAAATTTGGATGTGTCCATGTTGCGCTTTGGGGCACTTCCTGTCGCGGGCGCTAGGCCTACCCACACAAGTGAGGTGTCATTTTTATCGGGAGACTTGGGGGAATGCTGGGTGGAAGGAAATTTGTGGCTCCTCTCAGAATCCAGAACTTTCTGCAACAGAAATATGAGGAACATGTGCTTTTGTATCCAAATTTTGAGGTTTGCAAAGGATTCTGGGTAACAGAACCTGGTCCGAGCCACACAAGTCACTCCATCTTGGATTCCCCTGGGTCTCTAGTTTTCAGAAATGCACAGATTTGGTAGGTTTCCCTAGTTGCCGGCTGAGCTAGAGGCCAAAATCTACAGGTAACACTTTGCAAAAAACACCTCTGTTTTCTTTAAAACATTTGGATGTGTCCACGTTGCGCTTTGGGGCGTTACCTGTCGCGGGCGCTAGGCCTACCCACACAAGTGAGGTATCATTTTTATCGGGAGACTTGGGGGAACGCTGGGTGGAAGGAAATTTGTGGCTCCTCTCAGATTCCAGAACTTTCTGCCACAGAAATGTGAGGAACAAGTGTTTTTTTTGCCAAATTATGAGGTTTGCAAAGGATTCTGGGTAACAGAACCTGGTCCGAGCCACACAAGTCACCCCATCTTGGATTCCCGAAGGTCTCTAGTTTTCAGAAATGCACAGGTTTGGTAGGTTTCCATAGGTGTCGGCTGAGCTAGAGGCCAAAATCTACAGGTAGGCACTTTGCAAAAAACACCTCTGTTTTCTTTCAAAAATTTGGATGTGTCCATGTTGCGCTTTGGGGCACTTCCTGTCGCGGGCGCTAGGCCTACCCACACAAGTGAGGTGTCATTTTTATCGGGAGACTTGGGGGAATGCTCGGTGGAAGGAAATTTGTGGCTCCTCTCAGAATCCAGAACTTTCTGCACCAGAAATGTGAGGAAAATGTGCTTTTTTATCCAAATTTTGAGGTTTGCAAAGGATTCTGGGTAACAGAACCTGGTCCGAGCCACACAAGTCACTCCATCTTGGATTCCCCTGGGTCTCTAGTTTTCAGAAATGCACAGATTTGGTAGGTTTCCCTAGGTGCCGGCTGAGCTAGAGGCCAAAATCTACAGGTAGCACTTTGCAAAAAACACCTCTGTTTTCTTTCAAAAATTTGGATGTGTCCACGTTGCGCTTTGGGGCGTTTCCTGTCGCGGGCGCTAGGCCTACCCACACAAGTGAGGTATCATTTTTATCGGGAGATTTGGGGGAACGCTGGGTGGAAGGAAATTTGTGTCTCCTCTCAGATTCCAGAACTTTCTGCCACAGAAATGTGAGGAACATGTGTTTTTTTAGCCAAATTTTGAGTTTTGCAAAGGATTCTGGGTAACAGAACCTGGTCCGAGCCACACAAGTCACCCCATCTTGGATTCCCCTAGGTCTCTAGTTTTTAGAAATGCACAGGTTTGGTAGGTTTCCCTAGGTGCCGGCTGAGCTAGAGGCCAAAATCTACAGGTAGGCACTTTGCAAAAAACACCTCTGTTTTCTTTCAAAAATGTGGATGTGTCCACGTTGTGCTTTGGGGTGTTTCCTGTCGCGGGCGCTAGGCCTACCCACACAAGTGAGGTATCATTTTTATAGGGAGACTTGGGGGAACGCTGGGTGGGAGGAAATTTGTGGCTCCTCTCAGATTCCAGAACTTTCTGCCACAGAAATTCGAGGAACATGTGTTTTTTTAGCCAAACTTTGAGATTTGCAAAGGATTCTGGGTAACAGAACCTGGTCTAAGCCACACAAGTCACCCCATCTTGGATTCCCCTAGGTCTCTAGTTTTCAGAAATGGACAGGTTTGGTAGGTTTCCCTAGTTGCCGGCTGAGCTAGAGGCCAAAATCTACAGGTAGGCACTGTGCAAAAAACACCTCTGTTTTCTTTAAAAAATTTGGATGTGTCCACGTTGCGCTTTAGGGCGTTTCCTGTCGCGGGCGCTAGGCCTAACCACACAAGTGAGGTATCTTTTTTATCGGGAGACTTGGGGGAACGCTGGGTGGAAGGAAATTTGTGGCTCCTCTCAGATTCCAGAACTTTCTGCCACAGAAATGTGAGGAACATGTGTTTTTTTTGCCAAATTTTGAGGTTTGTAAAGGATTCTGGGAAACAGAACCTGGTCCGAGCCACACAAGTCACCCTATCTTGGATTCCCCTAGGTCTCTATTTTTCAGAAATGCACAGGTTTGGTAGGTTTCCCTAGGTGCCGCCTGAGCTAGAGGCCAAAATCTACAGGTAGGCACTTTGCAAAAAACACCTCTGTTTTCTTTCAAAAATTTGGATGTGTCCACGTTGCGCTTTGGTGCGTTTCCTGTCGCGGGCGCTAGGCCTACCCACACAAATGAGGTATCATTTCTATCGGGAGACTTGGGGGAACGCTGGGTTGGAGGAAATTTGTGGCTCCTCTCAGATTCCAGAACTTTCTGCCACAGAAATGTGAGGAACATGTGTTTTTTTTTTGCCAAATTTTGAGGTTTGCAAAGGATTCTGGGAAACAGAACCTGGTCCGAGCCACACTAGTCACCCCATCTTGGATTCCCCTAGGTCTCTAGTTTTCTGAAATGCACAGGTTTGGTAGGTTTCCCTAGGTGCCGGCTGAGCTAGAGGCCAAAATCTACAGGTAGCACTTTGCAAAAAACACCTCTGTTTTCTTTCAAAAATTTGGATGTGTCCACGTTGCGCTTTGGGGCGTTTCCTGTCGCGGGCGCTAGGCCTACCCACACAAGTGAGGTATCATTTTTATCTGGAGATTTGGGGGAACGCTGGGTGGAAGGAAATTTGTGGCTCCTCTCAGATTCCAGAACTTTCTGCCACAGTAATGTGAGGAACATGTGTTTTTTTAGCCAAATTTTGAGTTTTGCAAAGGATTCTGGGTAACAGAACCTGGTCCGAGCCACACAAGTCACCCCATCCTGGATTCCCCTAGGTCTCTAGTTTTTAGAAATGCACAGGTTTGGTAGGTTTCCCTAGGTGCCGGCTGAGCTAGAGGCCAAAATCTACAGGTAGGCACTTTGCAAAAAACACCTCTGTTTTCTTTCAAAAATGTGGATGTGTCCACGTTGTGCTTTGGGGTGTTTCCTGTCGCGGGCGCTAGGCCTACCCACACAAGTGAGGTATCATTTTTATAGGGAGACTTGGGGGAACGCTGGGTGGGAGGAAATTTGTGGCTCCTCTCAGATTCCAGAACTTTCTGCCACAGAAATTCGAGGAACATGTGTTTTTTTATCCAAATTTTGAGATTTGCAAAGGATTCTGGGTAACAGAACCTGGTCTAAGCCACACAAGTCACCCCATCTTGGATTCCCCTAGGTCTCTAGTTTTCAGAAATGCACAGGTTTGGTAGGTTTCCCTAGGTGCCGGCTGAGCTAGAGGCCAAAATCTACAGGTAGGCACTGTGCAAAAAACACCTCTGTTTTCTTTAAAAAATTTGGATGTGTCCACGTTGCGCTTTAGGGCGTTTCCTGTCGCGGGCGCTAGGCCTAACCACACAAGTGAGGTATCATTTTTATCGGGAGACTTGGGGGAACGCTGGGTGGAAGGAAATTTGTGGCTCCTCTCAGATTCCAGAACTTTCTGCCACAGAAATGTGAGGAACATGTGTTTTTTTTTGCCTAATTTTGAGGTTTGCAAAGGATTCTGGGAAACAGAACCTGGTCCGAGCCACACTAGTCACCCCATCTTGGATTCCCCTAGGTCTCTAGTTTTCTGAAATGCACAGGTTTGGTAGGTTTCCCTAGGTGCCGGCTGAGCTAGAGGCCAAAATCTACAGGTAGGCACTTTGCAAAAAACACCTTTGTTTTCTTTCAAAAACTTGGATGTGTCCACGTTGCGCTTTGGGGCGTTTCCTGTCGCGGGCGCTAGGCCTAACCACACAAGTGAGGTATTATTTTTATCGGGAGACTTGGGGGAACGCTGTGTGGAAGGAAATTTGTGGCTCCTCTCAGATTCCAGAACTTTCTGCCACAGAAATGTGAGGAACATGTGTTTTTTTTGCCAAATTTTGAGGTTTGTAAAGGATTCTGGGAAACAGAACCTGGTCCGAGCCACACAGGTCCCCCCATCTCGGATTCCCCTAGGCCTCTAGTTTTCAGAAATGCACAGGTTTGGTAGGTTTCCCTATGTGCCGGCTGAGCTAGAGGCCAAAATCTACAGGTAGGCACTTTGCAAAAAACACCTCTGTTTTCTTTAAAAAATTTGGATGTGTCCACGTTGCGCTTTGGGGCGTTTCCTGTCGCGGGCGCTAGGCCTACCCACACAAGTGAGGTATCATTTTTATCGGGAGACTTGGGGGAATGCTGGGTGGAAGGAAATTTGTGGCTCCTCTCTGATTCCAGAACTTTCTGCCACAGAAATATGAGGAACAGTGTTTTTTTAGCCAAATTTTGAGGTTTGCAAAGGATTCTGGGTAACAGAACCTGGTCCGAGCCACACAAGTCATCCCATCTTGGATTCCCCTAGGTCTCTAGTTTTCAGAAATGCACAGGTTTGGTAGTTTTCCCTAGGTGCCGGCTGAGCTAGAGAGCAAAATCTACAGGTAGGCACTTTGCAAAAAACACCTCTGTTTTCTTTTAAAAATTTGGATGTGTCCACGTTGCGCTTTGGGGCGCTTCCTGTTGCGGGCGCTAGGCCTACCCACACAAGTGAGGTATCATTTTTATCGGGAGACTTGGGGGAACGCTGGGTAGAAGGAAATTTGTGGCTCCTCTCAGATTCCAGAACGTTCTGCCTCAAAAATGTGAGGAACATGTGTTTTTTTAGCTACATTTTGAGGTTTGGAAAGGATTCTGGGTAACAGAACCTGGTCCAAGCCACACACGTCACCCCATCTTGGATTCCCCTAGGTCTCTAGTTTTCAGAAATGCAAATGTTTGAAAGGTTTCCCTAGGTGCCGGCTGAGCTAGAGGCCAAAATCTACAGGTAGGCACTTTGCAAAAAACACCTCTGTTTTCTTTCAAAAATTTGGATGTGTCCACGTTGTGCTTTGGGGTGTTTCCTGTTGCGGGCGCTAGGCCTACCCACACAAGTGAGGTATCATTTTTATAGGGAGACTTGGGGGAACGCTGGGAGGGAGGAAATTTGTGGCTCCTCTCAGATTCCAGAATTTTCTGCCACAGAAATGTGAGGAACATGTGTTTTTTTTGCCAAATTTTGAGTTTTGCAAAGGATTCTGGGTAACAGAACCTGGTCCGAGCCACACAAGTCACCCCATCTTGGATTCCCCTAGGTCTCTAGTTTTCAGAAATGCACAGGTTTGGTAGGTTTCCCTAGGTGCCGGCTGAGCTAGAGGCCAAAATCTACAGGTAGGCACTTTGTAAAAAACACCTCTGTTTTCTTTCAAAAATTTTGATGTGTCCACTTTGCGCTTTGGGGCGTTTCCTGTCGCGGGCGCTAGGCCTACCCACACAAGTGAGGTATCATTTTTATCGAGAGACTTGGGGGAATGCTGGGTGGAAGGAAATTTGTGGCTCCTCTCAGATTCCAGAACTTTCTGCCACAGAAATGTGAGGAACATGTGCTTTTTTAGCCAAATTTTGAGGTTTGCAAAGGATTCTGGGTAACAGAACCTGGTCCGAGCCACACAAGTTAACCCATCTTGGATTCCCCTAGGTCTCTAGTTTTCAGAAATGCACAGGTTTGGTAGGTTTCCCTAGGTGCCGGCTGAGCTAGAGGCCAAAATCTACAGGTAGGCACTTTGCAAAAAACACCTCTGTTTTCTTTCAAAAACTTGGATGTGTCCACGTTGCGCTTTGGGGCGTTTCCTGTCGCGGGCGCTAGGCCTACCCTCACAAGTGAGGTATCATTTTTATCGGGAGACTTGGGGGAATGCTGGGTGGAAGGAAATTTGTGGCTCCTCTCAGATTCCAGAACTTTCTGCCACAGAAATGTGAGGAACATGTGCTTTTTTAGCCACATTTTGAGGTTTGAAAGGATTCTGGGTAACAGAACCTGGTCCGAGCCACACAAGTCACTCCATCTTGGATTCCCCTAGGTCTCTAGTTTTCAGAAATGCACAGGTTTGGTAGGTTTCCCTAGTTGCCGGCTATGCTAGAGGCCAAAATCTACAGGTAACACTTTGCAAAAAACACCTCTGTTTTCTTTAAAACATTTGGATGTGTCCACGTTGCGCTTTGGGGCGTTACCTGTCGTGGGCGCTAGGCCTACCCACACAAGTGAGGTATCATTTTTATCGGGAGACTTGGGGGAACGCTGGATGGAAGGAAATTTGTGGCTCCTCTCAGATTCTAGAACTTTCTGCCACAGAAATGTGAGGAACATGTGTTTTTTTTGCCAAATTATGAGGTTTACAAAGGATTCTGGGTAACAGAACCTGGTCCGAGCCACACAAGTCACCCCATCTTGGATTCCCCTAGGTCTCTAGTTTTCAGAAATGCACAGGTTTGGTAGGTTTCCCTAGGTGCCGGCTAAGCTAGAGGCCAAAATCTATAGGTAGGCACTTTGCAAAAAACACCTTTGTTTTCTTTCAAAAATTTGGATGTGTCCACGTTTCTCTTTGGGGCGTTTCCTGTCGCGGGCGCTAGGCCTACCTACACAAGTGAGGTATCATTTTTATCGGGAGACTTGGGGGAACGCTGGGTGGAAGGAAATTTGTGGCTCCTATCAGATTCCAGAACTTTCTGCCACAGAAATGTGAGGAACAAGTGTTTTTTTTGCCAAATTTTGGGGTTTGCAAAGGATTCTGGGTAACAGAACCTGGTCCGAGCCACACAAGTCACCCCATCTTGGATTCCCCTAGGTCTCTAGTTTTCAGAAATGCACAGGTTTGGTAGGTTTCCCTAGGTGCCGGCTGAGCTAGAGGCCAAAATCTACAGGTAGGCATTTTGCAAAAAACACCTCTGTTTTCTTTCAAAAACTTGGATGTGTCCACGTTGCGCTTTGGGACGTTTCCTGTCGCGGGCGCTAGGCCTACCCACACAAGTGAGGTATCATTTTTATCGGGAGACTTGGGGGAATGCTGGGTGGAAGGAAATTTGTGGCTCCTCTCAGATTCCAGAACTTTCTGCCACAGAAATGTGAGGAACATGTGCTTTTTTAGCCACATTTTGAGGTTTGAAAGGATTCTGGGTAACAGAACCTGGTCCGAGCCACACAAGTCACTCCATCTTGGATTCCCCTAGGTCTCTAGTTTTCAGAAATGCACAGGTTTGGTCTGTTTCCCTAGTTGCCGGCTGAGCTAGAGGCCAAAATCTACAGGTAACACTTTGCAAAAAACACCTCTGTTTTCTTTAAAACATTTGGATGTGTCCACGTTGCGCTTTGGGGCGTTACCTGTCGTGGGCGCTAGGCCTACCCACACAAGTGAGGTATCATTTTTATCGGGAGACTTGGGGGAACGCTGGGTGGAAGGAAATTTGTGGCTCCTCTCAGATTCCAGAACTTTCTGCCACAGAAATGTGAGGAACATGTGTTTTTTTTGCCAAATTATGAGGTTTGCAAAGGATTCTGGGTAACAGAACCTGGTCCGAGCCACACAAGTCACTCCATCTTGGATTCCCCTAGGTCTCTAGTTTTCAGAAATGCACAGATTTGGTAGGTTTCCCTAGTTGCCGGCTGAGCTAGAGGCCAAAATCTACAGGTAACACTTTGCAAAAAACACCTCTGTTTTCTTTAAAACATTTGGATGTGTCCACGTTGCGCTTTGGGGCGTTACCTGTCGTGGGCGCTAGGCCTACCCACACAAGTGAGGTATCATTTTTATCGGGAGACTTGGGGGAACGCTGGGTGGAAGGAAATTTGTGGCTCCTCTCAGATTCCAGAACTTTCTGCCACAAAAATGTGAGGAACATGTGATTTTTTTGCCAAATTATGAGGTTTGCAAAGGATTCTGGGTAACAGAACCTGGTCCGAGCCACACAAGTCACCCCATCTTGGATTCCCCTAGGTCTCTAGTTTTCAGAAATGCACAGGTTTGGTAGGTTTCCCTAGGTGCCGGCTAAGCTAGAGGCCAAAATCTATAGGTAGGCACTTTGCAAAAAACACCTTTGTTTTCTTTCAAAAATTTGGATGTGTCCACGTTTCTCTTTGGGGCGTTTCCTGTCGCGGGCGCTAGGCCTACCTACACAAGTGAGGTATCATTTTTATCGGGAGACTTGGGGGAACGCTGGGTGGAAGGAAATTTGTGGCTCCTATCAGATTCCAGAACTTTCTGCCACAGAAATGTGAGGAACAAGTGTTTTTTTTGCCAAATTTTGGGGTTTGCAAAGGATTCTGGGTAACAGAACCTGGTCCGAGCCACACAAGTCACCCCATCTTGGATTCCCCTAGGTCTCTAGTTTTCAGAAATGCACAGGTTTGGTAGGTTTCCCTAGGTGCCGGCTGAGCTAGAGGCCAAAATCTACAGGTAGGCATTTTGCAAAAAACACCTCTGTTTTCTTTCAAAAACTTGGATGTGTCCACGTTGCGCTTTGGGACGTTTCCTGTCGCGGGCGCTAGGCCTACCCACACAAGTGAGGTATCATTTTTATCGGGAGACTTGGGGGAATGCTGGGTGGAAGGAAATTTGTGGCTCCTCTCAGATTCCAGAACTTTCTGCCACAGAAATGTGAGGAACATGTGCTTTTTTAGCCACATTTTGAGGTTTGAAAGGATTCTGGGTAACAGAACCTGGTCCGAGCCACACAAGTCACTCCATCTTGGATTCCCCTAGGTCTCTAGTTTTCAGAAATGCACAGGTTTGGTAGGTTTCCCTAGTTGCCGGCTATGCTAGAGGCCAAAATCTACAGGTAACACTTTGCAAAAAACACCTCTGTTTTCTTTAAAACATTTGGATGTGTCCACGTTGCGCTTTGGGGCGTTACCTGTCGTGGGCGCTAGGCCTACCCACACAAGTGAGGTATCATTTTTATCGGGAGACTTGGGGGAACGCTGGATGGAAGGAAATTTGTGGCTCCTCTCAGATTCTAGAACTTTCTGCCACAGAAATGTGAGGAACATGTGTTTTTTTTGCCAAATTATGAGGTTTACAAAGGATTCTGGGTAACAGAACCTGGTCCGAGCCACACAAGTCACCCCATCTTGGATTCCCCTAGGTCTCTAGTTTTCAGAAATGCACAGGTTTGGTAGGTTTCCCTAGGTGCCGGCTAAGCTAGAGGCCAAAATCTATAGGTAGGCACTTTGCAAAAAACACCTTTGTTTTCTTTCAAAAATTTGGATGTGTCCACGTTTCTCTTTGGGGCGTTTCCTGTCGCGGGCGCTAGGCCTACCTACACAAGTGAGGTATCATTTTTATCGGGAGACTTGGGGGAACGCTGGGTGGAAGGAAATTTGTGGCTCCTATCAGATTCCAGAACTTTCTGCCACAGAAATGTGAGGAACAAGTGTTTTTTTTGCCAAATTTTGGGGTTTGCAAAGGATTCTGGGTAACAGAACCTGGTCCGAGCCACACAAGTCACCCCATCTTGGATTCCCCTAGGTCTCTAGTTTTCAGAAATGCACAGGTTTGGTAGGTTTCCCTAGGTGCCGGCTGAGCTAGAGGCCAAAATCTACAGGTAGGCATTTTGCAAAAAACACCTCTGTTTTCTTTCAAAAACTTGGATGTGTCCACGTTGCGCTTTGGGACGTTTCCTGTCGCGGGCGCTAGGCCTACCCACACAAGTGAGGTATCATTTTTATCGGGAGACTTGGGGGAATGCTGGGTGGAAGGAAATTTGTGGCTCCTCTCAGATTCCAGAACTTTCTGCCACAGAAATGTGAGGAACATGTGCTTTTTTAGCCACATTTTGAGGTTTGAAAGGATTCTGGGTAACAGAACCTGGTCCGAGCCACACAAGTCACTCCATCTTGGATTCCCCTAGGTCTCTAGTTTTCAGAAATGCACAGGTTTGGTCTGTTTCCCTAGTTGCCGGCTGAGCTAGAGGCCAAAATCTACAGGTAACACTTTGCAAAAAACACCTCTGTTTTCTTTAAAACATTTGGATGTGTCCACGTTGCGCTTTGGGGCGTTACCTGTCGTGGGCGCTAGGCCTACCCACACAAGTGAGGTATCATTTTTATCGGGAGACTTGGGGGAACGCTGGGTGGAAGGAAATTTGTGGCTCCTCTCAGATTCCAGAACTTTCTGCCACAGAAATGTGAGGAACATGTGTTTTTTTTGCCAAATTATGAGGTTTGCAAAGGATTCTGGGTAACAGAACCTGGTCCGAGCCACACAAGTCACTCCATCTTGGATTCCCCTAGGTCTCTAGTTTTCAGAAATGCACAGATTTGGTAGGTTTCCCTAGTTGCCGGCTGAGCTAGAGGCCAAAATCTACAGGTAACACTTTGCAAAAAACACCTCTGTTTTCTTTAAAACATTTGGATGTGTCCACGTTGCGCTTTGGGGCGTTACCTGTCGTGGGCGCTAGGCCTACCCACACAAGTGAGGTATCATTTTTATCGGGAGACTTGGGGGAACGCTGGGTGGAAGGAAATTTGTGGCTCCTCTCAGATTCCAGAACTTTCTGCCACAAAAATGTGAGGAACATGTGATTTTTTTGCCAAATTATGAGGTTTGCAAAGGATTCTGGGTAACAGAACCTGGTCCGAGCCACACAAGTCACCCCATCTTGGATTCCCCTAGGTCTCTAGTTTTCAGAAATGCACAGGTTTGGTAGGTTTCCCTAGGTGCCGGCTAAGCTAGAGGCCAAAATCTATAGGTAGGCACTTTGCAAAAAACACCTTTGTTTTCTTTCAAAAATTTGGATGTGTCCACGTTTCTCTTTGGGGCGTTTCCTGTCGCGGGCGCTAGGCCTACCTACACAAGTGAGGTATCATTTTTATCGGGAGACTTGGGGGAACGCTGGGTGGAAGGAAATTTGTGGCTCCTCTCAGATTCCAGAACTTTCTGCCACAGAAATGTGAGGAACAAGTGTTTTTTTTGCCAAATTTTGGGGTTTGCAAAGGATTCTGGGTAACAGAACCTGGTCCGAGCCACACAAGTCACCCCATCTTGGATTCCCCTAGGTCTCTAGTTTTCAGAAATGCACAGGTTTGGTAGGTTTCCCTAGGTGCCGGCTGAGCTAGAGGCCAAAATCTACAGGTAGGCATTTTGCAAAAAACACCTCTGTTTTCTTTCAAAAACTTGGATGTGTCCACGTTGCGCTTTGGGACGTTTCCTGTCGCGGGCGCTAGGCCTACCCACACAAGTGAGGTATCATTTTTATCGGGAGACTTGGGGGAATGCTGGGTGGAAGGAAATTTGTGGCTCCTCTCAGATTCCAGAACTTTCTGCCACAGAAATGTGAGGAACATGTGCTTTTTTAGCCACATTTTGAGGTTTGAAAGGATTCTGGGTAACAGAACCTGGTCCGAGCCACACAAGTCACTCCATCTTGGATTCCCCTAGGTCTCTAGTTTTCAGAAATGCACAGGTTTGGTAGGTTTCCCTAGTTGCCGGCTGAGCTAGAGGCCAAAATCTACAGGTAACACTTTGCAAAAAACACCTCTGTTTTCTTTAAAACATTTGGATGTGTCCACGTTGCGCTTTGGGGCGTTACCTGTCGCGGGCGCTAGGCCTACCCACACAAGTGAGGTATCATTTTTATCGGGAGACTTGGGGGAACGCTGGGTGGAAGGAAATTTGTGGCTCCTCTCAGATTCCAGAACTTTCTGCCACAGAAATGTGAGGAACATGTGTTTTTTTTGCCAAATTATGAGGTTTGCAAAGGATTCTGGGTAACAGAACCTGGTCCGAGCCACACAAGTCACCCCATCTTGGATTCCCGAAGGTCTCTAGTTTTCAGAAATGCACAGGTTTGGTAGGTTTCCATAGGTGTCGGCTGAGCTAGAGGCCAAAATCTACAGGTAGGCACTTTGCAAAAAACACCTCTGTTTTCTTTCAAAAATTTGGATGTGTCCATGTTGCGCTTTGGGGCACTTCCTGTCGCGGGCGCTAGGCCTACCCACACAAGTGAGGTGTCATTTTTATCGGGAGACTTGGGGGAATGCTCGGTGGAAGGAAATTTGTGGCTCCTCTCAGAATCCAGAACTTTCTGCACCAGAAATGTGAGGAAAATGTGCCTTTTTATCCAAATTTTGAGGTTTGCAAAGGATTCTGGGTAACAGAACCTGGTCCGAGCCACACAAGTCACTCCATCTTGGATTCCCCTGGGTCTCTAGTTTTCAGAAATGCACAGATTTGGTAGGTTTCCCTAGGTGCCGGCTGAGCTAGAGGCCAAAATCTACAGGTAGCACTTTGCAAAAAACACCTCTGTTTTGTTTCAAAAATTTGGATGTGTCCACGTTGCGCTTTGGGGCGTTTCCTGTCGCGGGCGCTAGGCCTACCCACACAAGTGAGGTATCATTTTTATCGGGAGATTTGGGGGAACGCTGGGTGGAAGGAAATTTGTGTCTCCTCTCAGATTCCAGAACTTTCTGCCACAGAAATGTGAGGAACATGTGTTTTTTTAGCCAAATTTTGAGTTTTGCAAAGGATTCTGGGTAACAGAACCTGGTCCGAGCCACACAAGTCACCCCATCTTGGATTCCCCTAGGTCTCTAGTTTTTAGAAATGCACAGGTTTGGTAGGTTTCCCTAGGTGCCGGCTGAGCTAGAGGCCAAAATCTACAGGTAGGCACTTTGCAAAAAACACCTCTGTTTTCTTTTAAAAATGTGGATGTGTCCACGTTGTGCTTTGGGGTGTTTCCTGTCGCGGGCGCTAGGCCTACCCACACAAGTGAGGTATCATTTTTATAGGGAGACTTGGGGGAACGCTGGGTGGGAGGAAATTTGTGGCTCCTCTCAGATTCCAGAACTTTCTGCCACAGAAATTCGAGGAACATGTGTTTTTTTAGCCAAACTTTGAGATTTGCAAAGGATTCTGGGTAACAGAACCTGGTCTAAGCCACACAAGTCACCCCATCTTGGATTCCCCTAGGTCTCTAGTTTTCAGAAATGGACAGGTTTGGTAGGTTTCCCTAGGTGCCGGCTGAGCTAGAGGCCAAAATCTACAGGTAGGCACTGTGCAAAAAACACCTCTGTTTTCTTTAAAAAATTTGGATGTGTCCACGTTGCGCTTTAGGGCGTTTCCTGTCGCGGGCGCTAGGCCTAACCACACAAGTGAGGTATCTTTTTTATCGGGAGACTTGGGGGAACGCTGGGTGGAAGGAAATTTGTGGCTCCTCTCAGATTCCAGAACTTTCTGCCACAGAAATGTGAGGAACATGTGTTTTTTTTGCCAAATTTTGAGGTTTGTAAAGGATTCTGGGAAACAGAACCTGGTCCGAGCCACACAAGTCACCCTATCTTGGATTCCCCTAGGTCTCTATTTTTCAGAAATGCACAGGTTTGGTAGGTTTCCCTAGGTGCCGCCTGAGCTAGAGGCCAAAATCTACAGGTAGGCACTTTGCAAAAAACACCTCTGTTTTCTTTCAAAAATTTGGATGTGTCCACGTTGCGCTTTGGTGCGTTTCCTGTCGCGGGCGCTAGGCCTACCCACACAAATGAGGTATCATTTCTATCGGGAGACTTGGGGGAACGCTGGGTTGGAGGAAATTTGTGGCTCCTCTCAGATTCCAGAACTTTCTGCCACAGAAATGTGAGGAACATGTGTTTTTTTTTGCCAAATTTTGAGGTTTGCAAAGGATTCTGCGTAACAGAACCTGCTCCGAGTCACACAAGTCACCCCATCTTGGATTCCCCTAGGTCTCTAGTTTTCAGAAATGCACAGGTTTGGTAGGTTTCCCTAGGTGCCGGCTGAGCTAGAGGCCAAAATCTACAGGTAGGCACTTTGCAAAAAACACCTCTGTTTTCTTTCAAAAATTTGGATGTGTCCATGTTGCGCTTTGGGGCACTTCCTGTCGCGGGCGCTAGGCCTACCCACACAAGTGAGGTGTCATTTTTATCGGGAGACTTGGGGGAATGCTGGGTGTAAGGAAATTTGTGGCTCCTCTCAGAATCCAGAACTTTCTGCAACAGAAATGTGAGGAACATGTGCTTTTTTATCCAAATTTTGAGGTTTGCAAAGGATTCTGGGTAACAGAACCTGGTCCGAGCCACACAAGTCACTCCATCTTGGATTCCCCTGGGTCTCTAGTTTTCAGAAATGCACAGATTTGGTAGGTTTCCCTAGGTGCCGGCTGAGCTAGAGGCCAAAATCTACAGGTAGCACTTTGCAAAAAACACCTCTGTTTTCTTTCAAAAATTTGGATGTGTCCACGTTGCGCTTTGGGGCGTTTCCTGTTGCGGGCGCTAGGCCTACCCACACAAGTGAGGTATCATTTTTATCTGGAGATTTGGGGGAACGCTGGGTGGAAGGAAATTTGTGGCTCCTCTCAGATTCCAGAACTTTCTGCCACAGAAATGTGAGGAACATGTGTTTTTTTAGCCAAATTTTGAGTTTTGCAAAGGATTCTGGGTAACAGAACCTGGTCCGAGCCACACAAGTCACCCCATCCTGGATTCCCCTAGGTCTCTAGTTTTTAGAAATGCACAGGTTTGGTAGGTTTCCCTAGGTGCCGGCTGAGCTAGAGGCCAAAATCTACAGGTAGGCACTTTGCAAAAAACACCTCTGTTTTCTTTCAAAAATGTGGATGTGTCCACGTTGTGCTTTGGGGTGTTTCCTGTCGCGGGCGCTAGGCCTACCCACACAAGTGAGGTATCATTTTTATAGGGAGACTTGGGGGAACGCTGGGTGGGAGGAAATTTGTGGCTCCTCTCAGATTCCAGAACTTTCTGCCACAGAAATTCGAGGAACATGTGTTTTTTTATCCAAATTTTGAGATTTGCAAAGGATTCTGGGTAACAGAACCTGGTCTAAGCCACACAAGTCACCCCATCTTGGATTCCCCTAGGTCTCTAGTTTTCAGAAATGCACAGGTTTGGTAGGTTTCCCTAGGTGCCGGCTGAGCTAGAGGCCAAAATCTACAGGTAGGCACTGTGCAAAAAACACCTCTGTTTTCTTAAAAAAATTTGGATGTGTCCACGTTGCGCTTTAGGGCGTTTCCTGTCGCGGGCGCTAGGCCTAACCACACAAGTGAGGTATCATTTTTATCGGGAGACTTGGGGGAACGCTGGGTGGAAGGAAATTTGTGGCTCCTCTCAGATTCCAGAACTTTCTGCCACAGAAATGTGAGGAACATGTGTTTTTTTTGCCTAATTTTGAGGTTTGCAAAGGATTCTGGGAAACAGAACCTGGTCCGAGCCACACTAGTCACCCCATCTTGGATTCCCCTAGGTCTCTAGTTTTCTGAAATGCACAGGTTTGGTAGGTTTCCCTAGGTGCCGGCTGAGCTAGAGGCCAAAATCTACAGGTAGACACTTTGCAAAAAACACCTTTGTTTTCTTTCAAAAACTTGGATGTGTCCACGTTGCGCTTTGGGGCGTTTCCTGTCGCGGGCGCTAGGCCTACCCACACAAGTGAGGTATCATTTTTATCGGGAGACTTGGGGGAACGCTGGGTGGAAGGAAATTTGTGGCTCCTCTCAGATTCCAGAACTTTCTGCCACAGAAATGTGAGGAACATGTGTTTTTTTTGCCAAATTTTGAGGTTTGTAAAGGATTCTGGGAAACAGAACCTGGTCCGAGCCACACAGGTCCCCCCATCTCGGATTCCCCTAGGCCTCTAGTTTTCAGAAATGCACAGGTTTGGTAGGTTTCCCTATGTGCCGGCTGAGCTAGAGGCCAAAATCTACAGGTAGGCACTTTGCAAAAAACACCTCTGTTTTCTTTAAAAAATTTGGATGTGTCCACGTTGCGCTTTGGGGCGTTTCCTGTCGCGGGCGCTAGGCCTACCCACACAAGTGAGGTATCATTTTTATCGGGAGACTTGGGGGAATGCTGGGTGGAAGGAAATTTGTGGCTCCTCTCAGATTCCAGAACTTTCTGCCACAGAAATATGAGGAACAGTGTTTTTTTAGCCAAATTTTGAGGTTTGCAAAGGATTCTGGGTAACAGAACCTGGTCCGAGCCACACAAGTCATCCCATCTTGGATTCCCCTAGGTCTCTAGTTTTCAGAAATGCACAGGTTTGGTAGTTTTCCCTAGGTGCCGGCTGAGCTAGAGAGCAAAATCTACAGGTAGGCACTTTGCAAAAAACACCTCTGTTTTCTTTTAAAAATTTGGATGTGTCCACGTTGCGCTTTGGGGCGCTTCCTGTTGCGGGCGCTAGGCCTACCCACACAAGTGAGGTATCATTTTTATCGGGAGACTTGGGGGAACGCTGGGTAGAAGGAAATTTGTGGCTCCTCTCAGATTCCAGAACGTTCTGCCTCAAAAATGTGAGGAACATGTGTTTTTTTAGCCACATTTTGAGGTTTGGAAAGGATTCTGGGTAACAGAACCTGGTCCAAGCCACACACGTCACCCCATCTTGGATTCCCCTAGGTCTCTAGTTTTCAGAAATGCAAATGTTTGAAAGGTTTCCCTAGGTGCCGGCTGAGCTAGAGGCCAAAATCTACAGGTAGGCACTTTGCAAAAAACACCTCTGTTTTCTTTCAAAAATTTGGATGTGTCCACGTTGTGCTTTGGGGTGTTTCCTGTTGCGGGCGCTAGGCCTACCCACACAAGTGAGGTATCATTTTTATAGGGAGACTTGGGGGAACGCTGGGAGGGAGGAAATTTGTGGCTCCTCTCAGATTCCAGAATTTTCTGCCACAGAAATGTGAGGAACATGTGTTTTTTTTGCCAAATTTTGAGTTTTGCAAAGGATTCTGGGTAACAGAACCTGGTCCGAGCCACACAAGTCACCCCATCTTGGATTCCCCTAGGTCTCTAGTTTTCAGAAATGCACAGGTTTGGTAGGTTTCCCTAGGTGCCGGCTGAGCTAGAGGCCAAAATCTACAGGTAGGCACTTTGTAAAAAACACCTCTGTTTTCTTTCAAAAATTTGGATGTGTCCACTTTGCGCTTTGGGGCGTTTCCTGTCGCGGGCGCTAGGCCTACCCACACAAGTGAGGTATCATTTTTATCGAGAGACTTGGGGGAATGCTGGGTGGAAGGAAATTTGTGGCTCCTCTCAGATTCCAGAACTTTCTGCCACAGAAATGTGAGGAACATGTGCTTTTTTAGCCAAATTTTGAGGTTTGCAAAGGATTCTGGGTAACAGAACCTGGTCCGAGCCACACAAGTTAACCCATCTTGGATTCCCCTAGGTCTCTAGTTTTCAGAAATGCACAGGTTTGGTAGGTTTCCCTAGGTGCCGGCTGAGCTAGAGGCCAAAATCTACAGGTAGGCACTTTGCAAAAAACACCTCTGTTTTCTTTCAAAAACTTGGATGTGTCCACGTTGCGCTTTGGGGCGTTTCCTGTCGCGGGCGCTAGGCCTACCCTCACAAGTGAGGTATCATTTTTATCGGGAGACTTGGGGGAATGCTGGGTGGAAGGAAATTTGTGGCTCCTCTCAGATTCCAGAACTTTCTGCCACAGAAATGTGAGGAACATGTGCTTTTTTAGCCACATTTTGAGGTTTGAAAGGATTCTGGGTAACAGAACCTGGTCCGAGCCACACAAGTCACTCCATCTTGGATTCCCCTAGGTCTCTAGTTTTCAGAAATGCACAGGTTTGGTAGGTTTCCCTAGTTGCCGGCTATGCTAGAGGCCAAAATCTACAGGTAACACTTTGCAAAAAACACCTCTGTTTTCTTTAAAACATTTGGATGTGTCCACGTTGCGCTTTGGGGCGTTACCTGTCGTGGGCGCTAGGCCTACCCACACAAGTGAGGTATCATTTTTATCGGGAGACTTGGGGGAACGCTGGATGGAAGGAAATTTGTGGCTCCTCTCAGATTCTAGAACTTTCTGCCACAGAAATGTGAGGAACATGTGTTTTTTTTGCCAAATTATGAGGTTTACAAAGGATTCTGGGTAACAGAACCTGGTCCGAGCCACACAAGTCACCCCATCTTGGATTCCCCTAGGTCTCTAGTTTTCAGAAATGCACAGGTTTGGTAGGTTTCCCTAGGTGCCGGCTAAGCTAGAGGCCAAAATCTATAGGTAGGCACTTTGCAAAAAACACCTTTGTTTTCTTTCAAAAATTTGGATGTGTCCACGTTTCTCTTTGGGGCGTTTCCTGTCGCGGGCGCTAGGCCTACCTACACAAGTGAGGTATCATTTTTATCGGGAGACTTGGGGGAACGCTGGGTGGAAGGAAATTTGTGGCTCCTATCAGATTCCAGAACTTTCTGCCACAGAAATGTGAGGAACAAGTGTTTTTTTTTGCCAAATTTTGGGGTTTGCAAAGGATTCTGGGTAACAGAACCTGGTCCGAGCCACACAACTCACCCCATCTTGGATTCCCCTAGGTCTCTAGTTTTCAGAAATGCACAGGTTTGGTAGGTTTCCCTAGGTGCCGGCTGAGCTAGAGGCCAAAATCTACAGGTAGGCATTTTGCAAAAAACACCTCTGTTTTCTTTCAAAAACTTGGATGTGTCCACGTTGCGCTTTGGGACGTTTCCTGTCGCGGGCGCTAGGCCTACCCACACAAGTGAGGTATCATTTTTATCGGGAGACTTGGGGGAATGCTGGGTGGAAGGAAATTTGTGGCTCCTCTCAGATTCCAGAACTTTCTGCCACAGAAATGTGAGGAACATGTGCTTTTTTAGCCACATTTTGAGGTTTGAAAGGATTCTGGGTAACAGAACCTGGTCCGAGCCACACAAGTCACTCCATCTTGGATTCCCCTAGGTCTCTAGTTTTCAGAAATGCACAGGTTTGGTAGGTTTCCCTAGTTGCCGGCTGAGCTAGAGGCCAAAATCTACAGGTAACACTTTGCAAAAAACACCTCTGTTTTCTTTAAAACATTTGGATGTGTCCACGTTGCGCTTTGGGGCGTTACCTGTCGTGGGCGCTAGGCCTACCCACACAAGTGAGGTATCATTTTTATCGGGAGACTTGGGGGAACGCTGGGTGGAAGGAAATTTGTGGCTCCTCTCAGATTCCAGAACTTTCTGCCACAGAAATGTGAGGAACATGTGTTTTTTTTGCCAAATTATGAGGTTTGCAAAGGATTCTGGGTAACAGAACCTGGTCCGAGCCACACAAGTCACTCCATCTTGGATTCCCCTAGGTCTCTAGTTTTCAGAAATGCACAGATTTGGTAGGTTTCCCTAGTTGCCGGCTGAGCTAGAGGCCAAAATCTACAGGTAACACTTTGCAAAAAACACCTCTGTTTTCTTTAAAACATTTGGATGTGTCCACGTTGCGCTTTGGGGCGTTACCTGTCGTGGGCGCTAGGCCTACCCACACAAGTGAGGTATCATTTTTATCGGGAGACTTGGGGGAACGCTGGGTGGAAGGAAATTTGTGGCTCCTCTCAGATTCCAGAACTTTCTGCCACAAAAATGTGAGGAACATGTGATTTTTTTGCCAAATTATGAGGTTTGCAAAGGATTCTGGGTAACAGAACCTGGTCCGAGCCACACAAGTCACCCCATCTTGGATTCCCCTAGGTCTCTAGTTTTCAGAAATGCACAGGTTTGGTAGGTTTCCCTAGGTGCCGGCTAAGCTAGAGGCCAAAATCTATAGGTAGGCACTTTGCAAAAAACACCTTTGTTTTCTTTCAAAAATTTGGATGTGTCCACGTTTCTCTTTGGGGCGTTTCCTGTCGCGGGCGCTAGGCCTACCTACACAAGTGAGGTATCATTTTTATCGGGAGACTTGGGGGAACGCTGGGTGGAAGGAAATTTGTGGCTCCTATCAGATTCCAGAACTTTCTGCCACAGAAATGTGAGGAACAAGTGTTTTTTTTGCCAAATTTTGGGGTTTGCAAAGGATTCTGGGTAACAGAACCTGGTCCGAGCCACACAAGTCACCCCATCTTGGATTCCCCTAGGTCTCTAGTTTTCAGAAATGCACAGGTTTGGTAGGTTTCCCTAGGTGCCGGCTGAGCTAGAGGCCAAAATCTACAGGTAGGCATTTTGCAAAAAACACCTCTGTTTTCTTTCAAAAACTTGGATGTGTCCACGTTGCGCTTTGGGACGTTTCCTGTCGCGGGCGCTAGGCCTACCCACACAAGTGAGGTATCATTTTTATCGGGAGACTTGGGGGAATGCTGGGTGGAAGGAAATTTGTGGCTCCTCTCAGATTCCAGAACTTTCTGCCACAGAAATGTGAGGAACAAGTGCTTTTTTAGCCACATTTTGAGGTTTGAAAGGATTCTGGGTAACAGAACCTGGTCCGAGCCACACAAGTCACTCCATCTTGGATTCCCCTAGGTCTCTAGTTTTCAGAAATGCACAGGTTTGGTAGGTTTCCCTAGTTGCCGGCTGAGCTAGAGGCCAAAATCTACAGGTAACACTTTGCAAAAAACACCTCTGTTTTCTTTAAAACATTTGGATGTGTCCACGTTGCGCTTTGGGGCGTTACCTGTCGTGGGCGCTAGGCCTACCCACACAAGTGAGGTATCATTTTTATCGGGAGACTTGGGGGAACGCTGGGTGGAAGGAAATTTGTGGCTCCTCTCAGATTCCAGAACTTTCTGCCACAGAAATGTGAGGAACATGTGTTTTTTTTGCCAAATTATGAGGTTTGCAAAGGATTCTGTGTAACAGAACCTGGTCCGAGCCACACAAGTCACTCCATCTTGGATTCCCCTAGGTCTCTAGTTTTCAGAAATGCACAGATTTGGTAGGTTTCCCTAGTTGCCGGCTGAGCTAGAGGCCAAAATCTACAGGTAACACTTTGCAAAAAACACCTCTGTTTTCTTTAAAACATTTGGATGTGTCCACGTTGCGCTTTGGGGCGTTACCTGTCGTGGGCGCTAGGCCTACCCACACAAGTGAGGTATCATTTTTATCGGGAGACTTGGGGGAACGCTGGGTGGAAGGAAATTTGTGGCTCCTCTCAGATTCCAGAACTTTCTGCCACAGAAATGAGAGGAACATGTGTTTTTTTTTGCCAAATTATGAGGTTTGCAAAGGATTCTGGGTAACAGAACCTGGTCCGAGCCACACAAGTCACTCCATCTTGGATTCCCCTAGGTCTCTAGTTTTCAGAAATGCACAGGTTTGGTAGGTTTCCCTAGGTGGCGGCTAAGCTAGAGGCCAAAATCTACAGGTAGGCACTTTGCAAAAAACACCTTTGTTTTCTTTCAAAAATTTGGATGTGTCCACGTTTCACTTTGGGGCGTTTCCTGTCGCGGGCGCTAGGCCTACCTACACAAGTGAGGTATCATTTTTATCGGGAGACTTGGGGGAACGCTGGGAGGAAGGAAATGTGTGGCTCCTATCAGATTCCAGAACTTTCTGTCACAGAAATGTGAGGAACATGTGGTTTTTTTGCTAAATTTTGAGGTTTGCAAAGGATTCTGGGTAACAGAACCTGGTCTGAGCCACACAAGTCACTCCATCTTGGATTCCCCTAGGTCTCTAGTTTTCAGAAATGCACAGGTTTGGTAGGTTTCCCTAGGTGCCGGCTGAGCTAGAGGCCAAAATCTACAGGTAGGCACTTTGCAAAAAACACCTGTTTTCTTTCAAAAATTTGGATGTGTCCACGTTGCGCTTTGGGGCGTTTCCTGTCGCGGGCGCTAGGCCTACCCACACAAGTGAGGTATCATTTTTATCGGGAGACTCGGGGGAATGCTGGGTGGAAGGAAATTTGTGGCTCCTCTCAGATTCCAGAACTTTCTACCACAGAAATGTGAGGAACATGTCCTTTTTTTGCCAAATTTTGAGGTTTGCAAAGGATTCTGGGTAACAAAACCTGGTCCGAGCCACACAAGTCACCCCATCTTGGATTCCCCTAGGTCTCTAGTTTTCAGAAATGCACAGGTTTGGTAGGTTTCCCTAGGTGCCGGATGAGCTAGAGGCCAAAATCTACAGGTAGGCACTTTGCAAAAAACACCTCTGTTTTCTTTCAAAAATTTGGATGAGTCCACGTTGCGCTTTGGGGCATTTCCTGTCGCCGGCACTAGGCCTACCCACACAAGTGAGGTATCATTTTTATCGGGAGACTTGGGGGAATGCTGGGTGGAAGGAAATTTGTGGCTCCTCTCAGATTCCAGAACTTTCTACCACAGAAATGTGAGGAACATGTCCTTTTTTTGCCAAATTTTGAGGTTTGCAAAGGATTCTGGGTAACAGAACCTGGTCCGAGCCACACAAGTCACCCCATCTTGGATTCCCCTAGGTCTCTAGTTTTCAGAAATGCACAGGTTTGGTAGGTTTCCGTAGGTGCCGGATGAGCTAGAGGCCAAAATCTACAGGTAGGCACTTTGCAAAAAACACCTCTGTTTTCTTTCAAAAATTTGGATGAGTCCACTTTGCGCTTTGGGGCGTTTCCTGTCGCGGGCACTAGGCCTACCCACACAAGTGAGGTATCATTTTTATTGGGAGACTTGGGGGAACGCTGGGTGGAAGGAAATTTGTGGCTCCTCTCAGATTCCAGAACTTTCTGCCACAGAAATGTGAGGAACATGTGTTTTTTTTGCCAAATTTTGAGTTTTGCAAAGGATTCTGGGTAACAGAACCTGGTCTAAGCCACACAAGTCACCCCATCTTGGATTCCCCTAGGTCTCTAGTTTTCAGAAATGCACAGGTTTGGTAGGTTTCCCTAGGTGCCGGCTGAGCTAGAGGCAAAAATCTACAGGTAGGCACTTTGCAAAAAACACCTCTGTTTTCTTTCAAAAATTTGGATGTGTCCACTTTGCGCTTTGGGGCGTTTCCTGTCGCAGGCGCTAGGCCTAACCACACAAGTGAGGTATGATTTTTATCGGGAGACTTGGGGGAACGCTGGGTGGAAGGAAATTTGTGGCTCCTCTCAGATTCCAGAACTTTCTGCCACAGAAATGTGAGGAACATGTGTTTTTTTTGCCAAATTTTGAGGTTTGCAAAGGATTCTGGGAAACAGAACCTGGTCCGAGCCACACAAGTCACCCCAACTTGGATTCCCCTAGGTCTCTAGTTTTCAGAAATGCACAGGTTTGGTAGGTTTCCCTAGGTGCCGGCTGAGCTAGAGGCCAAAATCTACAGGTAGGCACTTTGTAAAAAACACCTCTGTTTTCTTTCAAAAATGTGGATGTGTCCACTTTGCACTTTGGGGCGTTTCCTGTCGCGGGCGCTAGGCCTACCCACACAAGTGAGGTATCATTTTTATCGAGAGACTTGGGGGAATGCTGGGTGGAAGGACATTTGTGGCTCCTCTCAGATTCCAGAACTTTCTGCCACAGAAATGTGAGGAACATGTGCTTTTTTAGCCACATTTTGAGGTTTGAAAGGATTCTGGGTAACAGAACCTGGTCCGAGCCACACAAGTCACTCCATCTTGGATTCCCCTAGGTCTCTAGTTTTCAGAAATGCACAGGTTTGGTAGGTTTCCCTAGTTGCCGGCTGAGCTAGAGGCCAAAATCTACAGGTAACACTTTGCAAAAAACACCTCTGTTTTCTTTAAAACATTTGGATATGTCCACGTTGCGCTTTGGGGCGTTACCTGTCGTGGGCGCTAGGCCTACCCACACAAGTGAGGTATCATTTTTATCGGGAGACTTGGGGGAACGCTGGGTGGAAGGAAATTTGTGGCTCCTCTCAGATTCCAGAACTTTCTGCCACAGAAATGTGAGGAACATGTGTTTTTTTTGCCAAATTATGAGGTTTGCAAAGGATTCTGGGTAACAGAACCTGGTCCGAGCCACACAAGTCACTCCATCTTGGATTCCCCTAGGTCTCTAGTTTTCAGAAATGCACAGATTTGGTAGGTTTCCCTAGTTGCCGGCTGAGCTAGAGGCCAAAATCTACAGGTAACACTTTGCAAAAAACACCTCTGTTTTCTTTAAAACATTTGGATGTGTCCACGTTGCGCTTTGGGGCGTTACCTGTCGTGGGCGCTAGGCCTACCCACACAAGTGAGGTATCATTTTTATCGGGAGACTTGGGGGAACGCTGGGTGGAAGGAAATTTGTGGCTCCTCTCAGATTCCAGAACTTTCTGCCACAGAAATGTGAGGAACATGTGGTTTTTTTGCCAAATTATGAGGTTTGCAAAGGATTCTGGGTAACAGAACCTGGTCCGAGCCACACAAGTCACTCCATCTTGGATTCCCCTAGGTCTCTAGTTTTCAGAAATGCACAGGTTTGGTAGGTTTCCCTAGGTGGCGGCTAAGCTAGAGGCCAAAATCTACAGGTAGGCACTTTGCAAAAAACACCTTTGTTTTCTTTCAAAAATTTGGATGTGTCCACGTTTCACTTTGGGGCGTTTCCTGTCGCGGGCGCTAGGCCTACCTACACAAGTGAGGTATCATTTTTATCGGGAGACTTGGGGGAACGCTGGGAGGAAGGAAATGTGTGGCTCCTATCAGATTCCAGAACTTTCTGTCACAGAAATGTGAGGAACATGTGTTTTTTTTGCTAAATTTTGAGGTTTGCAAAGGATTCTGGGTAACAGAACCTGGTCTGAGCCACACAAGTCACTCCATCTTGGATTCCCCTAGGTCTCTAGTTTTCAGAAATGCACAGGTTTGGTAGGTTTCCCTAGGTGCCGGCTGAGCTAGAGGCCAAAATCTACAGGTAGGCACTTTGCAAAAAACACCTGTTTTCTTTCTAAAATTTGGATGTGTCCACGTTGCGCTTTGGGGCGTTTCCTGTCGCGGGCGCTAGGCCTACCCACACAAGTGAGGTATCATTTTTATCGGGAGACTCGGGGGAATGCTGGGTGGAAGGAAATTTGTGGCTCCTCTCAGATTCCAGAACTTTCTACCACAGAAATGTGAGGAACATGTCCTTTTTTTGCCAAATTTTGAGGTTTGCAAAGGATTCTGGGTAACAGAACCTGGTCCGAGCCACACAAGTCACCCCATCTTGGATTCCCCTAGGTCTCTAGTTTTCAGATATGCACAGGTTTGGTAGGTTTCCGTAGGTGCCGGATGAGCTAGAGGCCAAAATCTACAGGTAGGCACTTTGCAAAAAACACCTCTGTTTTCTTTCAAAAATTTGGATGAGTCCACTTTGCGCTTTGGGGCGTTTCCTGTCGCGGGCACTAGGCCTACCCACACAAGTGAGGTATCATTTTTATTGGGAGACTTGGGGGAACGCTGGGTGGAAGGAAATTTGTGGCTCCTCTCAGATTCCAGAACTTTCTGCCACAGAAATGTGAGGAACATGTGTTTTTTTTGCCAAATTTTGAGTTTTGCAAAGGATTCTGGGTAACAGAACCTGGTCTAAGCCACACAAGTCACCCCATCTTGGATTCCCCTAGGTCTCCAGTTTTCAGAAATGCACAGGTTTGGTAGGTTTCCCTAGGTGCCGGCTGAGCTAGAGGCCAAAATCTACAGGTAGGCACTTTGCAAAAAACACCTCTGTTTTCTTTCAAAAATGTGGATGTGTCCACTTTGCGCTTTGGGGCGTTTCCTGTCGCGGGCGCTAGACCTACCCACACAAGTGAGGTATCATTTTTATCGAGAGACTTGGGGGAATGCTGGGTGGAAGGACATTTGTGGCTCCTCTCAGATTCCAGAACTTTCTGCCACAGAAATGTGAGGAACATGTGCTTTTTTAGCCAAATTTTGAGGTTTGCAAAGGATTCTGGGTAACAGAACCTGGTCCGAGCCACACAAGTTAACCCATCTTGGATTCCCCTAGGTCCCTAGTTTTCTGAAATGCACAGGTTTGGTAGGTTTCCCTAGGTGCCGGCTGAGCTAGAGGCCAAAATCTACAGGTAGGCACTTTGCAAAAAACACCTCTGTTTTCTTTCAAAAACTTGGATGTGTCCACGTTGCGCTTTGGGGCGTTTCCTGTCGCGGGCGCTAGGCCTACCCACACAAGTGAGGTATCATTTTTATCGGGAGACTTGGGGGAATGCTGGGTGGAAGGAAACTTGTGGCTCCTCTCAGATTCCAGAACTTTCTGCCACAGAAATGTGAGGAACATGAGCTTTTTTAGCCACATTTTGAGGTTTGAAAGGATTCTGGGTAACAGAACCTGGTCCGAGCCACACAAGTCACTCCATCTTGGATTCCCCTAGGTCTCTAGTTTTAGAAATGCACAGGTTTGGTAGGTTTCCGTAGTTGCCGGCTATGCTAGAGGCCAAAATCTACAGGTAACACTTTGCAAAAACACCTCTGTTTTCTTTAAAACATTTGGATGTGTCCACGTTGTTCTTTGGGGGGTTACCTGTCGCGGGCGCTAGGCCTACCCACACAAGTGAGGTATAATTTTTATCGGGAGACTTGGGGGAACACTGGGTGGAAGGAAATTTGTGGCTCCTCTCAGATTCCAGAACTTTCTGCCACAAAAATGTGAGGAACATGTGATTTTTTTGCCAAATTATGAGGTTTGCAAAGGATTCTGGGTAACAGAACCTGGTCCGAGCCACACAAGTCACCCCATCTTGGATTCCCCTAGGTCTCTAGTTTTCAGAAATGCACAGGTTTGGTAGGTTTCCCTAGGTGCCGGCTAAGCTAGAGGCCAAAATCTACAGGTAGGCACTTTGCAAAAAACACCTTTGTTTTCTTTCAAAAATTTGGATGTGTCCACGTTTCGCTTTGGGGCGTTTCCTGTCGCGGGCGCTAGGCCTACCTACACAAGTGAGGTATCATTTTTATCGGGAGACTTGGGGGAACGCTGGGTGGAAGGAAATTTGTGGCTCCTATCAGATTCCAGTACTTTCTGCCACAGAAATGTGAGGAACATGTGTTTTTTTTGCCAAATTTTGGGGTTTGCAAAGGATTCTGGGTAACAGAACCTGGTCCGAGCCACACAAGTCACCCCATCTTGGATTCCCCTAGGTCTCTAGTTTTCAGAAATGCACAGGTTTGGTAGGTTTCCCTAGGTGCCGGCTGAGCTAGAGGCCAAAATCTACAGGTAGGCATTTTGCAAAAAACACCTCTGTTTTCTTTCAAAAACTTGGATGTGTCCATGTTGCGCTTTGGGGCGTTTCCTGTCGCGGGCGCTAGGCCTACCCACACAAGTGAGGTATCATTTTTATCGGGAGACTTGGGGGAATGCTGGGTGGAAGGAAATTTGTGGCTCCTCTCAGATTCCAGAACTTTCTGCCACAGAAATGTGAGGAACATGTGCTTTTTTAGCCACATTTTGAGGTTTGAAAGGATTCTGGGTAACAGAACCTGGTCCGAGCCACACAAGTCACTCCATCTTGGATTCCCCTAGGTCTCTAGTTTTCAGAAATACACAGGTTTGGTAGGTTTCCCTAGTTGCCGGCTGAGCTAGAGGCCAAAATCTACAGGTAACACTTTGCAAAAAACACCTCTGTTTTCTTTAAAACATTTGGATGTGTCCACGTTGCGCTTTGGGGAGTTACCTGTCGCGGGCGCTAGGCCTACCCACACAAGTGAGGTATCATTTTTATCGGGAGACTTGGGGGAACGCTGGGTGGAAGGAAATTTGTGGCTCCTCTCAGATTCCAGAACTTTCTGCCACAGAAATGTGAGGAACATGTGTTTTTTTTGCCAAATTATGAGGTTTGCAAAGGATTCTGGGTAACAGAACCTGGTCCGAGCCACACAAGTCACTCCATCTTGGATTCCCCTAGGTCTCTAGTTTTCAGAAATGCACAGGTTTGGTAGGTTTCCCTAGGTGGCGGCTAAGCTAGAGGCCAAAATCTACAGGTAGGCACTTTGCAAAAAACACCTTTGTTTTCTTTCAAAAATTTGGATGTGTCCACGTTTCACTTTGGGGCGTTTCCTGTCGCGGGCGCTAGGCCTACCTACACAAGTGAGGTATCATTTTTATCGGGAGACTTGGGGGAACGCTGGGAGGAAGGAAATGTGTGGCTCCTATCAGATTCCAGAACTTTCTGTCACAGAAATGTGAGGAACATGTGTTTTTTTTGCTAAATTTTGAGGTTTGCAAAGGATTCTGGGTAACAGAACCTGGTCTGAGCCACACAAGTCACTCCATCTTGGATTCCCCTAGGTCTCTAGTTTTCAGAAATGCACAGGTTTGGTAGGTTTCCCTAGGTGCCGGCTGAGCTAGAGGCCAAAATCTACAGGTAGGCACTTTGCAAAAAACACCTGTTTTCTTTCTAAAATTTGGATGTGTCCACGTTGCGCTTTGGGGCGTTTCCTGTCGCGGGCGCTAGGCCTACCCACACAAGTGAGGTATCATTTTTATCGGGAGACTCGGGGGAATGCTGGGTGGAAGGAAATTTGTGGCTCCTCTCAGATTCCAGAACTTTCTACCACAGAAATGTGAGGAACATGTCCTTTTTTTGCCAAATTTTGAGGTTTGCAAAGGATTCTGGGTAACAAAACCTGGTCCGAGCCACACAAGTCACCCCATCTTGGATTCCCCTAGGTCTCTAGTTTTCAGAAATGCACAGGTTTGGTAGGTTTCCCTAGGTGCCGGATGAGCTAGAGGCCAAAATCTACAGGTAGGCACTTTGCAAAAAACACCTCTGTTTTCTTTCAAAAATTTGGATGATTCCACGTTGCGCTTTGGGGCATTTCCTGTCGCCGGCACTAGGCTTACCCACACAAGTGAGGTATCATTTTTATCGGGAGACTTGGGGGAATGCTGGGTGGAAGGAAATTTGTGGCTCCTCTCAGATTCCAGAACTTTCTACCACAGAAATGTGAGGAACATGTCCTTTTTTTGCCAAATTTTGAGGTTTGCAAAGGATTCTGGGTAACAGAACCTGGTCCGAGCCACACAAGTCACCCCATCTTGGATTCCCCTAGGTCTCTAGTTTTCAGATATGCACAGGTTTGGTAGGTTTCCGTAGGTGCCGGATGAGCTAGAGGCCAAAATCTACAGGTAGGCACTTTGCAAAAAACACCTCTGTTTTCTTTCAAAAATTTGGATGAGTCCACTTTGCGCTTTGGGGCGTTTCCTGTCGCGGGCACTAGGCCTACCCACACAAGTGAGGTATCATTTTTATTGGGAGACTTGGGGGAACGCTGGGTGGAAGGAAATTTGTGGCTCCTCTCAGATTCCAGAACTTTCTGCCACAGAAATGTGAGGAACATGTGTTTTTTTTGCCAAATTTTGAGTTTTGCAAAGGATTCTGGGTAACAGAACCTGGTCTAAGCCACACAAGTCACCCCATCTTGGATTCCCCTAGGTCTCTAGTTTTCAGAAATGCACAGGTTTGGTAGGTTTCCCTAGGTGCCGGCTGAGCTAGAGGCCAAAATCTACAGGTAGGCACTTTGCAAAAAACACCTCTGTTTTCTTTCAAAAATTTGGATGTGTCCACTTTGCGCTTTGGGGCGTTTCCTGTCACGGGCGCTAGGCCTAACCACACAAGTGAGGTATCATTTTTATCGGGAGACTTGGGGGAACGCTGGGTGGAAGGAAATTTGTGGCTCCTCTCAGATTCCAGAACTTTCTGCCACAGGAATGTGAGGAACATGTGTTTTTTTTGCCAAATTTTGAGGTTTGCAAAGGATTCTGGGAAACAGAACCTGGTCCGAGCCACACAAGTCACCCCAACTTGGATTCCCCTAGGTCTCTAGTTTTCAGAAATGCACAGGTTTGGTAGGTTTCCCTAGGTGCTGGCTGAGCTAGAGGCCAAAATCTACAGGTAGGCACTTTGTAAAAAACACCTCTGTTTTCTTTCAAAAATGTGGATGTGTCCACTTTGCGCTTTGGGGCGTTTCCTGTCGCGGGCGCTAGACCTACCCACACAAGTGAGGTATCATTTTTATCGAGAGACTTGGGGGAATGCTGGGTGGAAGGACATTTGTGGCTCCTCTCAGATTCCAGAACTTTCTGCCACAGAAATGTGAGGAACATGTGCTTTTTTAGCCAAATTTTGAGGTTTGCAAAGGATTCTGGGTAACAGAACCTGGTCCGAGCCACACAAGTTAACCCATCTTGGATTCCCCTAGGTCCCTAGTTTTCTGAAATGCACAGGTTTGGTAGGTTTCCCTAGGTGCCGGCTGAGCTAGAGGCCAAAATCTACAGGTAGGCACTTTGCAAAAAACACCTCTGTTTTCTTTCAAAAACTTGGATGTGTCCACGTTGCGCTTTGGGGCGTTTCCTGTCGCGGGCGCTAGGCCTACCCACACAAGTGAGGTATCATTTTTATCGGGAGACTTGGGGGAATGCTGGGTGGAAGGAAACTTGTGGCTCCTCTCAGATTCCAGAACTTTCTGCCACAGAAATGTGAGGAACATGTGCTTTTTTAGCCACATTTTGAGGTTTGAAAGGATTCTGGGTAACAGAACCTGGTCCGAGCCACACAAGTCACTCCATCTTGGATTCCCCTAGGTCTCTAGTTTTAGAAATGCACAGGTTTGGTAGGTTTCCGTAGTTGCCGGCTATGCTAGAGGCCAAAATCTACAGGTAACACTTTGCAAAAACACCTCTGTTTTCTTTAAAACATTTGGATGTGTCCACGTTGTTCTTTGGGGGGTTACCTGTCGCGGGCGCTAGGCCTACCCACACAAGTGAGGTATAATTTTTATCGGGAGACTTGGGGGAACGCTGGGTGGAAGGAAATTTGTGGCTCCTCTCAGATTCCAGAACTTTCTGCCACAAAAATGTGAGGAACATGTGATTTTTTTGCCAAATTATGAGGTTTGCAAAGGATTCTGGGTAACAGAACCTGGTCCGAGCCACACAAGTCACCCCATCTTGGATTCCCCTAGGTCTCTAGTTTTCAGAAATGCACAGGTTTGGTAGGTTTCCCTAGGTGCCGGCTAAGCTAGAGGCCAAAATCTACAGGTAGGCACTTTGCAAAAAACACCTTTGTTTTCTTTCAAAAATTTGGATGTGTCCACGTTTCGCTTTGGGGCGTTTCCTGTCGCGGGCGCTAGGCCTACCTACACAAGTGAGGTATCATTTTTATCGGGAGACTTGGGGGAACGCTGGGTGGAAGGAAATTTGTGGCTCCTATCAGATTCCAGTACTTTCTGCCACAGAAATGTGAGGAACATGTGTTTTTTTTGCCAAATTTTGGGGTTTGCAAAGGATTCTGGGTAACAGAACCTGGTCCGAGCCACACAAGTCACCCCATCTTGGATTCCCCTAGGTCTCTAGTTTTCAGAAATGCACAGGTTTGGTAGGTTTCCCTAGGTGCCGGCTGAGCTAGAGGCCAAAATCTACAGGTAGGCATTTTGCAAAAAACACCTCTGTTTTCTTTCAAAAACTTGGATGTGTCCATGTTGCGCTTTGGGGCGTTTCCTGTCGCGGGCGCTAGGCCTACCCACACAAGTGAGGTATCATTTTTATCGGGAGACTTGGGGGAATGCTGGGTGGAAGGAAATTTGTGGCTCCTCTCAGATTCCAGAACTTTCTGCCACAGAAATGTGAGGAACATGTGCTTTTTTAGCCACATTTTGAGGTTTGAAAGGATTCTGGGTAACAGAACCTGGTCCGAGCCACACAAGTCACTCCATCTTAGATTCCCCTAGGTCTCTAGTTTTCAGAAATACACAGGTTTGGTAGGTTTCCCTAGTTGCCGGCTGAGCTAGAGGCCAAAATCTACAGGTAACACTTTGCAAAAAACACCTCTGTTTTCTTTAAAACATTTGGATGTGTCCACGTTGCGCTTTGGGGAGTTACCTGTCGCGGGCGCTAGGCCTACCCACACAAGTGAGGTATCATTTTTATCGGGAGACTTGGGGGAACGCTGGGTGGAAGGAAATTTGTGGCTCCTCTCAGATTCCAGAACTTTCTGCCACAGAAATGTGAGGAACATGTGTTTTTTTTGCCAAATTATGAGGTTTGCAAAGGATTCTGGGTAACAGAACCTGGTCCGAGCCACACAAGTCACCCCATCTTGGATTCCCATAGGTCTCTAGTTTTCAGAAATGCACAGGTTTGGTAGGTTTCCCTAGGTGCCGGCTCAGCTAGAGGCCAAAATCTACAGGTAGGCACTTTGCAAAAAACACCTTTGTTTTCTTTCAAAAATTTGGATGTGTCCACGTTTCGCTTTGGGGCGTTTCCTGTCGCGGGCGCTAGGCCTACCTACACAAGTGAGGTATCATTTTTATCGGGAGACTTGGGGGAACGCTGGGTGGAAGGAAATTTGTGGCTCCTATCAGATTCCAGAACTTTCTGCCACAGAAATGTGAGGAACATGTGTTTTTTTAGCCAAATTTTGAGGTTTGCAAAGGATTCTGGGTAACAGAACCTGGTCCGAGCCACACAAGTCACCCCATCTTGGATTCCCCTAGGTCTCTAGTTTTCAGAAATGCACAGGTTTGGTAGGTTTCCCTAGGTGCCGGATGAGCTAGAGGCCAAAATCTACAGGTAGGCACTTTGCAAAAAACACCTCTGTTTTCTTTCAAAAATTTGGATGAGTCCACTTTGCGCTTTGGGGCGTTTCCTGTCGCGGGCACTAGGCCTACCCACACAAGTGAGGTATCATTTTTATTGGGAGACTTGGGGGAACGCTGGGTGGAAGGAAATTTGTGGCTCCTCTCAGATTCCAGAACTTTCTGCCACAGAAATGTGAGGAACATGTGTTTTTTTTGCCAAATTTTGAGTTTTGCAAAGGATTCTGGGTAACAGAACCTGGTCTAAGCCACACAAGTCACCCCATCTTGGATTCCCCTAGGTCTCTAGTTTTCAGAAATGCACAGGTTTGGTAGGTTTCCCTAGGTGCCGGCTGAGCTAGAGGCCAAAATCTACAGGTAGGCATTTTGCAAAAAACACCTCTGTTTTCTTTCAAAAACTTGGATGTGTCCACTTTGCGCTTTGCGGCGTTTCCTGTCGCGGGCGCTAGGCCTACCTACACAAGTGAGGTATCATTTTTATCGGGAGACTTGGGGGAATGCTGGGTGGAAGGAAATTTGTGGCACCTCTCAGATTCCAGAACTTTCTGCCACAGAAATGTGAGGAACATGTGCTTTTTTAGCCACATTTTGAGGTTTGAAAGGATTCTGGGTAACAGAACCTGGTCCGAGCCACACAAGTCACTCCATCTTGGATTCCCCTAGGTCTCTAGTTTTCAGAAATGCACAGGTTTGGTAGGTTTCCCTAGGTGCAGGCTAAGCTAGAGGCCAAAATCTACAGGTAGGCACTTTGCAAAAAACACCTTTGTTTTCTTTCAAAAATGTGGATGTGTCCTCGTTGCGCTTTGGGGCGTTTCCTGTCGCGGGCGCTAGTCCTACCCACACAAGTGAGGTATCATTTTTATCGGGAGACTTGGGGGAACGCTGGGTGGAAGGAAATTTGTGGCTCCTCTCAGATTCCAGAACTTTCTGCCACAGAAATGTGAGGAACATGTGTTTTTTTTGCCAAATTTTGAGGTTTGTAAAGGATTCTTGGAAACAGAACCTGGTCCGAGCCACACAGGTCACCCCATCTTGGATTCCCCTAGGTCTCTAGTTTTCAGAAATGCACAGGTTTGGTAGGTTTCCCTAGGTGCCGGCTGAGCTAGAGGCCAAAATCTACAGGTAGGCATTTTGCAAAAAACACCTCTGTTTTCTTTCAAAAACTTGGATGTGTCCACTTTGCGCTTTGCGGCGTTTCCTGTCGCGGGCGCTAGGCCTACCCACACAAGTGAGGTATCATTTTTATCGGGAGACTTGGGGGAATGCTGGGTGGAAGGAAATTTGTGGCTCCTATCAGATTCCAGAACTTTCTGCCACAGAAATGTGAAGAACATGTGTTTTTTTTGCCAAATTTTGAGGTTTGCAAAGGATTCTGGGTAACAGAACTTGGTCCGAGCCAAGTCACCCCATCTTGGATTCCCCTAGGTCTCTAAATTTCAGAAATGCACAGGTTTGGTAGGTTTCCCTAGGTGCAGGCTAAGCTAGAGGCCAAAATCTACAGGTAGGCACTTTGCAAAAAACACCTTTGTTTTCTTTCAAAAATTTGGATGTGTCCTCGTTGCGCTTTGGGGCGTTTCCTGTCGCGGGCGCTAGGCCTACCCACACAAGTGAGGTATCATTTTTATCGGGAGACTTGGGGGAACGCTGGGTGGAAGGAAATTTGTGGCTCCTCTCAGATTCCAGAACTTTCTGCCACAGAAATGTGAGGAACATGTGTTTTTTTTGCCAAATTTTGAGGTTTGTAAAGGATTCTGGGAAACAGAACCTGGTCCGAGCCACACAGGTCACCCCATCTTGGATTCCCCTAGGTCTCTAGTTTTCAGAAATGCACAGGTTTGGTAGGTTTCCCTAGGTGCCGGCTGAGCTAGAGGCCAAAATCTACAGGTAGGCACTTTGCAAAAAACACCTCTGTTTTCTTTCAAAAATTTGGATGTGTCCACGTTGCGCTTTGGGGCGTTTCCTGTCGCGGGCACTAGGCCTACCCACACAAGTGAGGTATCATTTTTATCGGGAGACTTGGGGGAATGCTGGGTGGAAGGAAATTTGTGGCTCCTCTCAGATTCCAGAACTTTCTGTCACAGAAATGTGAGGAACATGTGCTTTTTTAGCCAAATTTTGAGGTTTGCAAAGGATTCTGGGTAACAGAACCTGGTCCGAGCCACACAAGTCACCCCATCTTGGATTCCCCTAGGTCTCTAAATTTCAGAAATGCACAGGTTTGGTAGGTTTCCCTAGGTGCCGGCTGAGCTAGAGGCCAAAATCTACAGGTAGGCATTTTGCAAAAAACACCTCTGTTTTCTTTCAAAAACTTGGATGTGTCCACGTTGCGCTTTGCAGCGTTTCCTGTCGCGGGCGCTAGGCCTACCCACACAAGTGAGGTATCATTTTTATCGGGAGACTTGGGGGAATGCTGGGTGGAAGGAAATTTGTGGCTCCTCTCAGATTCCAGAACTTTCTGCCACAGAAATGTGAGGAACATGTGCTTTTTTAGCCACATTTTGAGGTTTGAAAGGATTCTGGGTAACAGAACCTGGTCTGAGCCACACAAGTCACTCCATCTTGTATTCCCCTAGGTCTCTAGTTTTCAGAAATGCACAGGTTTGGTAGGTTTCCCTAGTTGCCGGCTGAGCTAGAGGCCAAAATCTACAGGTAACACTTTGCAAAAAACACCTCTGTTTTCTTTAAAACATTTGGATGTGTCCACGTTGCGCTTTGGGGCGTTACCTGTCGCGGGCGCTAGGCCTACCCACACAAGTGAGGTATCATTTTTATCGGGAGACTTGGGGGAACGCTGGGTGGAAGGAAATTTGTTGCTCCTCTCAGATTCCAGAACTTTCTGCCACAGAAATGTGAGGAACATGTGTTTTTTTTGCCAAATTATGAGGTTTGCAAAGGATTCTGGGTAACAGAACCTGGACCGAGCCACACAAGTCACCCCATCTTTGATTCCCCTAGGTCTCTAGTTTTCAGAAATGCACAGGTTTGGTAGGTTTCCCTAGGTGCCGGCTAAGCTAGAGGCCAAAATCTACAGGTAGGCACTTTGCAAAGAACACCTTTGTTTTCTTTCAATAATTTGGATGTGTCCACGTTTCGCTTTGGGGCGTTTCCTGTCGCGGGCGCTAGGCCTACCTACACAAGTGAGGTATCATTTTTATCGGGAGACTTGGGGGAACGCTGGGTGGAAGGAAATTTGTGGCTCCTCTCAGATTCCAGAACTTTCTGCCACAGAAATGTGAGGAACATGTGTTTTTTTTGCCAAATTTTGAGGTTTGTAAAGGATTCTGGGAAACAGAACCTGGTCCGAGCCACACAGGTCACCCCATCGTGGATTCCCCTAGGTCTCTAGTTTTCAGAAATGCACAGGTTTGGTAGGTTTCCCTAGGTGCCGGCTGAGCTAGAGGCCAAAATCTACAGGTAGGCACTTTGCAAAAAACACCTCTGTTTTCTTTCAAAAATGTGGATGTGTCCACGTTGCGCTTTGGGGCGTTTCCTGTCGCGGGCGCTAGGCCTACCCACACAAGTGAGGTATCATTTTTATCGGGAGACTTGGGGGAATGCTGGGTGGAAGGAAATTTGTGGCTCCTCTCAGATTCCAGAACTTTCTGCCACAGAAATGTGAGGAACATGTGCTTTTTTAGCCACATTTTGAGGTTTGAAAGGATTCTGGGTAACAGAACCTGGTCCGAGCCACACAAGTCACTCCATCTTGGATTCCCCTAGGTCTCTAGTTTTCAGAAATGCACAGGTTTGGTAGGTTTCCCTAGTTGCCGGCTGAGCTAGAGGCCAAAATCTACAGGTAACACTTTGCAAAAAACACCTCTGTTTTCTTTCAAAAATTTGGATGTGTCCACGTTTCGCTTTGGGGCGTTTCCTGTCGCGGGTGCTAGGCCTACCTACACAAGTGAGGTATCATTTTTATCGGGAGACTTGGGGGAACGCTGGGTGGAAGGAAATTTGTGGCTTCTATCAGATTCCAGAACTTTCTGCCACAGAAATGTGAGGAACATGTGTTTTTTTGCCAAATTTTGAGGTTTGCAAAGGATTCTGGGTAACAGAACTTGGTCCGAGCCAAGTCACCCCATCTTGGATTCCCCTAGGTCTCTAAATTCAGAAATGCACAGGTTTGGTAGGTTTCCCTAGGTGCAGGCTAAGCTAGAGGCCAAAATCTACAGGTAGGCACTTTGGAAAAAACACCTTTGTTTTCTTTCAAAAATTTGGATGTGTCCTCGTTGCGCTTTGGGGCGTTTCCTGTCGCGGGCGCTAGGCCTACCCACACAAGTGAGGTATCATTTTTATCGGGAGACTTGGGGGCACGCTGGGTGGAAGGAAATTTGTGGCTCCTCTCAGATTCCAGAACTTTCTGCCACAGAAATGTGAGGAACATGTGTTTTTTTTGCCAAATTGTGAGGTTTGTAAAGGATTCTGGGAAACAGAACCTGGTCCGAGCCACACAGGTCACCCCATCGTGGATTCCCCTAGGTCTCTAGTTTTCAGAAATGCACAGGTTTGGTAGGTTTCCCTAGGTGCCGGCTGAGCTAGAGGCCAAAATCTACAGGTAGGCACTTTGCAAAAGACACCTCTGTTTTCTTTCAAAAATGTGGATGTGTCCACGTTGCGCTTTGGGGCGTTTCCTGTTGCGGGCGCTAGGCCTACCCACACAAGTGAGGTATCATTTTTATCGGGAGACTTGGGGGAATGCTGGGTGGAAGGAAATTTGTGGCTCCTCTCAGATTCTAGAACGTTCTGCCACAGAAATGTGAGGAACATGTGCTTTTTTAGCCACATTTTGAGGTTTGAAAGGATTCTGGGTAACAGAACCTGGTCCGAGCCACACAAGTCACTCCATCTTGGATTCCCCTAGGTCTCTAGTTTTCAGAAATGCACAGGTTTGGTAGGTTTCCCTAGTTGCCGGCTGAGCTAGAGGCCAAAATCTACAGGTAACACTTTGCAAAAAACACCTCTGTTTTCTTTAAAACATTTGGATGTGTCCACGTTGCGCTTTGGGGCGTTACCTGTCGCGGGCGCTAGGCCTACCCACACAAGTGAGGTATCATTTTTATCGGGAGACTTGGGGGAACGCTGGGTGGAAGGAAATTTGTGGCTCCTCTCAGATTCCAGAACTTTCTGCCACAGAAATGTGAGGAACATGTGTTTTTTTTGCCAAATTATGAGGTTTGCAAAGGATTCTGGGTAACAGAACCTGTTCCGAGCCACACAAGTCACCCCATCTTGGATTCCCCTAGGTCTCTAAATTTCAGAAATGCACAGGTTTGGTAGGTTTCCCTAGGTGCAGGCTAAGCTAGAGGCCAAAATCTACAGGTAGGCACTTTGCAAAAAACACCTTTGTTTTCTTTCAAAAATTTGGATGTGTCCTCGTTGCGCTTTGGGGCGTTTCCTGTCGCGGGCGCTAGGCCTACCCACACAAGTGAGGTATCATTTTTATCTGGAGACTTGGGGGAATGCTGGGTGGAAGGAAATTTGTGGCTCCTCTCAGATTCCAGAACTTTCTGCCACAGAAATGTGAGGAACATGTGTTTTTTTTGCCAAATTATGAGGTTTGTAAAGGATTCTGGGAAACAGAACCTGGTCCGAGCCACACAGGTCACCCCATCTTGGATTCCCCTAGGTCTCTAGTTTTCAGAAATGCACAGGTTTGGTAGGTTTCCCTAGGTGCCGGCTGAGCTAGAGGCCAAAATCTACAGGTAGGCACTTTGCAAAAAACACCTCTGTTTTCTTTAAAAAATTTGGATGTGTCCACGTTGCGCTTTGGGGCGTTTCCTGTCGCGGGCGCTAGGCCTACCCACACAAGTGAGGTATCATTTTTATCGGGAGACTTGGGGGAATGCTGGGTGGAAGGAAATTTGTGGCTCCTCTCAGATTCCAGAACTTTCTGTCACAGAAATGTGAGGAACATGTGCTTTTTTAGCCAAATTTTGAGGTTTGCAAAGGATTCTGGGTAACAGAACCTGGTCCGAGCCACACAAGTCACCCCATCTTGGATTCCCCTAGGTCTCTAGGTTTCAGAAATGCACAGGTTTGGTAGGTTTCCCTAGGTGCCGGATGAGCTAGAGGCCAAAATCTACAGGTAGGCACTTTACAAAAAAACCCTCTATTTTCTTTCAAAAATTTGGATGTGTCCACTTTGCGCTTTGGGGCGTTTCCTGTCGCGGGCGCTAGGCCTACCCACACAAGTGAGGTATCATTTTTATCGGGAGACTTGGGGGAATGCTGGGTGGAAGAAAATTTGTGGCTCCTCTCAGATTCCAGAACTTTCTGCCACAGAAATATGAGGAACATGTGTTTTTTTAGCCAAATTTTGAGGTTTGCAAAGGATTCTGGGTAACAGAACCTGGTCCGAGCCACACAAGTCACCCCATCTTGGATTCCCCTAGGTCTCTAAATTTCAGAAATGCACAGGTTTGGTAGGTTTCCTTAGGTGCCGGCTGAGCTAGAGGCCAAAATCTACAGGTAACACTTTGCAAAAAACACCTCTGTTTTCTTTAAAACATTTGGATGTGTCCACGTTGCGCTTTGGGGCGTTACCTGTCGCGGGCGCTAGGCCTACCCACACAAGTGAGGTATCATTTTTATCGGGAGACTTGGGGGAACGCTAGGTGGAAGGAAATTTGTGGCTCCTCTCAGATTCCAGAACTTTCTGCCACAGAAATGTGAGGAACCTGTGTTTTTTTTGCCAAATTATGAGGTTTGCATAGGATTCTGGGTAACAGAACCTGGTCCGAGCCACACAAGTCACCCCATCTTGGATTCCCCTAGGTCTCTAGTTTTCAGAAATGCACAGGTTTGGTAGGTTTCCCTAGGTGCCGGCTAAGCTAGAGGCCAAAATCTACAGGTAGGCACTTTGCAAAAAACACCTTTGTTTTCTTTCAAAAATTTGGATGTGTCCACGTTTCGCTTTGGGGCGTTTCCTGTCGCGGGCGCTAGGCCTACCTACACAAGTGAGGTATCATTTTTATCGGGAGACTTGGGGGAACGCTGGGTGGAAGGAAATTTGTGGCTCCTATCAGATTCCAGAACTTTCTGCCACAGAAATGTGAGGAACATGTGTTTTTTTTGTGCCAAATTTTGAGGTTTGCAAAGGATTCTGGGTAACAGAACCTGGTCCGAGCCACACAAGTCACCCCATCTTGGATTCCCCTAGGTCTCTAAATTTCAGAAATGCACAGGTTTGGTAGGTTTCCCTAGGTGCCGGCTGAGCTAGAGGCCAAAATCTACAGGTAGGCATTTTGCAAAAAACACCTCTGTTTTCTTTCAAAAACTTGGATGTGTCCACGTTGCGCTTTGCGGCGTTTCCTGTCGCGGGCGCTAGGCCTACCCACACAAGTGAGGTATCATTTTTATCGGGAGACTTGGGGGAATGCTGAGTGGAAGGAAATTTGTGGCTCCTCTCAGATTCCAGAACTTTCTGCCACAGAAATGTGAGGAACATGTGCTTTTTTAGCCACATTTTGAGGTTTGAAAGGATTCTGGGTAACAGAACCTGGTCTGAGCCACACAAGTCACTCCATCTTGTATTTCCCTAGGTCTCTAGTTTTCAGAAATGCACAGGTTTGGTAGGTTTCCCTAGTTGCCGGCTGAGCTAGAGGCCAAAATCTACAGGTAACACTTTGCAAAAAACACCTCTGTTTTCTTTAAAACATTTGGATGTGTCCACGTTGCGCTTTGGGGCGTTACCTGTCGCGGGCGCTAGGCCTACCCACACAAGTGAGGTATCATTTTTATCGGGAGACTTGGGGGAATGCTGGGTGGAAGGAAATTTGTGGCTCCTCTCAGATTCCAGAACTTTCTGCCACAGAAATGTGAGGAACATGTGTTTTTTTTGCCAAATTATGAGGTTTGCAAAGGATTCTGGGTAACAGAACCTGGACCGAGCCACACAAGTCACCCCATCTTGGATTCCCCTAGGTCTCTAGTTTTCAGAAATGCACAGGTTTGGTAGGTTTCCCTAGGTGCCGGCTAAGCTAGAGGCCAAAATCTACAGGTAGGCACTTTGCAAAAAACACCTTTGTTTTCTTTCAATAATTTGGATGTGTCCACGTTTCGCTTTGGGGCGTTTCCTGTCGCGGGCGCTAGGCCTACCTACACAAGTGAGGTATCATTTTTATCGGGAGACTTGGGGGAACGCTGGGTGGAAGGAAATTTGTGGCTCCTATCAGATTCCAGAACTTTCTGCCACAGAAATGTGAGGCACATGTGTTTTTTTTGCCAAATTTTGAGGTTTGCAAAGGATTCTGGGTAACAGAACTTGGTCCAAGCCAAGTCACCCCATCTTGGATTCCCCTAGGTCTCTAAATTTCAGAAATGCACAGGTTTGGTAGGTTTCCCTAGGTGCAGGCTAAGCTAGATGCCAAAATCTACAGGTAGGCACTTTGCAAAAAACACCTTTGTTTTCTTTCAAAAATTTGGATGTGTCCTCGTTGCGCTTTGGGGCGTTTCCTGTCACGGGCGCTAGGCCTACCCACACAAGTGAGGTATCATTTTTATCGGGAGACTTGGGGGAATGCTGGGTGGAAGGAAATTTGTGGCTCCTCTCAGATTCCAGAACGTTCTGCCACAGAAATGTGAGGAACATGTGCTTTTTTAGCCACATTTTGAGGTTTGAAAGGATTCTGGGTAACAGAACCTGGTCCGAGCCACACAAGTCACTCCATCTTGGATTCCCCTAGGTCTCTAGTTTTCAGAAATGCACAGTTTTGGTAGGTTTCCATAGTTGCCGGCTGAGCTAGAGGCCAAAATCTACAGGTAACACTTTGCAAAAAACACCTCTGTTTTCTTTAAAACATTTGGATGTGTCCACGTTTCGCTTTGGGGCGTTACCTGTCGCGGGCGCTAGGCCTACCCACACAAGTGAGGTATCATTTTTATCGGGAGACTTGGGGGAACGCTGGGTGGAAGGAAATTTGTGGCTCCTCTCAGATTCCAGAACTTTCTACCACAGAAATGTGAGGAACCTGTGTTTTTTTGGCCAAATTATGAGGTTTGCAAAGGATTCTGGGTAACAGAACATGGTCCGAGCCACACAAGTCACCCCATCTTGGATTCCCCTAGGTCTCTATTTTTCAGAAATGCACAGGTTTGGTAGGTTTCCCTAGGTGCCGGCTCAGCTAGAGGCCAAAATCTACAGGTAGGCACTTTGCAAAAAACACCTTTGTTTTCTTTCAAAAATTTTGATGTGTCCACGTTTCGCTTTGGGGCGTTTCCTGTCGCGGGCGCTAGGCCTACCTACACAAGTGAGGTATCATTTTTATCGGGAGACTTGGGGGAACGCTGGGTGGAAGGAAATTTGTGGCTCCTATCAGATTCCAGAACTTTCTGCCACAGAAATGTGAGGAACATGTGTTTTTTTAGCCAAATTTTGAGGTTTGCAAAGGATTCTGGGTAACAGAACGTGTTCCGAGCCACACAAGTCACCCCATCTTGGATTCCCCTAGGTCTCTAAATTTCAGAAATGCACAGGTTTGGTAGGTTTCCCTAGGTGCAGGCTAAGCTAGAGGCCAAAATCTACAGGTAGGCACTTTGCAAAAAACACCTTTGTTTTCTTTCAAAAATTTGGATGTGTCCTCGTTGCGCTTTGGGGCGTTTCCTGTCGCGGGCGCTAGGCCTACCCACACAAGTGAGGTATCATTTTTATCGGGAGACTTGGGGGAACGCTGGGTGGAAGGAAATTTGTGGCTCCTCTCAGATTCCAGAACTTTCTGCCACAGAAATGTGAGGAACATGTGTTTTTTTTGCCAAATTTTGAGGTTTGTAAAGGATTCTGGGAAACAGAACCTGGTCCGAGCCACACAGGTCACCCCATCTTGGATTCCCCTACGTCTCTAGTTTTCAGAAATGCACAGGTTTGGTAGGTTTCCCTAGGTGCCGGCTGAGCTAGAGGCCAAAATCTACAGGTAGGCACTTTGCAAAAAACACCTCTGTTTTCTTTCAAAAATTTGGATGTGTCCACGTTGCGCTTTGGGGCGTCTCCTGTCGCGGCCGCTAGGCCTACCCACACAAGTGAGGTATCATTTTTATTGGGAGACTTGGGGGAATGCTGGGTGGAAGGAAATTTGTGGCTCCTCTCAGATTCCAGAACTTTCTGTCACAGAAATGTGAGGAACATGTGCTTTTTTAGCCAAATTTTGAGGTTTGCAAAGGATTCTGGGTAACAGAACCTGGTCCGAGCCACACAAGTCACCCCATCTTGGATTCCCCTAGGTCTCTAGGTTTCAGAAATGCACAGGTTTGGTAGGTTTCCCTAGGTGCCGGCTGAGCTAGAGGCCAAAATCTACAGGTAGGCACTTTGCAAAAAACACCTCTGTTTTCTTTAAAAAATGTGGATGTGTCCACTTTGCGCTTTGGGGCGTTTCCTGTTGCGGGCGCTAGGCCTACCCACACAAGTGAGGTATCATTTTTATCGGGAGACTTGGGAGAATGCTGGGTGGAAGGAAATTTGTGGCTCCTCTCAGATTCCAGAACTTTCTGCCACAGAAATGTGAGGAACATGTGGTTTTTTTGCCAAATTTTGAGGTTTGCAAAGGATTCTGGGTAACAGAACCTGGTCTGAGCCACACAAGTCACCCCATCTTAGATTCCCCTAGGTCTCTAGTTTTCAGAAATGCACAGGTTTGGTAGGTTTCCCTAGGTGCCGGCTGAGCTAGAGGCCAAAATCTACAGGTAGGCACTTTGCAAAAAACACCTTTGTTTTCTTTCAAAAATTTGGAGGTGTCCACGTTTCGCTTTGGGGCGTTTCCTGTCGCGGGCGCTAGGCCTACCTACACAAGTGAGGTATCATTTTTATCGGGAGACTTGGGGGAACGCTGGGTGGAAGGAAATTTGTGGCTCCTCTCAGATTCCAGAACTTTCTGCCACAGAAATGTGAGGAATCTGTGTTTTTTTTGCCAAATTATGAGGTTTGCAAAGGATTTTGGGTAACAGAACCTGGTCCGAGCCACACAAGTCACCCCATCTTGGATTCCCCTAGGTCTCTAGTTTTCAGAAATGCACAGGTTTGGTAGGTTTCCCTAGGTGCCGGCTAAGCTAGAGGCCAAAATCTACAGGTAGGCACTTTGCAAAAAACACCTTTGTTTTCTTTCAAAAATTTGGAGGTGTCCACGTTTCGTTTTGGGGCGTTTCCTGTCGCGGGCGCTAGGCCGACCTACACAAGTGAGGTATCATTTTTATCGGGAGACTTGGGGGAACGCTGGGTGGAAGGAAATTTGTGGCTCCTATCAGATTCCAGAACTTTCTGCCACAGAAATGTGAGGAACATGTGTTTTTTTTGCCAAATTTTGAGGTTTGCAAAGGATTCTGGGTAACAGAACCTGTTCCGAGCCACACAAGTCACCCCATCTTGGATTCCCCTAGGTCTCTAAATTTCAGAAATGCACAGGTTTGGTAGGTTTCCCTAGGTGCAGGCTAAGCTAGAGGCCAAAATCTACAGGTAGGCACTTTGCAAAAATCACCTTTGTTTTCTTTCAAAAATTTGGATGTGTCCACGTTTCACTTTGGGGCGTTTCCTGTCGCGGGCGCTAGGCCTACCTACACAAGTGAGGTATCATTTTTATCGGGAGACTTGGGGGAACGCTGGGAGGAAGGAAATGTGTGGCTCCTATCAGATTCCAGAACTTTCTGTCACAGAAATGTGAGGAACATGTGTTTTTTTTGCTAAATTTTGAGGTTTGCAAAGGATTCTGGGTAACAGAACCTGGTCTGAGCCACACAAGTCACTCCATCTTGTATTCCCCTAGGTCTCTAGTTTTCAGAAATGCACAGGTTTGGTAGGTTTCCCTAGGTGCCGGCTGAGCTAGAGGCCAAAATCTACAGGTAGGCACTTTACAAAAAACACCTGTTTTCTTTCAAAAATTTGGATGTGTCCATGTTGCGCTTTGGGGCGTTTCCTGTCGCGGGCGCTAGGCCTACCCACACAAGTGAGGTATCATTTTTATCGGGAGACTCGGGGGAATGTTGGGTGGAAGGAAATTTGTGGCTCCTCTCAGATTCCAGAACTTTCTGCCACAGAAATGTGAGGAACGTGTCCTTTTTTTGCCAAATTTTGAGGTTTGCAAAGGATTCTGGGTAACAGAACCTGGTCTAAGCCACACAAGTCACCCCATCTTGGATTCCCCTAGGTCTCTAGTTTTCAGAAATGCACAGGTTTGGTAGGTTTCCCTAGGTGCCGGCTGAGCTAGAGGCCAAAATCTACAGGTAGGCATTTTGCAAAAAACACCTCTGTTTTCTTTCAAAAACTTGGATGTGTCCACTTTGCGCTTTGCGGCGTTTCCTGTCGCGGGCGCTAGGCCTACCTACACAAGTGAGGTATCATTTTTATCGGGAGACTTGGGGGAATGCTGGGTGGAAGGAAATTTGTGGCACCTCTCAGATTCCAGAACTTTCTGCCACAGAAATGTGAGGAACATGTGCTTTTTTAGCCACATTTTGAGGTTTGAAAGGATTCTGGGTAACAGAACCTGGTCCGAGCCACACAAGTCACTCCATCTTGGATTCCCCTAGGTCTCTAGTTTTCAGAAATGCACAGGTTTGGTAGGTTTCCCTATGTGCCGGATGAGCTAGAGGCCAAAATCTACAGGTAGGCACTTTGCAAAAGACACCTCTGTTTTCTTTCAAAAATGTGGATGTGTCCACGTTGCGCTTTGGGGCGTTTCCTGTTGCGGGCGCTAGGCCTACCCACACAAGTGAGGTATCATTTTTATCGGGAGACTTGGGGGAACGCTGGGTGGAAGGAAATTTGTGGCTCCTCTCAGATTCCAGAACTTTCTGCCACAGAAATGTGAGGAACATGTGTTTTTTTTGCCAAATTTTGGGGTTTGCAAAGGATTCTGGGTAACAGAACCTGGTCCGAGCCACACAGGTCACCCCATCTTGGATTCCCCTAGGTCTCTAGTTTTCAGAAATGCACAGGTTTGGTAGGTTTCCCTAGGTGCCGGCTGAGCTAGAGGCCAAAATCTACAGGTAGGCATTTTGCAAAAAACACCTCTGTTTTCTTTCAAAAACTTGGATGTGTCCACGTTGCGCTTTGGGGCGTTTCCTGTCGCGGGCGCTTGGCCTACCTACACAAGTGAGGTATTATTTTTATCGGGAGACTTGGGGGAACGCTGGGTGGAAGGAAATGTGTGGCTCCTATCAGATTCCAGAACTTTCTGCCACAGAAATGTGAGGAACATGTGTTTTTTTTGCTAAATTTTGAGGTTTGCAAAGGATTCTGGGTAACAGAACCTGGTCTGAGCCACACAAGTCACCCCATCTTGGATTCCCCTAGGTCTCTAAATTTCAGAAATGCACAGGTTTGGTAGGTTTCCCTAGGTGCAGGCTAATCTAGAGGCCAAAATCTACAGGTAGGCACTTTGCAAAAAACACCTTTGTTTTCTTTCAAAAATGTGGATGTGTCCTCGTTGCGCTTTGGGGTGTTTCCTGTCGCGGGCGCTAGGCCTACCCACACAAGTGAGGTATCATTTTTATCGGGAGACTTGGGGGAACGCTGGGTGGAAGGAAATTTGTGGCTCCTCTCAGAATCCAGAACTTTCTACCACAGAAATGTGAGGAACATGTCCTTTTTTTGCCAAATTTTGAGGTTTGCAAAGGATTCTGGGTAACAGAACCTGGTCCGAGCCACACAAGTCACCCCATCTTGGATTCCCCTAGGTCTCTAGTTTTCAGAAATGCACAGGTTTGGTAGGTTTCCCTAGGTGCCGGATGAGCTAGAGGCCAAAATCTACAGGTAGGCACTTTGCAAAAAACACCTCTGTTTTCTTTCAAAAATTTGGATGAGTCCACGTTGCGCTTTGGGGCGTTTCCTGTCGCGGACACTAGGCCTACCCACACAAGTGAGGTATCATTTTTATTGGGAGATTTGGGGGAACGCTGGGTGGAAGGAAATTTGTGGCTCCTCTCAGATTCCAGAACTTTCTGCCACAGAAATGTGAGGAACGTGTGTTTTTTTAGCCAAATTTTGAGGTTTGCAAAGGATTCTGTGTAACAGAACCTGGTCCGAGCCACACAAGTCACCCCATCTTGGATTCCCCTAGGTCTCTAGTTTTCAGAAATGCACAGGTTTGGTAGGTTTCCCTAGGTGCCGGCTGAGCTAGAGGCCAAAATCTACAGGTAGGCACTTTGCAAAAAACACCTCTGTTTTCTTTCAAAAATTTGGATATGTCCACGTTGCGCTTTGGGGCATTCCCTATCGCGGGCGCTAGTCCTACCCACACAAGTGAGGTATCATTTTTATCGGGAGACTTGGGGGAATGCTGGGTAGAAGGAAATTTGTGGCTCCTCTCAGATTCCAGAACGTTCTGCCACAAAAATGTGAGGAACATGTGTTTTTTTAGCCAAATTTTGAGGTTTGCAAAGGATTCTGGGTAACAGAACCTGGTCCGAGCCACACAAGTCACCCCATCTTGGATTCCCCTAGGTCTCTAGTTTTCAGAAATGCACATGTTTGAAAGGTTTCCCTAGGTGCCGGCTGAGCTAAAGGCCAAAATCTACAGGTAGGCACTTTGCAAAAAACACCTCTGTTTTCATTCAAAAATTTGGATGTGTCCACGTTGTGCTTTGGGGTGTTTCCTGTCGCGGCCGCTAGGCCTACCCACACAAGTGAGGTATCATTTTTATAGGGAGACTTGGGGGAACGCTGAGTGGGAGGAAATTTGTGGCTCTTCTCAGATTCCAGAACTTTCTGCCACAGAAATGTGAGGAACATGTGTTTTTTTTGCCAAATTTTGAGTTTTGCAAAGGATTCTGGGTAACAGAACCTGGTCTAAGCCACACAAGTCACCCCATCTTGGATTCCCCTAGGTCTCTATTTTTCAGAAATGCACAGGTTTGGTAGGTTTCCCTAGGTGCCGGCTGAGCTAGAGGCCAAAATCTACAGGTAGGCACTTTGCAAAAAACACCTCTGTTTTCTTTCAAAAATTTGGATGTGTCCACTTTGCGCTTTGGGGCGTTTCCTGTCGCGGGCGCTAGGCCTAACCACACAAGTGAGGTATCATTTTTATCGGGAGACTTGGGGGAACGCAGGGTGGAAGGAAATTTGTGGCTCCTCTCAGATTCCAGAACTTTCTGCCACAGAAATGTGAGGAACATGTGTTTTTTTTGCCAAATTTTGAGGTTTGCAAAGGATTCTGGGAAACAGAACCTGGTCCGAGCCACACAAGTCACACCATCTTGGATTCCCCTAGGTCTCTAGTTTTCAGAAATGCACAGGTTTGGTAGGTTTCCCTAGGTGCCGGCTGAGCTAGAGGCCAAAATCTACAGGTAGGCACTTTGTAAAAAACACCTCTGTTTTCTTTCTAAAATTTGGATGTGTCCACTTTGCGCTTTGGGGCGTTTCCTGTTGCGGGCGCTAGGCCTACCCACACAAGTGAGGTATCATTTTTATCGAGAGACTTGGGGGAATGCTGGGTGGAAGGAAATTTGTGGCTCCTCTCAGATTCCAGAACTTTCTGCCACAGAAATGTGAGGAATATGTGCTTTTTTAGCCAAATTTTGAGGTTTGCAAAGGATTCTGGGTAACAGAACCTGGTACGAGCCACACAAGTCACTCCATCTTGGATTCCCCTAGGTCTCTAGTTTTCAGAAATGCACAGGTTTGGTAGGTTTCCCTAGTTGCCGGCTGAGCTAGAGGCCAAAATCTACAGGTAACACTTTGCAAAAAACACCTCTGTTTTCTTTAAAACATTTGGATGTGTCCACGTTGCGCTTTGGGGCGTTACCTGTCGCGGGCGCTAGGCCTACCCACACAAGTGAGGTATGATTTTTATCGGGAGACTTGGGGGAACGCTGGGTGGAAGGAAATTTGTGGCTCCTCTCAGATTCCAGAACTTTCTGCCACAGAAATGTGAGGAACATGTGTTTTTTTTGCCAAATTATGAGGATTGCAAAGGATTCTGGGTAACAGAACCTGGTCCGAGCCACACAAGTCACCCCATCTTGGATTCCCCTAGGTCTCTAGTTTTCAGAAATGCACAGGTTTGGTAGGTTTCCCTAGGTGCCGGCTAAGCTAGAGGCCAAAATCTACAGGTAGGCACTTTGCAAAAAACACCTTTGTTTTCTTTCAAAAATTTGGATGTGTCCACGTTTCGCTTTGGGGCGTTTCCTGTCGCGGGCGCTAGGCCTACCTACACAAGTGAGGTATCATTTTTATCGGGAGACTTGGGGGAACGCTGGGTGGAAGGAAATTTGTGGCTCCTATCAGATTCCAGAACTTTCTGCCACAGAAATGTGAGGAACATTTGTTTTTTTTGCCAAATTTTGAGGTTTGCAAAGGATTCTGGGTAACAGAACCTGGTCCGAGCCACACAAGTCACCCCATCTTGGATTCCCCTAGGTCTCTAAATTTCAGAAATGCACAGGTTTGGTAGGTTTCCCTAGGTGCAGGCTAAGCTAGAGGCCAAAATCTACAGGTAGGCACTTTGCAAAAAACACCTTTGTTTTCTTTAAAAAATTTGGATGTGTCCTCGTTGCGCTTTGGGGCGTTTCCTGTCGCGGGCGCTAGGCCTACCCACACAAGTGAGGTATCATTTTTATCGGGAGACTTGGGGGAACGCTGGGTGGAAGGAAATTTGTGGCTCCTCTCAGATTCCAGAACTTTCTGCACAGAAATGTGAGGAACATGTGTTTTTTTTGCCAAATTTTGAGGTTTGTAAAGGATTCTGGGAAACAGAACCTGGTCCGAGCCACACAGGTCACCCCATCTTGGATTCCCCTAGGTCTCTAGTTTTCAGAAATGCACAGGTTTGGTAGGTTTCCTAGGTGCCGGCTGAGCTAGAGGCCAAAATCTACAGGTAGGCACTTTGCAAAAAACACCTCTGTTTTCTTTCAAAAATTTGGATGTGTCCATGTTGCGCTTTGGGGCGTTTCCTGTCGCGGGCGCTAGGCCTACCCACACAAGTGAGGTATCATTTTTATCGGGAGACTTGGGGGAATGCTGGGTGGAAGGAAATTTGTGGCTCCTCTCAGATTCCAGAACTTTCTGCCACAGAAATGTGAGGAACATGTGCTTTTTTAGCCAAATTTTGAGGTTTGCAAAGGATTCTAGGTAACAGAACCTGGTCCGAGCCACACAAGTCACCCCATCTTGGATTCCCCTAGGTCTCTAGGTTTCAGAAATGCACAGGTTTGGTAGGTTTCCCTAGGTGCCGGATGAGCTAGAGGCCAAAATCTACAGGTAACACTTTGCAAAAAACACCTCTGTTTTCTTTAAAACATTTGGATGTGTCCACGTTGCGCTTTGGGGCGTTACCTGTCGCGGGCGCTAGGCCTACCCACACAAGTGAGGTATCATTTTTATCGGGAGACTTGGGGGAACGCTGGGTGGAAGGAAATTTGTGGCTCCTCTCAGATTCCAGAACTTTCTGCCACAGAAATGTGAGGAACATGTGTTTTTTTTGCCAAATTATGAGGTTTGCAAAGGATTCTGGGTAACAGAACCTGGTCCGAGCCACACAAGTCACCCCATCTTGGATTCCCCTAGGTCTCTAAATTTCAGAAATGCACAGGTTTGGTAGGTTTCCCTAGGTGCCGGCTGAGCTAGAGGCCAAAATCTACAGGTAGGCATTTTGCAAACAACACCTCTGTTTTCTTTCAAAAACTTGGATGTGTCCACGTTGCGCTTTGGGGCGTTTCCTGTCGCGGGCGCTAGGCCTACCCACACAAGTGAGGTATCATTTTTATCGGGAGACTTGGGGGAATGCTGGGTGGAAGGAAATTTGTGGCTCCTCAGATTCCAGAACTTTCTGCCACAGAAATGTGAGGAACATGTGCATTTTTAGCCACATTTTGAGGTTTGAAAGGATTCTGGGTAACAGAACCTGGTCCGAGCCACACAAGTCACTCCATCTTGGATTCCCCTAGGTCTCAAGTTTTCAGAAATGCACAGGTTTGGTAGGTTTCCCTAGTTGCCGGCTGAGCTAGAGGCCAAAATCTACAGGTAACACTTTGCAAAAAACACCTCTGTTTTCTTTAAAACATTTGGATGTGTCCACGTTGCGCTTTGGGGCGTTACCTGTCGCGGGCGCTAGGCCTACCCACACAAGTGAGGTATCATTTTTATCGGGAGACTTGGGGGAACGCTGGGTGGAAGGAAATTTGTGGCTCCTCTCAGATTCCAGAACTTTCTGCCACAGAAATGTGAGGAACATGTGTTTTTTTTGCCAAATTATGAGGTTTGCAAAGGATTCTGGGTAACAGAACCTGGACCGAGCCACACAAGTCACCCCATCTTGGATTCCCCTAGGTCTCTAGTTTTCAGAAATGCACAGGTTTGGTAGGTTTCCCTAGGTGCCGGCTAAGCTAGAGGCCAAAATCTACAGGTAGGCACTTTGCAAAAAACACCTTTGTTTTCTTTCAATAATTTGGATGTGTCCACGTTTCGCTTTGGGGCGTTTCCTGTCGCGGGCGCTAGGCCTACCTACACAAGTGAGGTATCATTTTTATCGGGAGACTTGGGGGAACGCTGGGTGGAAGGAAATTTGTGGCTCCTATCAGATTCCAGAACTTTCTGCCACAGAAATGTGAGGAACATGTGTTTTTTTTGCCAAATTTTGAGGTTTGCAAAGGATTCTGGGTAACAGAACCTGGTCCGAGCCACACAAGTCACCCCATCTTGGATTCCCCCAGGTCTCTAGTTTTCAGAAATGCACAGGTTTGGTAGGTTTCCCTAGGTGCCGGCTAAGCTAGAGGCCAAAATCTACAGGTAGGCACTTTGCAAAAAACACCTTTGTTTTCTTTCAAAAATTTGGATGTGTCCACGTTTCGCTTTGGGGCGTTTCCTGTCGCGGGCGCTAGGCCTACCTACACAAGTGAGGTATCATTTTTATCGGGAGACTTGGGGGAACGCTGGGTGGAAGGAAATTCGTGGCTCCTCTCAGATTCCAGAACTTTCTGCCACAGAAATGTGAGGAACATGTGTTTTTTTTGCCAAATTATGAGGTTTGCAAAGGATTCTGGGTAACAGAACCTGGACCGAGCCACACAAGTTACCCCATCTTGGATTCCCCTAGGTCTCTAGTTTTCAGAAATGCACAGGTTTGGTAGGTTTCCCTAGGTGCAGGCTAAGCTAGAGGCCAAAATCTACAGGTAGGCACTTTGCAAAAAACACCTTTGTTTTCTTTAAAAAATTTGGATGTGTCCTCGTTGCGCTTTGGGGCGTTTCCTGTCGCGGGCGCTAGGCCTACCCACACAAGTGAGGTATCATTTTTATCGGGAGACTTGGGGGAACGCTGGGTGGAAGGAAATTTGTGGCTCCTCTCAGAGTCCAGAACTTTCTGCACAGAAATGTGAGGAACATGTGTTTTTTTTGCCAAATTTTGAGGTTTGTAAAGGATTCTGGGAAACAGAACCTGGTCCGAGCCACACAGGTCACCCCATCTTGGATTCCCCTAGGTCTCTAGTTTTCAGAAATGCACAGGTTTGGTAGGTTTCCCTAGGTGCCGGCTGAGCTAGAGGCCAAAATCTACAGGTAGGCACTTTGCAAAAAACACCTCTGTTTTCTTTCAAAAATTTGGATGTGTCCATGTTGCGCTTTGGGGCGTTTCCTGTCGCGGGCGCTAGGCCTACCCACACAAGTGAGGTATCATTTTTATTGGGAGATTTGGGGAATGCTGGGTGGAAGGAAATTTGTGGCTCCTCTCAGATTCCAGAACTTTCTGCCACAGAAATGTGAGGAACATGTGCTTTTTTAGCCAAATTTTGAGGTTTGCAAAGGATTCTAGGTAACAGAACCTGGTCCAAGCCACACAAGTCACCCCATCTTGGATTCCCCTAGGTCTCTAGGTTTCAGAAATGCACAGGTTTGGTAGGTTTCCCTAGGTGCCGGATGAGCTAGAGGCCAAAATCTACAGGTAACACTTTGCAAAAAACACCTCTGTTTTCTTTAAAACATTTGGATGTGTCCACGTTGCGCTTTGGGGCGTTACCTGTCGCAGGCGCTAGGCCTACCCACACAAGTGAGGTATCATTTTTATCGGGAGACTTGGGGGAACGCTGGGTGGAAGGAAATTTGTGGCTCCTCTCAGATTCCAGAACTTTCTGCCACAGAAATGTGAGGAACATGTGTTTTTTTTGCCAAATTATGAGGTTTGCAAAGGATTCTGGGTAACAGAACCTGGTCCGAGCCACACAAGTCACCCCATCTTGGATTCCCCTAGGTCTCTAAATTTCAGAAATGCACAGGTTTGGTAGGTTTCCCTAGGTGCCGGCTGAGCTAGAGGCCAAAATCTACAGGTAGGCATTTTGCAAAAAACACCTCTGTTTTCTTTCAAAAACTTGGTTGTGTCCACGTTGCGCTTTGGGGCGTTTCCTGTCGCAGGCGCTAGGCCTACCCACACAAGTGAGGTATCATTTTTATCGGGAGACTAGGGGGAATGCTGGGTGGAAGGAAATTTGTGGCTCCTCAGATTCCAGAACTTTCTGCCACAGAAATGTGAGGAACATGTGCTTTTTTAGCCACATTTTGAGGTTTGAAAGGATTCTGGGTAACAGAACCTGGTCCGAGCCACACAAGTCACTCCATCTTGGATTCCCCTAGGTCTCAAGTTTTCAGAAATGCACAGGTTTGGTAGGTTTCCCTAGTTGCCGGCTGAGCTAGAGGCCAAAATCTACAGGTAACACTTTGCAAAAAACACCTCTGTTTTCTTTAAAACATTTGGATGTGTCCACGTTGCGCTTTGGGGCGTTACCTGTCGCGGGCGCTAGGCCTACCCACACAAGTGAGGTATCATTTTTATCGGGAGACTTGGGGGAACGCTGGGTGGAAGGAAATTTGTGGCTCCTCTCAGATTCCAGAACTTTCTGCCACAGAAATGTGAGGAACATGTGTTTTTTTTGCCAAATTATGAGGTTTGCAAAGGATTCTGGGTAACAGAACCTGGACCGAGCCACACAAGTCACCCCATCTTGGATTCCCCTAGGTCTCTAGTTTTCAGAAATGCACAGGTTTGGTAGGTTTCCCTAGGTGCCGGCTAAGCTAGAGGCCAAAATCTACAGGTAGGCACTTTGCAAAAAACAGCTTTGTTTTCTTTCAATAATTTGGATGTGTCCACGTTTCGCTTTGGGGCGTTTCCTGTCGCGGGCGCTAGGCCTACCTACACAAGTGAGGTATCATTTTTATCGGGAGACTTGGGGGAACGCTGGGTGGAAGGAAATTTGTGGCTCCTATCAGATTCCAGAACTTTCTGCCACAGAAATGTGAGGAACATGTGTTTTTTTTGCCAAATTTTGAGGTTTGCAAAGGATTCTGGGTAACAGAACCTGGTCCGAGCCACACAAGTCACCCCATCTTGGATTCCCCCAGGTCTCTAGTTTTCAGAAATGCACAGGTTTGGTAGGTTTCCCTAGGTGCCGGCTAAGCTAGAGGCCAAAATCTACAGGTAGGCACTTTGCAAAAAACACCTTTGTTTTCTTTCAAAAATTTGGATGTGTCCACGTTTCGCTTTGGGGCGTTTCCTGTCGCGGGCGCTAGGCCTACCTACACAAGTGAGGTATCATTTTTATCGGGAGACTTGGGGGAACGCTGGGTGGAAGGAAATTTGTGGCTCCTATCAGATTCCAGAACTTTCTGCCACAGAAATGTGAGGAACATGTGTTTTTTTTGCCAAATTTTGAGGTTTGCAAAGGATTCTGGGTAACAGAACCTGGTCCGAGCCACACAAGTCACCCCATCTTGGATTCCCCTAGGTCTCTAAATTTCAGAAATGCACAGGTTTGGTAGGTTTCCCTAGGTGCCGGCTGAGCTAGAGGCCAAAATCTACAGGTAGGCATTTTGCAAAAAACTCCTCTGTTTTCTTTCAAAAACTTGGATGTGTCCACGTTGCGCTTTGGGGCGTTTCCTGTCGCGGGCGCTAGGCCTACCCACACAAGTGAGGTATCATTTTTATCGGGAGACTTGGGGGAATGCTGGATGGAAGGAAATTTGTGGCTCCTCTCAGATTCCAGAACTTTCTGCCACAGAAATGTGAGGAACATGTGCTTTTTTAGCCACATTTTGAGGTTTGAAAGGATTCTGGGTAACAGAACCTGGTCCGAGCCAAACAAGTCACTCCATCTTGGATTCCCCTAGGTCTCTAGTTTTCAGAAATGCACAGGTTTGGTAGGTTTCCCTAGTTGCCGGCTGAGCTAGAGGCCAAAATCTACAGGTAACACTTTGCAAAAAACACCTCTGTTTTCTTTAAAACATTTGGATGTGTCCACGTTGCGCTTTGGGGCGTTACCTGTCGCGGGCGCTAGGCCTACCCACACAAGTGAGGTATAATTTTTATCGGGAGACTTGGGGGAACGCTGGGTGGAAGGAAATTCGTGGCTCCTCTCAGATTCCAGAACTTTCTGCCACAGAAATGTGAGGAACATGTGTTTTTTTTGCCAAATTATGAGGTTTGCAAAGGATTCTGGGTAACAGAACCTGGACCGAGCCACACAAGTTACCCCATCTTGGATTCCCCTAGGTCTCTAGTTTTCAGAAATGCACAGGTTTGGTAGGTATCCCTAGGTGCCGGCTAAGCTAGAGGCCAAAATCTACAGGTAGGCACTTTGCAAAAAACACCTTTGTTTTCTTTCAATAATTTGGATGTGTCCACGTTTCGCTTTGGGGCGTTTCCTGTCGCGGGCGCTAGGCCTACCTACACAAGTGAGGTATCATTTTTATCGGGAGACTTGGGGGAACGCTGGGTGGAAGGAAATTTGTGGCTCCTATCAGATTCCAGAACTTTCTGCCACAGAAATGTGAGGAACATGTGTTTTTTTTGCCACATTTTGAGGTTTGCAAAGGATTCTGGGTAACAGAACTTGGTCCGAGCCAAGTCACCCCATCTTGGATTCCCCTAGGTCTCTAAATTTCAGAAATGCACAGGTTTGGTAGGTTTCCCTAGGTGCAGGCTAAGCTAGAGGCCAAAATCTACAGGTAGGCACTTTGCAAAAAACACCTTTGTTTTCTTTCAAAAATTTGGATGTGTCCTCGTTGCGCTTTGGGGCGTTTCCTGTCAGGGTGCTAGGCCTACCCACACAAGTGAGGTATCATTTTTATTGGGAAACTTGGGGGAACGCTGGGTGGAAGGAAATTTGTGGCTCCTCTCAGATTCCAGAACTTTCTGCCACAGAAATGTGAGGAACATGTGTTTTTTTTGCCAAATTTTGAGGTTTGTAAAGGATTCTGGGAAACAGAACCTGGTCCGAGCCACACAGGTCACCCCATCTTGGATTCCCCTAGGTCTCTAGTTTTCAGAAATGCACAGGTTTGGTAGGTTTCCCTAGGTGCCGGCTGAGCTAGAGGCCAAAATCTACAGGTAGGCACTTTGCAAAAAACACCTCTGTTTTATTTCAAAAATTTGGATGTGTCCACGTTGCGCTTTGGGGCGTATCCTGTCGCGGGCGCTAGGCCTACCCACACAAGTGAGGTATCATTTTTATCGGGAGACTTGGGGGAATGCTGGGTGGAAGGAAATTTGTGGCTCCTCTACTATTCCAGAACTTTCTGCCACAGAAATGTGAGGAACATGTGCTTTTTTAGCCAAATTTTGAGGTTTGCAAAAGATTCTGGGTAACAGAACCTGGTCCGAGCCACACAAGTCACCCCATCTTGGATTCCCCTAGGTCTCTAGTTTTCAGAAATGCACAGGTTTGGTAGGTTTCCCTAGGTGCCGGATGAGCTAGAGGCCAAAATCTACAGGTAGGCACTTTGCAAAAAACACCTCTGTTTTCTTTCAAAAATTTGGATGTGTCCACGTTGCGCTTTGGGGCGTTTCCTGTCGCGGGCGCTAGGCCTACCCACACAAGTGAGGTATCATTTTTATCGGGAGACTTGGGGGAACGCTGGGTGGAAGGAAATTCGTGGCTCCTCTCAGATTCCAGAACTTTTTGCCACAGAAATGTGAGGAATATGTGTTTTTTTTGCCAAATTTTGGGGTTTGCAAAGGATTCTGGGTAACAGAACCTGGTCCGAGCCACACAAGTCACCCCATCTTGGATTCCCCTAGGTCTCTAGTTTTCAGAAATGCACAGGTTTGGTAGGTTTCCCTAGGTGCCGGCTGAGCTAGAGGCCAAAATCTACAGGTAGGCATTTTGCAAAAAACACCTCTGTTTTCTTTCAAAAACTTGGATGTGTCCACGTTGCGCTTTGGGGCGTTTCCTGTCGCGGGCGCTAGGCCTACCCACACAAGTGAGGTATCATTTTTATCGGGAGACTTGGGGGAATGCTGGGTGGAAGGAAATTTGTGGCTCCTCAGATTCCAGAACTTTCTGCCACAGAAATGTGAGGAACATGTGCTTTTTTAGCCACATTTTGAGGTTTGAAAGGATTCTGGGTAACAGAACCTGGTCCGAGCCACACAAGTCACTCCATCTTGGATTCCCCTAGGTCTCTAGTTTTCAGAAATGCACAGGTTTGGTAGGTTTCCCTAGTTGCCGGCTGAGCTAGAGGCCAAAATCTACAGGTAACACTTTTCAAAAAACACCTCTGTTTTCTTTAAAACATTTGGATGTGTCCACGTTGCGCTTTGGGGCGTTACCTGTCGCGGGCGCTAGGCCTACCCACACAAGTGAGGTATCATGTTTATCGGGAGACTTGGGGGAACGCTGGGTGGAAGGAAATTTGTGGCTCCTCTCAGATTCCAGAACTTTCTGCCACAGAAATATGAGGAACATGTGTTTTTTTTGCCAAATTATGAGGTTTGCAAAGGATTCTGGGTAACAGAACCTGGACCGAGCCACACAAGTCACCCCATCTTGGATTCCCCTAGGTCTCTAGTTTTCAGAAATGCACAGGTTTGGTAGGTTTCCCTAGGTGCCGGCTAAGCTAGAGGCCAAAATCTACAGGTAGGCACTTTGCAAAAAACACCTTTGTTTTCTTTCAATAATTTGGATGTGTCAACGTTTCGCTTTGGGGCGTTTCCTGTCGCGGGCGCTAGGCCTACCTACACAAGTGAGGTATCATTTTTATCGGGAGACTTGGGGGAACGCTGGGTGGAAGGAAATTTGTGGCTCCTATCAGATTCCAGAACTTTCTGCCACAGAAATGTGAGGAACATGTGTTTTTTTTGCCAAATTTTGAGGTTTGCAAAGGATTCTGGGTAACAGAACCTGGTCCGAGCCACACAAGTCACCCCATCTTGGATTCCCCCAGGTCTCTAGTTTTCAGAAATGCACAGGTTTGGTAGGTTTCCCTAGGTGCCGGCTAAGCTAGAGGCCAAAATCTACAGGTAGGCACTTTGCAAAAAACACCTTTGTTTTCTTTCAAAAATTTGGATGTGTCCACGTTTCGCTTTGGGGCGTTTCCTGTCGCGGGTGCTAGGCCTACCTACACAAGTGAGGTATCATTTTTATCGGGAGACTTGGGGAACGCTGGGTGGAAGGAAATTTGTGGCTCCTATCAGATTCCAGAACTTTCTGCCACAGAAATGTGAGGAACATGTGTTTTTTTTGCCAAATTTTGAGGTTTGCAAAGGATTCTGGGTAACAGAACCTGGACCGAGCCACACAAGTCACCCCATCTTGGATTCCCCTAGGTCTCTAGTTTTCAGAAATGCACAGGTTTGGTAGGTTTCCCTAGGTGCCGGCTGAGCTAGAGGCCAAAATCTACAGGTAGGCACTTTGCAAAAAACACCTCAGTTTTCTTTCAAAAATTTGGATGTGTCCATGTTGCGCTTTGGGGCATTTCCTGTCGCTTGGTGCTAGGCCTACCCACACAAGTGAGGTATCATTTTTATCGGGAGACTTGGGGGAATGCTGGGTGGAAGGAAATTTGTGGCTCCTCTCAGATTCCAGAACTTTCTGCCACAGAAATGTGAGGAACATGTGCTTTTTTAGCCACATTTTGAGGTTTGCAAAGGATTCTGGGTAACAGAACCTGGTCCGAGCCACACAAGTCACCCCATCTTGGATTCCCCTAGGTCTCTAGGTTTCAGAAATGCACAGGTTTGGTAGGTTTCCCTAGGTGCCGGATGAGCTAGAGGCCAAAATCTACAGGTAACACTTTGCAAAAAACACCTCTGTTTTCTTTAAAACATTTGGATGTGTCCACGTTGCGCTTTGGGGCGTTACCTGTCGCGGGCGCTAGGCCTACCCACACAAGTGAGGTATCATTTTTATCGGGAGACTTGGGGGAACGCTGGGTGGAAGGAAATTTGTGGCTCCTCTCAGATTCCAGAACTTTCTGCCACAGAAATGTGAGGAACATGTCTGTTTTTTTGCCAAATTATGAGGTTTGCAAAGGATTCTGGGTAACAGAACCTGGTCCGAGCCACACATGTCACCCCATCTTGGATTCCCCTAGGTCTCTAGTTTTCAGAAATGCACAGGTTTGGTAGGTTTCCCTAGGTGCCGGCTGAGCTAGAGGCCAAAATCTACAGGTAGGCACTTTGCAAAAAACACCTTTGTTTTCTTTCAAAAATTTGGATGTGTCCACGTTTCGCTTTGGGGCGTTTCCTGTCGCGGGCGCTAGGCCTACCTACACAAGTGAGGTATCATTTTTATCGGGAGACTTGGGGGAACGCTGGGTGGAAGGAAATTTGTGGCTCCTATCAGATTCCAGAACTTTCTGCCACAGAAATGTGAGGAACATGTGTTTTTTTTGCCAAATTTTGAGGTTTGCAAAGGATTCTGGGTAACAGAACCTGGTCCGAGCCACACAAGTCACCCCATCTTGGATTCCCCTAGGTCTCTAAATTTCAGAAATGCACAGGTTTGGTAGGTTTCCCTAGGTGCCGGCTGAGCTAGAGGCCAAAATCTACAGGTAGGCATTTTGCAAAAAACACCTCTGTTTTCTTTCAAAAACTTGGATGTGTCCACGTTGCGCTTTGGGGCGTTTCCTGTCGCGGGCGCTAGGCCTACCCACACAAGTGAGGTATCATTTTTATCGGGAGACTTGGGGGAATGCTGGGTGGAAGGAAATTTGTGGCTCCTCAGATTCCAGAACTTTCTGCCACAGAAATGTGAGGAACATGTGCTTTTTTAGCCACATTTTGAGGTTTGAAAGGATTCTGGGTAACAGAACCTGGTCCGAGCCACACAAGTCACTCCATCTTGGATTCCCCTAGGTCTCTAGTTTTCAGAAATGCACAGATTTGGTAGGTTTCCCTAGTTGCCGGCTGAGCTAGAGGCCAAAATCTACAGGTAACACTTTGCAAAAAACACCTCTGTTTTCTTTAAAACATTTGGATGTGTCCACGTTGCGCTTTGGGGCGTTACCTGTCACGGGCGCTAGGCCTACCCACACAAGTGAGGTATCATTTTTATCGGGAGACTTGGGGGAACGCTGGGTGGAAGGAAATTTGTGGCTCCTCTCAGATTCCAGAACTTTCTGCCACAGAAATGTGAGGAACATGTGTTTTTTTTGCCAAATTATGAGGGTTGCAAAGGATTCTGGGTAACAGAACCTGGACCGAGCCACACAAGTCACCCCATCTTGGATTCCCCTAGGTCTCTAGTTTTCAGAAATGCACAGGTTTGGTAGGTTTCCCTAGGTGCCGGCTAAGCTAGAGGCCAAAATCTACAGGTAGGCACTTTGCAAAAAACACCTTTGTTTTCTTTCAATAATTTGGATGTGTCCACGTTTCGCTTTGGGGCGTTTCCTGTCGCGGGCGCTAGGCCTACCTACACAAGTGAGGTATCATTTTTATCGGGAGACTTGGGGGAACGCTGGGTGGAAGGAAATTTGTGGCTCCTATCAGATTCCAGAACTTTCTGCCACAGAAATGTGAGGAACATGTGTTTTTTTTGCCAAATTTTGAGGTTTGCAAAGGATTCTGGGTAACAGAACCTGGTCCGAGCCACACAAGTCACCCCATCTTGGATTCCCCCAGGTCTCTAGTTTTCAGAAATGCACAGGTTTGGTAGGTTTCCCTAGGTGCCGGCTGAGCTAGAGGCCAAAATCTACAGGTAGGCACTTTGCAAAAAACACCTTTGTTTTCTTTCAAAAATTTGGATGTGTCCACGTTTCGCTTTGGGGCGTTTCCTGTCGCGGGCGCTAGGTCTACCTACACAAGTGAGGTATCATTTTTATCGGGAGACTTGGGGGAACGCTGGGTGGAAGGAAATTTGTGGCTCCTATCAGATTCCAGAACTTTCTGCCACAGAAATGTGAGCACCATGTGTTTTTTTAGCCAAAATTTGAGGTTTGCAAAGGATTCTGGGTAACAGAACCTGGTCCGAGCCACACAAGTCACCCCATCTTGGATTCCCCTAGGTCTCTAGGTTTCAGAAATGCACAGGTTTGGTAGGTTTCCCTAGGTGCCGGATGAGCTAGAGGCCAAAATCTACAGGTAACACTTTGCAAAAAACACCTCTGTTTTCTTTAAAACATTTGGATGTGTCCACGTTGCGCTTTGGGGCGTTACCTGTCGCGGGCGCTAGGCCTACCCACACAAGTGAGGTATCATTTTTATCGGGAGACTTGGGGGAACGCTGGGTGGAAGGAAATTTGTGGCTCCTCTCAGATTCCAGAACTTTCTGCCACAGAAATGTGAGGAACATGTGTTTTTTTTGCCAAATTATGAGGTTTGCAAAGGATTCTGGGTAACAGAACCTGGTCCGAGCCACACATGTCACCCCATCTTGGATTCCCCTAGGTCTCTAGTTTTCAGAAATGCACAGGTTTGGTAGGTTTCCCTAGGTGCCGGCTAAGCTAGAGGCCAAAATCTACAGGTAGGCACTTTGCAAAAAACACCTTTGTTTTCTTTCAAAAATTTGGATGTGTCCACGTTTCGCTTTGGGGCGTTTCCTGTCGCGGGCGCTAGGCCTACCTACACAAGTGAGGTATCATTTTTATCGGGAGACTTGGGGGAACGCTGGGTGGAAGGAAATTTGTGGCTCCTATCAGATTCCAGAACTTTCTGCCACAGAAATGTGAGGAACATGTGTTTTTTTTGCCAAATTTTGAGGTTTGCAAAGGATTCTGGGTAACAGAACCTGGTCCGAGCCACACAAGTCACCCCATCTTGGATTCCCCTAGGTCTCTAAATTTCAGAAATGCACAGGTTTGGTAGGTTTCCCTAGGTGCCGGCTGAGCTAGAGGCCAAAATCTACAGGTAGGCATTTTGCAAAAAACACCTCTGTTTTCTTTCAAAAACTTGGATGTGTCCACGTTGCGCTTTGGGGCGTTTCCTGTCGCGGGCGCTAGGCCTACCCACACAAGTGAGGTATCATTTTTATCGGGAGACTTGGGGGAATGCTGGGTGGAAGGAAATTTGTGGCTCCTCAGATTCCAGAACTTTCTGCCACAGAAATGTGAGGAACATGTGCTTTTTTAGCCACATTTTGAGGTTTGAAAGGATTCTGGGTAACAGAACCTGGTCCGAGCCACACAAGTCACTCCATCTTGGATTCCCCTAGGTCTCAAGTTTTCAGAAATGCACAGGTTTGGTAGGTTTCCCTAGTTGCCGGCTGAGCTAGAGGCCAAAATCTACAGGTAACACTTTGCAAAAAACACCTCTGTTTTCTTTAAAACATTTGGATGTGTCCACGTTGCGCTTTGGGGCGTTACCTGTCACGGGCGCTAGGCCTGACCACACAAGTGAGGTATCATTTTTATCGGGTGACTTGGGGGAACGCTGGGTGGAAGGAAATTTGTGGCTCCTCTCAGATTCCAGAACTTTCTGCCACAGAAATGTGAGGAACATGTGTTTTTTTTGCCAAATTATGAGGGTTGCAAAGGATTCTGGGTAACAGAACCTGGACCGAGCCACACAAGTCACCCCATCTTGGATTCCCCTAGGTCTCTAGTTTTCAGAAATGCACAGGTTTGGTAGGTTTCCCTAGGTGCCGGCTAAGCTAGAGGCCAAAATCTACAGGTAGGCACTTTGCAAAAAACACCTTTGTTTTCTTTCAATAATTTGGATGTGTCCACGTTTCGCTTTGGGGCGTTTCCTGTCGCGGGCGCTAGGCCTACCTACACAAGTGAGGTATCATTTTTATCGGGAGACTTGGGGGAACGCTGGGTGGAAGGAAATTTGTGGCTCCTATCAGATTCCAGAACTTTCTGCCACAGAAATGTGAGGAACATGTGTTTTTTTTGCCAAATTTTGAGGTTTGCAAAGGATTCTGGGTAACAGAACCTGGTCCGAGCCACACAAGTCACCCCATCTTGGATTCCCCCAGGTCTCTAGTTTTCAGAAATGCACAGGTTTGGTAGGTTTCCCTAGGTGCCGGCTGAGCTAGAGGCCAAAATCTACAGGTAGGCACTTTGCAAAAAACACCTTTGTTTTCTTTCAAAAATTTGGATGTGTCCACGTTTCGCTTTGGGGCGTTTCCTGTCGCGGGCGCTAGGCCTACCTACACAAGTGAGGTATCATTTTTATCGGGAGACTTGGGGGAACGCAGGGTGGAAGGAAATTTGTGGCTCCTATCAGATTCCAGAACTTTTTGCCACAGAAATGTGAGGAACATGTGTTTTTTTTGCCAAATTTTGAGGTTTGCAAAGGATTCTGGGTAACAGAACCTGGTCCGAGCCACACAAGTCACCCCATCTTGGATTCCCCTAGGTCTCTAAATTTCAGAAATGCACAGGTTTGGTAGGTTTCCCTAGGTGCCGGCTGAGCTAGAGGCCAAAATCTACAGGTAGGCATTTTGCAAAAAACTCCTCTGTTTTCTTTCAAAAACTTGGATGTGTCCACGTTGCGCTTTGGGGCGTTTCCTGTCGCGGGCGCTAGGCCTACCCACACAAGTGAGGTATCATTTTTATCGGGAGACATGGGGGAATGCTGGATGGAAGGAAATTTGTGGCTCCTCTCAGATTCCAGAACTTTCTGCCACAGAAATGTGAGGAACATGTGCTTTTTTAGCCACATTTTGAGGTTTGAAAGGATTCTGGGTAACAGAACCTGGTCCGAGCCAAACAAGTCACTCCATCTTGGATTCCCCGAGGTCTCTAGTTTTCAGAAATGCACAGGTTTGGTAGGTTTCCCTAGTTGCCGGCTGAGCTAGAGGCCAAAATCTACAGGTAACACTTTGCAAAAAACACCTCTGTTTTCTTTAAAACATTTGGATGTGTCCACGTTGCGCTTTGGGGCGTTACCTGTCGCGGGCGCTAGGCCTACCCACACAAGTGAGGTATAATTTTTATCGGGAGACTTGGGGGAACGCTGGGTGGAAGGAAATTCGTGGCTCCTCTCAGATTCCAGAACTTTCTGCCACAGAAATGTGAGGAACATGTGTTTTTTTTGCCAAATTATGAGGTTTGCAAAGGATTCTGGGTAACAGAACCTGGACCGAGCCACACAAGTCACCCCATCTTGGATTCCCCTAGGTCTCTAGTTTTCAGAAATGCACAGGTTTGGTAGGTATCCCTAGGTGCCGGCTAAGCTAGAGGCCAAAATCTACAGGTAGGCACTTTGCAAAAAACACCTTTGTTTTCTTTCAATAATTTGGATGTGTCCACGTTTCGCTTTGGGGCGTTTCCTGTCGCGGGCGCTAGGCCTACCTACACAAGTGAGGTATCATTTTTATCGGGAGACTTGGGGGAACGCTGGGTGGAAGGAAATTTGTGGCTCCTATCAGATTCCAGAACTTTCTGCCACAGAAATGTGAGGACCATGTGTTTTTTTTGCCAAATTTTGAGGTTTGCAAAGGATTCTGGGTAACAGAACTTGGTCCGAGCCAAGTCACCCCATCTTGGATTCCCCTAGGTCTCTAAATTTCAGAAATGCACAGGTTTGGTAGGTTTCCCTAGGTGCAGGCTAAGCTAGAGGCCAAAATCTACAGGTAGGCACTTTGCAAAAAACACCTTTGTTTTCTTTCAAAAATTTGGATGTGTCCTCGTTGCGCTTTGGGGCGTTTCCTGTCGCGGGCGCTAGGCCTACCCACACAAGTGAGGTATCATTTTTATTGGGAGACTTGGGGGAACGCTGGGTGGAAGGAAATTTGTGGCTCCTCTCAGATTCCAGAACTTTCTGCCACAGAAATGTGAGGAACATGTGTTTTTTTTGCCAAATTTTGAGGTTTGTAAAGGATTCTGGGAAACAGAACCTGGTCCGAGCCACACAGGTCACCCCATCTTGGATTCCCCTAGGTCTCTAGTTTTCAGAAATGCACAGGTTTGGTAGGTTTCCCTAGGTGCCAGCTGAGCTAGAGGCCAAAATCTACAGGTAGGCACTTTGCAAAAAACACCTCTGTTTTCTTTCAAAAATTTGGATGTGTCCACGTTGCGCTTTGGGGCGTATCCTGTCGCGGGCGCTAGGCCTACCCACACAAGTGAGGTATCATTTTTATCGGGAGACTTGGGGGAATGCTGGGTGGAAGGAAATTGGTGGCTCCTCTACTATTCCAGAACTTTCTGCCACAGAAATGTGAGGAACATGTGCTTTTTTAGCCACATTTTGAGGTTTGAAAGGATTCTGGGTAACAGAACCTGGTCCGAGCCAAACAAGTCACTCCATCTTGGATTCCCCGAGGTCTCTAGTTTTCAGAAATGCACAGGTTTGGTAGGTTTCCCTAGTTGCCGGCTGAGCTAGAGGCCAAAATCTACAGGTAACACTTTGCAAAAAACACCTCTGTTTTCTTTAAAACATTTGGATGTGTCCACGTTGCGCTTTGGGGCGTTACCTGTCGCGGGCGCTAGGCCTACCCACACAAGTGAGGTATAATTTTTATCGGGAGACTTGGGGGAACGCTGGGTGGAAGGAAATTCGTGGCTCCTCTCAGATTCCAGAACTTTCTGCCACAGAAATGTGAGGAACATGTGTTTTTTTTGCCAAATTATGAGGTTTGCAAAGGATTCTGGGTAACAGAACCTGGACCGAGCCACACAAGTCACCCCATCTTGGATTCCCCTAGGTCTCTAGTTTTCAGAAATGCACAGGTTTGGTAGGTATCCCTAGGTGCCGGCTAAGCTAGAGGCCAAAATCTACAGGTAGGCACTTTGCAAAAAACACCTTTGTTTTCTTTCAATAATTTGGATGTGTCCACGTTTCGCTTTGGGGCGTTTCCTGTCGCGGGCGCTAGGCCTACCTACACAAGTGAGGTATCATTTTTATCGGGAGACTTGGGGGAACGCTGGGTGGAAGGAAATTTGTGGCTCCTATCAGATTCCAGAACTTTCTGCCACAGAAATGTGAGGAACATGTGTTTTTTTTGCCAAATTTTGAGGTTTGCAAAGGATTCTGGGTAACAGAACTTGGTCCGAGCCAAGTCACCCCATCTTGGATTCCCCTAGGTCTCTAAATTTCAGAAATGCACAGGTTTGGTAGGTTTCCCTAGGTGCAGGCTAAGCTAGAGGCCAAAATCTACAGGTAGGCACTTTGCAAAAAACACCTTTGTTTTCTTTCAAAAATTTGGATGTGTCCTCGTTGCGCTTTGGGGCGTTTCCTGTCGCGGGCGCTAGGCCTACCCACACAAGTGAGGTATCATTTTTATTGGGAGACTTGGGGGAACGCTGGGTGGAAGGAAATTTGTGGCTCCTCTCAGATTCCAGAACTTTCTGCCACAGAAATGTGAGGAACATGTGTTTTTTTTGCCAAATTTTGAGGTTTGTAAAGGATTCTGGGAAACAGAACCTGGTCCGAGCCACACAGGTCACCCCATCTTGGATTCCCCTAGGTCTCTAGTTTTCAGAAATGCACAGGTTTGGTAGGTTTCCCTAGGTGCCGGCTGAGCTAGAGGCCAAAATCTACAGGTAGGCACTTTGCAAAAAACACCTCTGTTTTCTTTCAAAAATTTGGATGTGTCCACGTTGCGCTTTGGGGCGTATCCTGTCGCGGGCGCTAGGCCTACCCACACAAGTGAGGTATCATTTTTATCGGGAGACTTGGGGGAATGCTGGGTGGAAGGAAATTTGTGGCTCCTCTACTATTCCAGAACTTTCTGCCACAGAAATGTGAGGAACATGTGCTTTTTTAGCCAAATTTTGAGGTTTGCAAAAGATTCTGGGTAACAGAACCTGGTCCGAGCCACACAAGTCACCCCATCTTGGATTCCCCTAGGTCTCTAGTTTTCAGAAATGCACAGGTTTGGTAGGTTTCCCTAGGTGCCGGATGAGCTAGAGGCCAAAATCTACAGGTAGGCACTTTGCAAAAAACACCTCTGTTTTCTTTCAAAAATTTGGATGTGTCCACGTTGCGCTTTGGGGCGTTTCCTGTCGCGGGCGCTAGGCCTACCCACACAAGTGAGGTATCATTTTTATCGGGAGACTTGGGGGAACGCTGGGTGGAAGGAAATTTGTGGCTCCTCTCAGATTCCAGAACTTTTTGCCACAGAAATGTGAGGAATATGTGTTTTTTTTGCCAAATTTTGGGGTTTGCAAAGGATTCTGGGTAACAGAACCTGGTCCGAGCCACACAAGTCACCCCATCTTGGATTCCCCTAGGTCTCTAGTTTTCAGAAATGCACAGGTTTGGTAGGTTTCCCTAGGTGCCGGCTGAGCTAGAGGCCAAAATCTACAGGTAGGCATTTTGCAAAAAACACCTCTGTTTTCTTTCAAAAACTTGGATGTGTCCACGTTGCGCTTTGGGGCGTTTCCTGTCGCGGGCGCTAGGCCTACCCACACAAGTGAGGTATCATTTTTATCGGGAGACTTGGGGGAATGCTGGGTGGAAGGAAATTTGTGGCTCCTCAGATTCCAGAACTTTCTGCCACAGAAATGTGAGGAACATGTGCTTTTTTAGCCACATTTTGAGGTTTGAAAGGATTCTGGGTAACAGAACCTGGTCCGAGCCACACAAGTCACTCCATCTTGGATTCCCCTAGGTCTCTAGTTTTCAGAAATGCACAGGTTTGGTAGGTTTCCCTAGTTGCCGGCTGAGCTAGAGGCCAAAATCTACAGGTAACACTTTGCAAAAAACACCTCTGTTTTCTTTAAAACATTTGGATGTGTCCACGTTGCGCTTTGGGGCGTTACCTGTCGCGGGCGCTAGGCCTACCCACACAAGTGAGGTATAATTTTTATCGGGAGACTTGGGGGAACGCTGGGTGGAAGGAAATTTGTGGCTCCTCTCAGATTCCAGAACTTTCTGCCACAGAAATATGAGGAACATGTGTTTTTTTTGCCAAATTATGAGGTTTGCAAAGGATTCTGGGTAACAGAACCTGGACCGAGCCACACAAGTCACCCCATCTTGGATTCCCTAGGTCTCTAGTTTTCAGAAATGCACAGGTTTGGTAGGTTTCCCTAGGTGCCGGCTAAGCTAGAGGCCAAAATCTACAGGTAGGCACTTTGCAAAAAACACCTTTGTTTTCTTTCAATAATTTGGATGTGTCAACGTTTCGCTTTGGGGCGTTTCCTGTCGCGGGCGCTAGGACTACCTACACAAGTGAGGTATCATTTTTATCGGGAGACTTGGGGGAACACTGGGTGGAAGGAAATTTGTGGCTCCTATCAGATTCCACAACTTTCTGCCACAGAAATGTGAGGAACATGTGTTTTTTTTGCCAAATTTTGAGGTTTGCAAAGGATTCTGGGTAACAGAATCTGGTCCGAGCCACACAAGTCACCCCATCTTGGATTCCCCCAGGTCTCTAGTTTTCAGAAATGCACAGGTTTGGTAGGTTTCCCTAGGTGCCGGCTAAGCTAGAGGCCAAAATCTACAGGTAGGCACTTTGCAAAAAACACCTTTGTTTTCTTTCAAAAATTTGGATGTGTCCACGTTTCGCTTTGGGGCGTTTCCTGTCACGGGTGCTAGGCCTACCTACACAAGTGAGGTATCATTTTTATCGGGAGACTTGGGGGAACGCTGGGTGGAAGGAAATTTGTGGCTCCTATCAGATTCCAGAACTTTCTGCCACAGAAATGTGAGGAACATGTGTTTTTTTTGCCAAATTTTGAGGTTTGCAAAGGATTCTGGGTAACAGAACCTGGACCGAGCCACACAAGTCACCCCATCTTGGATTCCCCTAGGTCTCTAGTTTTCAGAAATGCACAGGTTTGGTAGGTTTCCCTAGGTGCCGGCTGAGCTAGAGGCCAAAATCTACAGGTAGGCACTTTGCAAAAAACACCTCTGTTTTCTTTCAAAAATTTGGATGTGTCCATGTTGCGCTTTGGGGCATTTCCTGTCGCGGGCGCTAGGCCTACCCACACAAGTGAGGTATCATTTTTATCGGGAGACTTGGGGGAATGCTGGGTGGAAGGAAATTTGTGGCTCCTCTCAGATTCCAGAACTTTCTGCCACAGAAATGTGAGGAACATGTGCTTTTTTAGCCAAATTTTGAGGTTTGCAAAGGATTCTAGGTAACAGAACCTGGTCCGAGCCACACAAGTCACCCCATCTTGGATTCCCCTAGGTCTCTAGGTTTCAGAAATGCACAGGTTTGGTAGGTTTCCCTAGGTGCCGGATGAGCTAGAGGCCAAAATCTACAGGTAACACTTTGCAAAAAACACCTCTGTTTTCTTTAAAACATTTGGATGTGTCCACGTTGCGCTTTGGGGCGTTACCTGTCGCGGGCGCTAGGCCTACCCACACAAGTGAGGTATCATTTTTATCGGGAGACTTGGGGGAACGCTGGTTGGAAGGAAATTTGTGGCTCCTCTCAGATTCCAGAACTTTCTGCCACAGAAATGTGAGGAACATGTGGTTTTTTTGCCAAATTATGAGGTTTGCAAAGGATTCTGGGTAACAGAACCTGGTCCGAGCCACACAAGTCACCCCATCTTGGATTCCCCTAGGTCTCTAGTTTTCAGAAATGCACAGGTTTGGTAGGTTTCCCTAGGTGCCGGCTAAGCTAGAGGCCAAAATCTACAGGTAGGCACTTTGCAAAAAACACCTTTGTTTTCTTTCAAAAATTTGGATGTGTCCACGTTTCGCTTTGGGGCGTTTCCTGTCGCGGGCGCTAGGCCTACCTACACAAGTGAGGTATCATTTTTATCGGGAGACTTGGGGGAACGCTGGGTGGAAGGAAATTTGTGGCTCCTATCAGATTCCAGAACTTTCTGCCACAGAAATGTGAGGAACATGTGTTTTTTTTGCCAAATTTTGAGGTTTGCAAAGGATTCTGGGTAACAGAACCTGGTCCGAGCCACACAAGTCACCCCATCTTGGATTCCCCTAGGTCTCTAAATTTCAGAAATGCACAGGTTTGGTAGGTTTCCCTAGGTGCCGGCTGAGCTAGAGGCCAAAATCTACAGGTAGGCATTTTGCAAAAAACACCTCTGTTTTCTTTCAAAAACTTGGATGTGTCCACGTTGCGCTTTGGGGCGTTTCCTGTCGCGGGCGCTAGGCCTACCCACACAAGTGAGGTATCATTTTTATCGGGAGACTTGGGGGAATGCTGGGTGGAAGGAAATTTGTGGCTCCTCAGATTCCAGAACTTTCTGCCACAGAAATGTGAGGAACATGTGCTTTTTTAGCCACATTTTGAGGTTTGAAAGGATTCTGGGTAACAGAACCTGGTCCGAGCCACACAAGTCACTCCATCTTGGATTCCCCTAGGTCTCAAGTTTTCAGAAATGCACAGGTTTGGTAGGTTTCCCTAGTTGCCGGCTGAGCTAGAGGCCAAAATCTACAGGTAACACTTTGCAAAAAACACCTCTGTTTTCTTTAAAACATTTGGATATGTCCACGTTGCGCTTTGGGGCGTTACCTGTCGCGGGCGCTAGGCCTACCCACACAAGTGAGGTATCATTTTTATCGGGAGACTTGGGGGAACGCTGGGTGGAAGGAAATTTTTGGCTCCTCTCAGATTCCAGAACTTTCTGCCACAGAAATGTGAGGAACATGTGTTTTTTTTGCCAAATTATGAGGTTTGCAAAGTATTCTGGGTAACAGAACCTGGACCGAGCCACACAAGTCACCCCATCTTGGATTCCCCTAGATCTCTAGTTTTCAGAAATGCACAGGTTTGGTAGGTTTCCCTAGGTGCCGGCTAAGCTAGAGGCCAAAATCTACAGGTAGGCACTTTGCAAAAAACACCTTTGTTTTCTTTCAATAATTTGGATGTGTCCACGTTTCGCTTTGGGGCGTTTCCTGTCGCGGGCGCTAGGCCTACCTACACAAGTGAGGTATCATTTTTATCGGGAGACTTGGGGGAACGCTGGGTGGAAGGAAATTTGTGGCTCCTATCAGATTCCAGAACTTTCTGCCACAGAAATGTGAGGAACATGTGTTTTTTTTGCCAAATTTTGAGGTTTGCAAAGGATTCTGGGTAACAGAACCTGGTCCGAGCCACACAAGTCACCCCATCTTGGATTCCCCCAGGTCTCTAGTTTTCAGAAATGCACAGGTTTGGTAGGTTTCCCTAGGTGCCGGCTGAGCTAGAGGCCAAAATCTACAGGTAGGCATTTTGCAAAAAACTCCTCTGTTTTCTTTCAAAAACTTGGATGTGTCCACGTTGCGCTTTGGGGCGTTTCCTGTCGCGGGCGCTAGGCCTACCCACACAAGTGAGGTATCATTTTTATCGGGAGACATGGGGGAATGCTGGATGGAAGGAAATTTGTGGCTCCTCTCAGATTCCAGAACTTTCTGCCACAGAAATGTGAGGAACATGTGCTTTTTTAGCCACATTTTGAGGTTTGAAAGGATTCTGGGTAACAGAACCTGGTCCGAGCCAAACAAGTCACTCCATCTTGGATTCCCCGAGGTCTCTAGTTTTCAGAAATGCACAGGTTTGGTAGGTTTCCCTAGTTGCCGGCTGAGCTAGAGGCCAAAATCTACAGGTAACACTTTGCAAAAAACACCTCTGTTTTCTTTAAAACATTTGGATGTGTCCACGTTGCGCTTTGGGGCGTTACCTGTCGCGGGCGCTAGGCCTACCCACACAAGTGAGGTATAATTTTTATCGGGAGACTTGGGGGAACGCTGGGTGGAAGGAAATTCGTGGCTCCTCTCAGATTCCAGAACTTTCTGCCACAGAAATGTGAGGAACATGTGTTTTTTTTGCCAAATTATGAGGTTTGCAAAGGATTCTGGGTAACAGAACCTGGACCGAGCCACACAAGTCACCCCATCTTGGATTCCCCTAGGTCTCTAGTTTTCAGAAATGCACAGGTTTGGTAGGTATCCCTAGGTGCCGGCTAAGCTAGAGGCCAAAATCTACAGGTAGGCACTTTGCAAAAAACACCTTTGTTTTCTTTCAATAATTTGGATGTGTCCACGTTTCGCTTTGGGGCGTTTCCTGTCGCGGGCGCTAGGCCTACCTACACAAGTGAGGTATCATTTTTATCGGGAGACTTGGGGGAACGCTGGGTGGAAGGAAATTTGTGGCTCCTATCAGATTCCAGAACTTTCTGCCACAGAAATGTGAGGAACATGTGTTTTTTTTGCCAAATTTTGAGGTTTGCAAAGGATTCTGGGTAACAGAACTTGGTCCGAGCCAAGTCACCCCATCTTGGATTCCCCTAGGTCTCTAAATTTCAGAAATGCACAGGTTTGGTAGGTTTCCCTAGGTGCAGGCTAAGCTAGAGGCCAAAATCTACAGGTAGGCACTTTGCAAAAAACACCTTTGTTTTCTTTCAAAAATTTGGATGTGTCCTCGTTGCGCTTTGGGGCGTTACCTGTCGCGGGCGCTAGGCCTACCCACACAAGTGAGGTATCATTTTTATTGGGAGACTTGGGGGAACGCTGGGTGGAAGGAAATTTGTGGCTCCTCTCAGATTCCAGAACTTTCTGCCACAGAAATGTGAGGAACATGTGTTTTTTTTGCCAAATTTTGAGGTTTGTAAAGGATTCTGGGAAACAGAACCTGGTCCGAGCCACACAGGTCACCCCATCTTGGATTCCCCTAGGTCTCTAGTTTTCAGAAATGCACAGGTTTGGTAGGTTTCCCTAGGTGCCGGCTGAGCTAGAGGCCAAAATCTACAGGTAGGCACTTTGCAAAAAACACCTCTGTTTTCTTTCAAAAATTTGGATGTGTCCACGTTGCGCTTTGGGGCGTATCCTGTCGCGGGCGCTAGGCCTACCCACACAAGTGAGGTATCATTTTTATCGGGAGACTTGGGGGAATGCTGGGTGGAAGGAAATTTGTGGCTCCTCTACTATTCCAGAACTTTCTGCCACAGAAATGTGAGGAACATGTGCTTTTTTAGCCAAATTTTGAGGTTTGCAAAAGATTCTGGGTAACAGAACCTGGTCCGAGCCACACAAGTCACCCCATCTTGGATTCCCCTAGGTCTCTAGTTTTCAGAAATGCACAGGTTTGGTAGGTTTCCCTAGGTGCCGGATGAGCTAGAGGCCAAAATCTACAGGTAGGCACTTTGCAAAAAACACCTCTGTTTTCTTTCAAAAATTTGGATGTGTCCACGTTGCGCTTTGGGGCGTTTCTTGTCGCGGGCGCTAGGCCTACCCACACAAGTGAGGTATCATTTTTATTGGGAGACTTGGGGGAACGCTGGGTGGAAGGAAATTTGTGGCTCCTCTCAGATTCCAGAACTTTTTGCCACAGAAATGTGAGGAACGTGTGTTTTTTTTGCCAAATTATGAGGTTTGCAAAGGATTCTGGGTAACAGAACCTGGTCCGAGCCACACAAGTCACCCCATCTTGGATTCCCCTAGGTCTCTAGTTTTCAGAAATGCACAGGTTTGGTAGGTTTCCCTAGGTGCCGGCTAAGCTAGAGGCCAAAATCTACAGGTAGGCACTTTGCAAAAAACACCGTTGTTTTCTCTCAAAAATTTGGATGTGTCCACGTTTCGCTTTGGGGCGTTTCCTGTCGCGGGCGCTAGGCCTACCTACACAAGTGAGGTATCATTTTTATCGAGAGACTTGGGGGAACGCTGGGTGGAAGGAAATTTGTGGCTCCTATCAGATTCCAGAACTTTCTTCCACAGAAATGTGAGGAACATGTGTTTTTTTTGCCAAATTTTTGGGTTTGCAAAGGATTCTGGGTAACAGAACCTGGTCCGAGCCACACAAGTCACCCCATCTTGGATTCCCCTAGGTCTCTAGTTTTCAGATATGCACAGGTTTGGTAGGTTTCCCTAGGTGCCGGCTGAGCTAGAGGCCAAAATCTACAGGTAGGCATTTTGCAAAAAACACCTCTGTTTTCTTTCAAAAACTTGGATGTGTCCACGTTGCGCTTTGGGGCGTTTCCTGTCGCGGGCGCTAGGCCTACCCACACAAGTGAGGTATCATTTTTATCGGGAGACTTGGGGGAATGCTGGGTGGAAGGAAATTTGTGGCTCCTCAGATTCCAGAACTTTCTGCCACAGAAATGTGAGGAACATGTGCTTTTTTAGCCACATTTTGAGGTTTGAAAGGATTCTGGGTAACAGAACCTGGTCCGAGCCACACAAGTCACTCCATCTTGGATTCCCCTAGGTCTCTAGTTTTCAGAAATGCACAGGTTTGGTAGGTTTCCCTAGTTGCCGGCTGAGCTAGAGGCCAAAATCTACAGGTAACACTTTGCAAAAAACACCTCTGTTTTCTTTAAAACATTTGGATGTGTCCACGTTGCGCTTTGGGGCGTTACCTGTCGCGGGCGCTAGGCCTACCCACACAAGTGAGGTATCATGTTTATCGGGAGACTTGGGGGAACGCTGGGTGGAAGGAAATTTGTGGCTCCTCTCAGATTCCAGAACTTTCTGCCACAGAATAGTGAGGAACATGTGTTTTTTTTGCAAAATTATGACGTTTGCAAAGGATTCTGGGTAACAGAACCTGGACCGAGCCACACAAGTCACCCCATCTTGGATTCCCCTAGGTCTCTAGTTTTCAGAAATGTACAGGTTTGGTAGGTTTCCCTAGGTGCCGGCTAAGCTAGAGGCCAAAATCTACAGGTAGGCATTTTGCAAAAAATTCCTCTGTTTTCTTTCAAAAACTTGGATGTGTCCACGTTGCGCTTTGGGGCGTTTCCTGTCGCGGGCGCTAGGCCTACCCACACAAGTGAGGTATCATTTTTATCGGGAGACATGGGGGAATGCTGGATGGAAGGAAATTTGTGGCTCCTCTCAGATTCCAGAACTTTCTGCCACAGAAATGTGAGGAACATGTGCTTTTTTAGCCACATTTTGAGGTTTGAAAGGATTCTGGGTAACAGAACCTGGTCCGAGCCAAACAAGTCACTCCATCTTGGATTCCCCGAGGTCTCTAGTTTTCAGAAATGCACAGGTTTGGTAGGTTTCCCTAGTTGCCGGCTGAGCTAGAGGCCAAAATCTACAGGTAACACTTTGCAAAAAACACCTCTGTTTTCTTTAAAACATTTGGATGTGTCCACGTTGCGCTTTGGGGCGTTACCTGTCGCGGGCGCTAGGCCTACCCACACAAGTGAGGTATAATTTTTATCGGGAGACTTGGGGGAACGCTGGGTGGAAGGAAATTCGTGGCTCCTCTCAGATTCCAGAACTTTCTGCCACAGAAATGTGAGGAACATGTGTTTTTTTTGCCAAATTATGAGGTTTGCAAAGGATTCTGGGTAACAGAACCTGGACCGAGCCACACAAGTCACCCCATCTTGGATTCCCCTAGGTCTCTAGTTTTCAGAAATGCACAGGTTTGGTAGGTATCCCTAGGTGCCGGCTAAGCTAGAGGCCAAAATCTACAGGTAGGCACTTTGCAAAAAACACCTTTGTTTTCTTTCAATAATTTGGATGTGTCCACGTTTCGCTTTGGGGCGTTTCCTGTCGCGGGCGCTAGGCCTACCTACACAAGTGAGGTATCATTTTTATCGGGAGACTTGGGGGAACGCTGGGTGGAAGGAAATTTGTGGCTCCTATCAGATTCCAGAACTTTCTGCCACAGAAATGTGAGGAACATGTGTTTTTTTTGCCAAATTTTGAGGTTTGCAAAGGATTCTGGGTAACAGAACTTGGTCCGAGCCAAGTCACCCCATCTTGGATTCCCCTAGGTCTCTAAATTTCAGAAATGCACAGGTTTGGTAGGTTTCCCTAGGTGCAGGCTAAGCTAGAGGCCAAAATCTACAGGTAGGCATTTTGCAAAAAATTCCTCTGTTTTCTTTCAAAAACTTGGATGTGTCCACGTTGCGCTTTGGGGCGTTTCCTGTCGCGGGCGCTAGGCCTACCCACACAAGTGAGGTATCATTTTTATCGGGAGACATGGGGGAATGCTGGATGGAAGGAAATTTGTGGCTCCTCTCAGATTCCAGAACTTTCTGCCACAGAAATGTGAGGAACATGTGCTTTTTTAGCCACATTTTGAGGTTTGAAAGGATTCTGGGTAACAGAACCTGGTCCGAGCCAAACAAGTCACTCCATCTTGGATTCCCCGAGGTCTCTAGTTTTCAGAAATGCACAGGTTTGGTAGGTTTCCCTAGTTGCCGGCTGAGCTAGAGGCCAAAATCTACAGGTAACACTTTGCAAAAAACACCTCTGTTTTCTTTAAAACATTTGGATGTGTCCACGTTGCGCTTTGGGGCGTTACCTGTCGCGGGCGCTAGGCCTACCCACACAAGTGAGGTATAATTTTTATCGGGAGACTTGGGGGAACGCTGGGTGGAAGGAAATTCGTGGCTCCTCTCAGATTCCAGAACTTTCTGCCACAGAAATGTGAGGAACATGTGTTTTTTTTGCCAAATTATGAGGTTTGCAAAGGATTCTGGGTAACAGAACCTGGACCGAGCCACACAAGTCACCCCATCTTGGATTCCCCTAGGTCTCTAGTTTTCAGAAATGCACAGGTTTGGTAGGTATCCCTAGGTGCCGGCTAAGCTAGAGGCCAAAATCTACAGGTAGGCACTTTGCAAAAAACACCTTTGTTTTCTTTCAATAATTTGGATGTGTCCACGTTTCGCTTTGGGGCGTTTCCTGTCGCGGGCGCTAGGCCTACCTACACAAGTGAGGTATCATTTTTATCGGGAGACTTGGGGGAACGCTGGGTGGAAGGAAATTTGTGGCTCCTATCAGATTCCAGAACTTTCTGCCACAGAAATGTGAGGAACATGGGTTTTTTTTGCCAAATTTTGAGGTTTGCAAAGGATTCTGGGTAACAGAACTTGGTCCGAGCCAAGTCACCCCATCTTGGATTCCCCTAGGTCTCTAAATTTCAGAAATGCACAGGTTTGGTAGGTTTCCCTAGGTGCAGGCTAAGCTAGAGGCCAAAATCTACAGGTAGGCACTTTGCAAAAAACACCTTTGTTTTCTTTCAAAAATTTGGATGTGTCCTCGTTGCGCTTTGGGGCGTTTCCTGTCGCGGGCGCTAGGCCTACCCACACAAGTGAGGTATCATTTTTATTGGGAGACTTGGGGGAACGCTGGGTGGAAGGAAATGTGGCTCCTCTCAGATTCCAGAACTTTCTGCCACAGAAATGTGAGGAACATGTGTTTTTTTTGCCAAATTTTGAGGTTTGTAAAGGATTCTGGGAAACAGAACCTGGTCCGAGCCACACAGGTCACCCCATCTTGGATTCCCCTAGGTCTCTAGTTTTCAGAAATGCACAGGTTTGGTAGGTTTCCCTAGGTGCCGGCTGAGCTAGAGGCCAAAATCTACAGGTAGGCACTTTGCAAAAAACACCTCTGTTTTCTTTCAAAAATTTGGATGTGTCCACGTTGCGCTTTGGGGCGTATCCTGTCGCGGGCGCTAGGCCTACCCACACAAGTGAGGTATCATTTTTATCGGGAGACTTGGGGGAATGCTGGGTGGAAGGAAATTTGTGGCTCCTCTACTATTCCAGAACTTTCTGCCACAGAAATGTGAGGAACATGTGCTTTTTTAGCCAAATTTTGAGGTTTGCAAAAGATTCTGGGTAACAGAACCTGGTCCGAGCCACACAAGTCACCCCATCTTGGATTCCCCTAGGTCTCTAGTTTTCAGAAATGCACAGGTTTGGTAGGTTTCCCTAGGTGCCGGATGAGCTAGAGGCCAAAATCTACAGGTAGGCACTTTGCAAAAAACACCTCTGTTTTCTTTCAAAAATTTGGATGTGTCCACGTTGCGCTTTGGGGCGTTTCTTGTCGCGGGCGCTAGGCCTACCCACACAAGTGAGGTATCATTTTTATCGGGAGACTTGGGGGAACGCTGGGTGGAAGGAAATTTGTGGCTCCTCTCAGATTCCAGAACTTTTTGCCACAGAAATTTGAGGAACTTGTGTTTTTTTTGCCAAATTATGAGGTTTGCAAAGGATTCTGGGTAACAGAACCTGGTCCGAGCCACACAAGTCACCCCATCTTGGATTCCCCTAGGTCTCTAGTTTTCAGAAATGCACAGGTTTGGTAGGTTTCCCTAGGTGCCGGCTAAGCTAGAGGCCAAAATCTACAGGTAGGCACTTTGCAAAAAAACACCGTTGTTTTCTTTCAAAAATTTGGATGTGTCCACGTTTCGCTTTGGGGCGTTTCCTGTCGCGGGCGCTAGGCCTACCTACACAAGTGAGGTATCATTTTTATCGGGAGACTTGGGGGAACGCTGGGTGGAAGGAAATTTGTGGCTCCTATCAGATTCCAGAACTTTCTGCCACAGAAATGTGAGGAACATGTGTTTTTTTTTGCCAAATTTTTGGGTTTGCAAAGGATTCTGGGTAACAGAACCTGGTCCGAGCCACACAAGTCACCCCATCTTGGATTCCCCTAGGTCTCTAGTTTTCAGAAATGCACAGGTTTGGTAGGTTTCCCTAGGTGCCGGCTGAGCTAGAGGCCAAAATCTACAGGTAGGCATTTTGCAAAAAACACCTCTGTTTTCTTTCAAAAACTTGGATGTGTCCACGTTGCGCTTTGGGGCGTTTCCTGTCGCGGGCGCTAGGCCTACCCACACAAGTGAGGTATCATTTTTATCGGGAGACTTGGGGGAATGCTGGGTGGAAGGAAATTTGTGGCTCCTCAGATTCCAGAACTTTCTGCCACAGAAATGTGAGGAACATGTGCTTTTTTAGCCACATTTTGAGGTTTGAAAGGATTCTGGGTAACAGAACCTGGTCCGAGCCACACAAGTCACTCCATCTTGGATTCCCCTAGGTCTCTAGTTTTCAGAAATGCACAGGTTTGGTAGGTTTTCCCTAGTTGCCGGCTGAGCTAGAGGCCAAAATCTACAGGTAACACTTTGCAAAAAACACCTCTGGTTTCTTTAAAACATTTGGATGTGTCCACGTTGCGCTTTGGGGCGTTACCTGTCGCGGGCGCTAGGCCTACCCACACAAGTGAGGTATCATGTTTATCGGGAGACTTGGGGGAACGCTGGGTGGAAGGAAATTTGTGGCTCCTCTCAGATTCCAGAACTTTCTGCCACAGAAATATGAGGAACATGTGTTTTTTTTGCCAAATTATGAGGTTTGCAAAGGATTCTGGGTAACAGAACCTGGACCGAGCCACACAAGTCACCCCATCTTGGATTCCCTAGGTCTCTAGTTTTCAGAAATGCACAGGTTTGGTAGGTTTCCCTAGGTGCCGGCTAAGCTAGAGGCCAAAATCTACAGGTAGGCACTTTGCAAAAAACACCTTTGTTTTCTTTCAATAATTTGGATGTGTCAACGTTTCGCTTTGGGGCGTTTCCTGTCGCGGGCGCTAGGCCTACCTACACAAGTGAGGTATCATTTTTATCGGGAGACTTGGGGGAACACTGGGTGGAAGGAAATTTGTGGCTCCTATCAGATTCCACAACTTTCTGCCACAGAAATGTGAGGAACATGTGTTTTTTTTGCCAAATTTTGAGGTTTGCAAAGGATTCTGGGTAACAGAATCTGGTCCGAGCCACACAAGTCACCCCATCTTGGATTCCCCCAGGTCTCTAGTTTTCAGAAATGCACAGGTTTGGTAGGTTTCCCTAGGTGCCGGCTAAGCTAGAGGCCAAAATCTACAGGTAGGCACTTTGCAAAAAACACCTTTGTTTTCTTTCAAAAATTTGGATGTGTCCACGTTTCGCTTTGGGGCGTTTCCTGTCACGGGTGCTAGGCCTACCTACACAAGTGAGGTATCATTTTTATCGGGAGACTTGGGGGAACGCTGGGTGGAAGGAAATTTGTGGCTCCTCTCAGATTCCAGAACTTTCTGCCACAGAAATATGAGGAACAATGTGTTTTTTTTGCCAAATTATGAGGTTTGCAAAGGATTCTGGGTAACAGAACCTGGACCGAGCCACACAAGTCACCCCATCTTGGATTCCCTAGGTCTCTAGTTTTCAGAAATGCACAGGTTTGGTAGGTTTCCCTAGGTGCCGGCTAAGCTAGAGGCCAAAATCTACAGGTAGGCACTTTGCAAAAAACACCTTTGTTTTCTTTCAATAATTTGGATGTGTCAACGTTTCGCTTTGGGGCGTTTCCTGTCGCGGGCGCTAGGCCTACCTACACAAGTGAGGTATCATTTTTATCGGGAGACTTGGGGGAACACTGGGTGGAAGGAAATTTGTGGCTCCTATCAGATTCCACAACTTTCTGCCACAGAAATGTGAGGAACATGTGTTTTTTTTTGCCAAATTTTGAGGTTTGCAAAGGATTCTGGGTAACAGAATCTGGTCCGAGCCACACAAGTCACCCCATCTTGGATTCCCCCAGGTCTCTAGTTTTCAGAAATGCACAGGTTTGGTAGGTTTCCCTAGGTGCCGGCTAAGCTAGAGGCCAAAATCTACAGGTAGGCACTTTGCAAAAAACACCTTTGTTTTCTTTCAAAAATTTGGATGTGTCCACGTTTCGCTTTGGGGCGTTTCCTGTCACGGGTGCTAGGCCTACCTACACAAGTGAGGTATCATTTTTATCGGGAGACTTGGGGGAACGCTGGGTGGAAGGAAATTTGTGGCTCCTATCAGATTCCAGAACTTTCTGCCACAGAAATGTGAGGAACATGTGTTTTTTTTTGCCAAATTTTGAGGTTTGCAAAGGATTCTGGGTAACAGAACCTGGACCGAGCCACACAAGTCACCCCATCTTGGATTCCCCTAGGTCTCTAGTTTTCAGAAATGCACAGGTTTGGTAGGTTTCCCTAGGTGCCGGCTGAGCTAGAGGCCAAAATCTACAGGTAGGCACTTTGCAAAAAACACCTCTGTTTTCTTTCAAAAATTTGGATGTGTCCATGTTGCGCTTTGGGGCATTTCCTGTCGCGGGCGCTAGGCCTACCCACACAAGTGAGGTATCATTTTTATCGGGAGACTTGGGGGAATGCTGGGTGGAAGGAAATTTGTGGCTCCTCTCAGATTCCAGAACTTTCTGCCACAGAAATGTGAGGAACATGTGCTTTTTTAGCCAAATTTTGAGGTTTGCAAAGGATTCTAGGTAACAGAACCTGGTCCGAGCCACACAAGTCACCCCATCTTGGATTCCCCTAGGTCTCTAGGTTTCAGAAATGCACAGGTTTGGTAGGTTTCCCTAGGTGCCGGATGAGCTAGAGGCCAAAATCTACAGGTAACACTTTGCAAAAAACACCTCTGTTTTCTTTAAAACATTTGGATGTGTCCACGTTGCGCTTTGGGGCGTTACCTGTCGCGGGCGCTAGGCCTACCCACACAAGTGAGGTATCATTTTTATCGGGAGACTTGGGGGAACGCTGGTTGGAAGGAAATTTGTGGCTCCTCTCAGATTCCAGAACTTTCTGCCACAGAAATGTGAGGAACATGTGGTTTTTTTGCCAAATTATGAGGTTTGCAAAGGATTCTGGGTAACAGAACCTGGTCCGAGCCACACAAGTCACCCCATCTTGGATTCCCCTAGGTCTCTAGTTTTCAGAAATGCACAGGTTTGGTAGGTTTCCCTAGGTGCCGGCTAAGCTAGAGGCCAAAATCTACAGGTAGGCACTTTGCAAAAAACACCTTTGTTTTCTTTCAAAAATTTGGATGTGTCCACGTTTCGCTTTGGGGCGTTTCCTGTCGCGGGCGCTAGGCCTACCTACACAAGTGAGGTATCATTTTTATCGGGAGACTTGGGGGAACGCTGGGTGGAAGGAAATTTGTGGCTCCTATCAGATTCCAGAACTTTCTGCCACAGAAATGTGAGGAACATGTGTTTTTTTTGCCAAATTTTGAGGTTTGCAAAGGATTCTGGGTAACAGAACCTGGTCCGAGCCACACAAGTCACCCCATCTTGGATTCCCCTAGGTCTCTAAATTTCAGAAATGCACAGGTTTGGTAGGTTTCCCTAGGTGCCGGCTGAGCTAGAGGCCAAAATCTACAGGTAGGCATTTTGCAAAAAACACCTCTGTTTTCTTTCAAAAACTTGGATGTGTCCACGTTGCGCTTTGGGGCGTTTCCTGTCGCGGGCGCTAGGCCTACCCACACAAGTGAGGTATCATTTTTATCGGGAGACTTGGGGGAATGCTGGGTGGAAGGAAATTTGTGGCTCCTCATATTCCAGAACTTTCTGCCACAGAAATGTGAGGAACATGTGCTTTTTTAGCCACATTTTGAGGTTTGAAAGGATTCTGGGTAACAGAACCTGGTCCGAGCCACACAAGTCACTCCATCTTGGATTCCCCTAGGTCTCAAGTTTTCAGAAATGCACAGGTTTGGTAGGTTTCCCTAGTTGCCGGCTGAGCTAGAGGCCAAAATCTACAGGTAACACTTTGCAAAAAACACCTCTGTTTTCTTTAAAACATTTGGATGTGTCCACGTTGCGCTTTGGGGCGTTACCTGTCGCGGGCGCTAGGCCTACCCACACAAGTGAGGTATCATTTTTATCGGGAGACTTGGGGGAACGCTGGGTGGAAGGAAATTTTTGGCTCCTCTCAGATTCCAGAACTTTCTGCCACAGAAATGTGAGGAACATGTGTTTTTTTTGCCAAATTATGAGGTTTGCAAAGTATTCTGGGTAACAGAACCTGGACCGAGCCACACAAGTCACCCCATCTTGGATTCCCCTAGATCTCTAGTTTTCAGAAATGCACAGGTTTGGTAGGTTTCCCTAGGTGCCGGCTAAGCTAGAGGCCAAAATCTACAGGTAGGCACTTTGCAAAAAACACCTTTGTTTTCTTTCAATAATTTGGATGTGTCCACGTTTCGCTTTGGGGCGTTTCCTGTCGCGGGCGCTAGGCCTACCTACACAAGTGAGGTATCATTTTTATCGGGAGACTTGGGGGAACGCTGGGTGGAAGGAAATTTGTGGCTCCTATCAGATTCCAGAACTTTCTGCCACAGAAATGTGAGGAACATGTGTTTTTTTTGCCAAATTTTGAGGTTTGCAAAGGATTCTGGGTAACAGAACCTGGTCCGAGCCACACAAGTCACCCCATCTTGGATTCCCCCAGGTCTCTAGTTTTCAGAAATGCACAGGTTTGGTAGGTTTCCCTAGGTGCCGGCTGAGCTAGAGGCCAAAATCTACAGGTAGGCATTTTGCAAAAAACTCCTCTGTTTTCTTTCAAAAACTTGGATGTGTCCACGTTGCGCTTTGGGGCGTTTCCTGTCGCGGGCGCTAGGCCTACCCACACAAGTGAGGTATCATTTTTATCGGGAGACATGGGGGAATGCTGGATGGAAGGAAATTTGTGGCTCCTCTCAGATTCCAGAACTTTCTGCCACAGAAATGTGAGGAACATGTGCTTTTTTAGCCACATTTTGAGGTTTGAAAGGATTCTGGGTAACAGAACCTGGTCCGAGCCAAACAAGTCACTCCATCTTGGATTCCCCGAGGTCTCTAGTTTTCAGAAATGCACAGGTTTGGTAGGTTTCCCTAGTTGCCGGCTGAGCTAGAGGCCAAAATCTACAGGTAACACTTTGCAAAAAACACCTCTGTTTTCTTTAAAACATTTGGATGTGTCCACGTTGCGCTTTGGGGCGTTACCTGTCGCGGGCGCTAGGCCTACCCACACAAGTGAGGTATAATTTTTATCGGGAGACTTGGGGGAACGCTGGGTGGAAGGAAATTCGTGGCTCCTCTCAGATTCCAGAACTTTCTGCCACAGAAATGTGAGGAACATGTGTTTTTTTTGCCAAATTATGAGGTTTGCAAAGGATTCTGGGTAACAGAACCTGGACCGAGCCACACAAGTCACCCCATCTTGGATTCCCCTAGGTCTCTAGTTTTCAGAAATGCACAGGTTTGGTAGGTATCCCTAGGTGCCGGCTAAGCTAGAGGCCAAAATCTACAGGTAGGCACTTTGCAAAAAACACCTTTGTTTTCTTTCAATAATTTGGATGTGTCCACGTTTCGCTTTGGGGCGTTTCCTGTCGCGGGCGCTAGGCCTACCTACACAAGTGAGGTATCATTTTTATCGGGAGACTTGGGGGAACGCTGGGTGGAAGGAAATTTGTGGCTCCTATCAGATTCCAGAACTTTCTGCCACAGAAATGTGAGGAACATGTGTTTTTTTTGCCAAATTTTGAGGTTTGCAAAGGATTCTGGGTAACAGAACTTGGTCCGAGCCAAGTCACCCCATCTTGGATTCCCCTAGGTCTCTAAATTTCAGAAATGCACAGGTTTGGTAGGTTTCCCTAGGTGCAGGCTAAGCTAGAGGCCAAAATCTACAGGTAGGCACTTTGCAAAAAACACCTTTGTTTTCTTTCAAAAATTTGGATGTGTCCTCGTTGCGCTTTGGGGCGTTACCTGTCGCGGGCGCTAGGCCTACCCACACAAGTGAGGTATCATTTTTATTGGGAGACTTGGGGGAACGCTGGGTGGAAGGAAATTTGTGGCTCCTCTCAGATTCCAGAACTTTCTGCCACAGAAATGTGAGGAACATGTGTTTTTTTTGCCAAATTTTGAGGTTTGTAAAGGATTCTGGGAAACAGAACCTGGTCCGAGCCACACAGGTCACCCCATCTTGGATTCCCCTAGGTCTCTAGTTTTCAGAAATGCACAGGTTTGGTAGGTTTCCCTAGGTGCCGGCTGAGCTAGAGGCCAAAATCTACAGGTAGGCACATTGCAAAAAACACCTCTGTTTTCTTTCAAAAATTTGGATGTGTCCACGTTGCGCTTTGGGGCGTATCCTGTCGCGGGCGCTAGGCCTACCCACACAAGTGAGGTATCATTTTTATCGGGAGACTTGGGGGAATGCTGGGTGGAAGGAAATTTGTGGCTCCTCTACTATTCCAGAACTTTCTGCCACAGAAATGTGAGGAACATGTGCTTTTTTAGCCAAATTTTGAGGTTTGCAAAAGATTCTGGGTAACAGAACCTGGTCCGAGCCACACAAGTCACCCCATCTTGGATTCCCCTAGGTCTCTAGTTTTCAGAAATGCACAGGTTTGGTAGGTTTCCCTAGGTGCCGGATGAGCTAGAGGCCAAAATCTACAGGTAGGCACTTTGCAAAAAACACCTCTGTTTTCTTTCAAAAATTTGGATGTGTCCACGTTGCGCTTTGGGGCGTTTCTTGTCGCGGGCGCTAGGCCTACCCACACAAGTGAGGTATCATTTTTATCGGGAGACTTGGGGGAACGCTGGGTGGAAGGAAATTTGTGGCTCCTCTCAGATTCCAGAACTTTTTGCCACAGAAATGTGAGGAACGTGTGTTTTTTTTGCCAAATTATGAGGTTTGCAAAGGATTCTGGGTAACAGAACCTGGTCCGAGCCACACAAGTCACCCCATCTTGGATTCCCCTAGGTCTCTAGTTTTCAGAAATGCACAGGTTTGGTAGGTTTCCCTAGGTGCCGGCTAAGCTAGAGGCCAAAATCTACAGGTAGGCACTTTGCAAAAAACACCGTTGTTTTCTCTCAAAAATTTGGATGTGTCCACGTTTCGCTTTGGGGCGTTTCCTGTCGCGGGCGCTAGGCCTACCTACACAAGTGAGGTATCATTTTTATCGAGAGACTTGGGGGAACGCTGGGTGGAAGGAAATTTGTGGCTCCTATCAGATTCCAGAACTTTCTTCCACAGAAATGTGAGGAACATGTGTTTTTTTTGCCAAATTTTTGGGTTTGCAAAGGATTCTGGGTAACAGAACCTGGTCCGAGCCACACAAGTCACCCCATCTTGGATTCCCCTAGGTCTCTAGTTTTCAGAAATGCACAGGTTTGGTAGGTTTCCCTAGGTGCCGGCTGAGCTAGAGGCCAAAATCTACAGGTAGGCATTTTGCAAAAAACACCTCTGTTTTCTTTCAAAAACTTGGATGTGTCCACGTTGCGCTTTGGGGCGTTTCCTGTCGCGGGCGCTAGGCCTACCCACACAAGTGAGGTATCATTTTTATCGGGAGACTTGGGGGAATGCTGGGTGGAAGGAAATTTGTGGCTCCTCAGATTCCAGAACTTTCTGCCACAGAAATGTGAGGAACATGTGCTTTTTTAGCCACATTTTGAGGTTTGAAAGGATTCTGGGTAACAGAACCTGGTCCGAGCCACACAAGTCACTCCATCTTGGATTCCCCTAGGTCTCTAGTTTTCAGAAATGCACAGGTTTGGTAGGTTTCCCTAGTTGCCGGCTGAGCTAGAGGCCAAAATCTACAGGTAACACTTTGCAAAAAACACCTCTGTTTTCTTTAAAACATTTGGATGTGTCCACGTTGCGCTTTGGGGCGTTACCTGTCGCGGGCGCTAGGCCTACCCACACAAGTGAGGTATCATGTTTATCGGGAGACTTGGGGGAACGCTGGGTGGAAGGAAATTTGTGGCTCCTCTCAGATTCCAGAACTTTCTGCCACAGAATAGTGAGGAACATGTGTTTTTTTTGCAAAATTATGACGTTTGCAAAGGATTCTGGGTAACAGAACCTGGACCGAGCCACACAAGTCACCCCATCTTGGATTCCCCTAGGTCTCTAGTTTTCAGAAATGTACAGGTTTGGTAGGTTTCCCTAGGTGCCGGCTAAGCTAGAGGCCAAAATCTACAGGTAGGCATTTTGCAAAAAATTCCTCTGTTTTCTTTCAAAAACTTGGATGTGTCCACGTTGCGCTTTGGGGCGTTTCCTGTCGCGGGCGCTAGGCCTACCCACACAAGTGAGGTATCATTTTTATCGGGAGACATGGGGGAATGCTGGATGGAAGGAAATTTGTGGCTCCTCTCAGATTCCAGAACTTTCTGCCACAGAAATGTGAGGAACATGTGCTTTTTTAGCCACATTTTGAGGTTTGAAAGGATTCTGGGTAACAGAACCTGGTCCGAGCCAAACAAGTCACTCCATCTTGGATTCCCCGAGGTCTCTAGTTTTCAGAAATGCACAGGTTTGGTAGGTTTCCCTAGTTGCCGGCTGAGCTAGAGGCCAAAATCTACAGGTAACACTTTGCAAAAAACACCTCTGTTTTCTTTAAAACATTTGGATGTGTCCACGTTGCGCTTTGGGGCGTTACCTGTCGCGGGCGCTAGGCCTACCCACACAAGTGAGGTATAATTTTTATCGGGAGACTTGGGGGAACGCTGGGTGGAAGGAAATTCGTGGCTCCTCTCAGATTCCAGAACTTTCTGCCACAGAAATGTGAGGAACATGTGTTTTTTTTTGCCAAATTATGAGGTTTGCAAAGGATTCTGGGTAACAGAACCTGGACCGAGCCACACAAGTCACCCCATCTTGGATTCCCCTAGGTCTCTAGTTTTCAGAAATGCACAGGTTTGGTAGGTATCCCTAGGTGCCGGCTAAGCTAGAGGCCAAAATCTACAGGTAGGCACTTTGCAAAAAACACCTTTGTTTTCTTTCAATAATTTGGATGTGTCCACGTTTCGCTTTGGGGCGTTTCCTGTCGCGGGCGCTAGGCCTACCTACACAAGTGAGGTATCATTTTTATCGGGAGACTTGGGGGAACGCTGGGTGGAAGGAAATTTGTGGCTCCTATCAGATTCCAGAACTTTCTGCCACAGAAATGTGAGGAACATGTGTTTTTTTTGCCAAATTTTGAGGTTTGCAAAGGATTCTGGGTAACAGAACTTGGTCCGAGCCAAGTCACCCCATCTTGGATTCCCCTAGGTCTCTAAATTTCAGAAATGCACAGGTTTGGTAGGTTTCCCTAGGTGCAGGCTAAGCTAGAGGCCAAAATCTACAGGTAGGCACTTTGCAAAAAACACCTTTGTTTTCTTTCAAAAATTTGGATGTGTCCTCGTTGCGCTTTGGGGCGTTTCCTGTCGCGGGCGCTAGGCCTACCCACACAAGTGAGGTATCATTTTTATTGGGAGACTTGGGGGAACGCTGGGTGGAAGGAAATTTGTGGCTCCTCTCAGATTCCAGAACTTTCTGCCACAGAAATGTGAGGAACATGTGTTTTTTTTGCCAAATTTTGAGGTTTGTAAAGGATTCTGGGAAACAGAACCTGGTCCGAGCCACACAGGTCACCCCATCTTGGATTCCCCTAGGTCTCTAGTTTTCAGAAATGCACAGGTTTGGAAGGTTTCCCTTGGTGCCGGCTGAGCTAGAGGCCAAAATCTACAGGTAGGCACTTTGCAAAAAACACCTCTGTTTTCTTTCAAAAATTTGGATGTGTCCACGTTGCGCTTTGGGGCGTATCCTGTCGCGGGCGCTAGGCCTACCCACACAAGTGAGGTATCATTTTTATCGGGAGACTTGGGGGAATGCTGGGTGGAAGGAAATTTGTGGCTCCTCTACTATTCCAGAACTTTCTGCCACAGAAATGTGAGGAACATGTGCTTTTTTAGCCAAATTTTGAGGTTTGCAAAAGATTCTGGGTAACAGAACCTGGTCCGAGCCACACAAGTCACCCCATCTTGGATTCCCCTAGGTCTCTAGTTTTCAGAAATGCACAGGTTTGGTAGGTTTCCCTAGGTGCCGGATGAGCTAGAGGCCAAAATCTACAGGTAGGCACTTTGCAAAAAACACCTCTGTTTTCTTTCAAAAATTTGGATGTGTCCACGTTGCGCTTTGGGGCGTTTCTTGTCGCGGGCGCTAGGCCTACCCACACAAGTGAGGTATCATTTTTATCGGGAGACTTGGGGGAACGCTGGGTGGAAGGAAATTTGTGGCTCCTCTCAGATTCCAGAACTTTTTGCCACAGAAATTTGAGGAACTTGTGTTTTTTTTGCCAAATTATGAGGTTTGCAAAGGATTCTGGGTAACAGAACCTGGTCCGAGCCACACAAGTCACCCCATCTTGGATTCCCCTAGGTCTCTAGTTTTCAGAAATGCACAGGTTTGGTAGGTTTCCCTAGGTGCCGGCTAAGCTAGAGGCCAAAATCTACAGGTAGGCACTTTGCAAAAAACACCGTTGTTTTCTTTCAAAAATTTGGATGTGTCCACGTTTCGCTTTGGGGCGTTTCCTGTCGCGGGCGCTAGGCCTACCTACACAAGTGAGGTATCATTTTTATCGGGAGACTTGGGGGAACGCTGGGTGGAAGGAAATTTGTGGCTCCTATCAGATTCCAGAACTTTCTGCCACAGAAATGTGAGGAACATGTGTTTTTTTTGCCAAATTTTTGGGTTTGCAAAGGATTCTGGGTAACAGAACCTGGTCCGAGCCACACAAGTCACCCCATCTTGGATTCCCCTAGGTCTCTAGTTTTCAGAAATGCACAGGTTTGGTAGGTTTCCCTAGGTGCCGGCTGAGCTAGAGGCCAAAATCTACAGGTAGGCATTTTGCAAAAAACACCTCTGTTTTCTTTCAAAAACTTGGATGTGTCCACGTTGCGCTTTGGGGCGTTTCCTGTCGCGGGCGCTAGGCCTACCCACACAAGTGAGGTATCATTTTTATCGGGAGACTTGGGGGAATGCTGGGTGGAAGGAAATTTGTGGCTCCTCAGATTCCAGAACTTTCTGCCACAGAAATGTGAGGAACATGTGCTTTTTTAGCCACATTTTGAGGTTTGAAAGGATTCTGGGTAACAGAACCTGGTCCGAGCCACACAAGTCACTCCATCTTGGATTCCCCTAGGTCTCTAGTTTTCAGAAATGCACAGGTTTGGTAGGTTTCCCTAGTTGCCGGCTGAGCTAGAGGCCAAAATCTACAGGTAACACTTTGCAAAAAACACCTCTGTTTTCTTTAAAACATTTGGATGTGTCCACATTGCGCTTTGGGGCGTTACCTGTTGCGGGCGCTAGGACTACCCACACAAGTGAGGTATCATGTTTATCGGGAGACTTGGGGGAACGCTGGGTGGAAGGAAATTTGTGGCTCCTCTCAGATTCCAGAACTTTCTGCCACAGAATAGTGAGGAACATGTGTTTTTTTTGCCAAATTATGAGGTTTGCAAAGGATTCTGGGTAACAGAACCTGGACCGAGCCACACAAGTCACCCCATCTGGGATTCCCCTAGGTCTCTAGTTTTCAGAAATGCACAGGTTTGGTAGGTTTCCCTAGGTGCCGGCTAAGCTAGAGGCCAAAATCTACAGGTAGGCACTTTGCAAAAAACACCTTTGTTTTCTTTCAATAATTTGGATGTGTCAACGTTTCGCTTTGGGGCGTTTCCTGTCGCGGGCGCTAGGCCTACCTACACAAGTGAGGTATCATTTTTATCGGGAGACTTGGGGGAACGCTGGGTGGAAGGAAATTTGTGGCTCCTATCAGATTCCAGAACTTTCTGCCACAGAAATGTGAGGAACATGTGTTTTTTTTTGCCAAATTTTGAGGTTTGCAAAGGATTCTGCGTAACAGAACCTGGTCCTAGCCACACAAGTCACCCCATCTTGGATTCCCCCAGGTCTCTAGTTTTCAGAAATGCACAGGTTTGGTAGGTTTCCCTAGGTGCCGGCTAAGCTAGAGGCCAAAATCTACAGGTAGGCACTTTGCAAAAAACACCTTTGTTTTCTTTCAAAAATTTGGATGTGTCCACGTTTCGATTTTGGGGCGTTTCCTGTCGCGGGTGCTAGGCCTACCTACACAAGTGAGGTATCATTTTTATCGGGAGACTTGGGGGAACGCTGGGTGGAAGGAAATTTGTGGCTCCTATCAGATTCCAGAACTTTCTGCCACAGAAATGTGAGGAACATGTGTTTTTTTTGCCAAATTTTGAGGTTTGCAAAGGATTCTGGGTAACAGAACCTGGTCCGAGCCACACAAGTCACCCCATCTTGGATTCCCCTAGGTCTCTAAATTTCAGAAATGCACAGGTTTGGTAGGTTTCCCTAGGTGCCGGCTGAGCTAGAGGCCAAAATCTACAGGTAGGCATTTTGCAAAAAACTCCTCTGTTTTCTTTAAAAAAATTGGATGTGTCCACGTTGCGCTTTGGGGCGTTTCCTGTCGCGGGCGCTAGGCCTACCCACACAAGTGAGGTATCATTTTTATCGGGAGACTTGGGGGAATGCTGGGTGGAAGGAAATTTGTGGCTCCTCTCAGATTCCAGAACTTTCTGCCACAGAAATGTGAGGAACATGTGCTTTTTTAGCCACATTTTGAGGTTTGAAAGGATTCTGGGTAACAGAACCTGGTCCGAGCCACACAAGTCACTCCATCTTGGATTCCCCTAGGTCTCTAGTTTTCAGAAATGCACAGGTTTGGTAGGTTTCCCTAGTTGCCGGCTGAGCTAGAGGCCAAAATCTACAGGTAACACTTTGCAAAAAACACCTCTGTTTTCTTTAAAACATTTGGATGTGTCCACGTTGCGCTTTGGGGCGTTACCTGTCGCGGGCGCTAGGCCTACCCACACAAGTGAGGTATCATTTTTATCGGGAGACTTGGGGGAACGCTGGGTGGAAGGAAATTCGTGGCTCCTCTCAGATTCCAGAACTTTCTGCCACAGAAATGTGAGGAACATGTGTTTTTTTTGCCAAATTATGAGGTTTGCAAAGGATTCTGGGTAACAGAACCTGGACCGAGCCACACAAGTCACCCCATCTTGGATTCCCCTAGGTCTCTAGTTTTCAGAAATGCACAGGTTTGGTAGGTTTCCCTAGGTGCCGGCTAAGCTAGAGGCCAAAATCTACAAGTAGGCACTTTGCAAAAAACACCTTTGTTTTCTTTCAATAATTTGGATGTGTCCACGTTTCGCTTTGGGGCGTTTCCTGTCGCGGTCGCTAGGCCTACCTACACAAGTGAGGTATCATTTTTATCGAGAGACTTGGGGGAACGCTGGGTGGAAGGAAATTTGTGGCTCCTATCAGATTCCAGAACTTTCTGCCACAGAAATGTGAGGAACATGTGTTTTTTGGGCCAAATTTTGAGGTTTGCAAAGGATTCTGGGTACCAGAACTTGGTCCGAGCCAAGTCACCCCATCTTGGATTCCCCTAGGTCTCTAAATTTCAGAAATGCACAGGTTTGGTAGGTTTCCCTAGGTGCAGGCTAAGCTAGAGGCCAAAATCTACAGGTAGGCACTTTGCAAAAAACACCTTTGTTTTCTTTCAAAAATTTGGATGTGTCTTTGTTGCGCTTTGGGGCGTTTCCTGTCGCGGGCGCTAGGCCTACCCACACAAGTGAGGTATCATTTTTATTGGGAGACTTGGGGGAACGCTGGGTGGAAGGAAATTTGTGGCTCCTCTCAGATTCCAGAACTTTCTGCCACAGAAATGTGAGGAACATGTGTTTTTTTTGCCAAATTTTGAGGTTTGTAAAGGATTCTGGGAAACAGAACCTGGTCCGAGCCACACAGGTCAACCCATCTTGGATTCCCCTAGGTCTCTAGTTTTCAGAAATGCACAGGTTTGGTAGGTTTCCCTAGGTGCCGGCTGAGCTAGAGGCCAAAATCTACAGGTAGGCTCTTTGCAAAAAACACCTCTGTTTTCTTTCAAAAATTTGGATGTGTCCACGTTGCGCTTTGGCGCGTTTCCTGTCGCGGGCGCTAGGCCTACCCACACAAGTGAGGTATCATTTTTATCGGGAGACTTGGGGGAATGCTGGGTGGAAGGAAATCTGTGGCTCCTCTACTATTCCAGAACTTTCTGCCACAGAAATGTGAGGAACATGTGCTTTTTTAGCCAAATTTTGAGGTTTGCAAAAGATTCTGGGTAACAGAACCTGGTCCGAGCCACACAAGTCACCCCATCTTGGATTCCCCTAGGTCTCTAGTTTTCAGAAATGCACAGGTTTGGTAGGTTTCCCTAGGTGCCGGATGAGCTAGAGGCCAAAATCTACAGGTAGGCACTTTGCAAAAAACACCTCTGTTTTCTTTCAAAAATTTGGATGTGTCCACGTTGCGCTTTGGGGCGTTTCCTGTCGCGGGCGCTAGGCCTACCCACACAAGTGAGATATCATTTTTATCGGGAGACTTGGGGGAACGCTGGGTGGAAGGAAATTTGTGGCTCCTCTCAGATCCCAGAACTTTTTGCCACAGAAATGTGAGGAACGTGTGTTTTTTTTGCCAAATTTTGAGGTTTGCAAAGGATTCTGGGTAACAGAACCTGGTCCGAGCCACACAAGTCACCCCATCTTGGATTCCCCTAGGTCTCTAAATTTCAGAAATGCACAGGTTTGGTAGGTTTCCCTAGGTGCCGGCTGAGCTAGAGGCCAAAATCTACAGGTAGGCATTTTGCAAAAAACTCCTCTGTTTTCTTTCAAAAACTTGGATGTGTCCACGTTGCGCTTTGGGGCGTTTCCTGTCGCAGGCGCTAGGCCTACCCACACAAGTGAGGTATCATTTTTATCGGGAGACTTGGGGGAATGCTGGGTGGAAGGAAATTTGTGGCTCCTCTCAGATTCCAGAACTTTCTGCCACAGAAATGTGAGGAACATGTGCTTTTTTAGCCACATTTTGAGGTTTGAAAGGATTCTGGGTAACAGAACCTGGTCCGAGCCACACAAGTCACTCCATCTTGGATTCCCCTAGGTCTCTAGTTTTCAGAAATGCACAGGTTTGGTAGGTTTCCCTAGTTGCCGGGTGAGCTAGAGGCCAAAATCTACAGGTAACACTTTGCAAAAAACACCTCTGTTTTCTTTAAAACATTTGGATGTGTCCACGTTGCGCTTTGGGGCGTTACCTGTCGCGGGCGCTAGGCCTACCCACACAAGTGAGGTATCATTTTTATCGGGAGACTTGGGGGAACGCTGGGTGGAAGGAAATTCGTGGCTCCTCTCAGATTCCAGAACTTTCTGCCACAGAAATGTGAGGAACATGTGTTTTTTTTGCCAAATTATGAGGTTTGCAAAGGATTCTGGGTAACAGAACCTGGACCGAGCCACACAAGTCACCCCATCTTGGATTCCCCTAGGTCTCTAGTTTTCAGAAATGCACAGGTTTGGTAGGTTTCCCTTGGTGCCGGCTAAGCTAGAGGCCAAAATCTACAGGTAGGCACTTTGCAAAAAACACCTTTGTTTTCTTTCAATAATTTGGATGTGTCCACGTTTCGCTTTGGGGCATTTCCTGTCGCGGGCGCTAGGCCTACCTACACAAGTGAGGTATCATTTTTATCGGGAGACTTGGGGGAACGCTGGGTGGAAGGAAATTTGTGGCTCCTATCAGATTCCAGAACTTTCTGCCACAGAAATGTGAGGAACATGTGTTTTTTTTTGCCAAATTTTGAGGTTTGCAAAGGATTCTGGGTAACAAAACTTGGTCCGAGCCAAGTCACCCCATCTTGGATTCCCCTAGGTCTCTAAATTTCAGAAATGCACAGGTTTGGTAGGTTTCCCTAGGTGCAGGCTAAGCTAGAGGCCAAAATCTACAGGTAGGCACTTTGCAAAAAAACACCTTTGTTTTCTTAAAAAAATTTGGATGCGTCCTCGTTGCGCTTTGGGGCGTTTCCTGTCGCGGGCGCTAGGCCTACCCACACAAGTGAGGTATCATTTTTATTGGGAGACTTGGGGGAACGCTGGGTGTAAGGAAATTTGTGGCTCCTCTCAGATTCCAGAACTTTCTGCCACAGAAATGTGAGGAACATGTGTTTTTTTTGCCAAATTTTGAGGTTTGTAAAGGATTCTGGGAAACAGAACCTGGTCCGAGCCACACAGGTCACCCCATCTTGGATTCCCCTAGGTCTCTAGTTTTCAGAAATGCACAGGTTTGGTAGGTTTCCCTAGGTGCCGGCTGAGCTAGAGGCCAAAATCTACAGGTAGGCACTTTGCAAAAAACACCTCTGTTTTCTTTCAAAAATTTGGATGTGTCCACGTTGCGCTTTCGGGCGTTTCCTGTCGCGGGCGCTAGGCCTACCCACACAAGTGAGGTATCATTTTTATCGGGAGACTTGGGGGAATGCTGGGTGGAAGGAAATTTGTGGCTCCTCTACTATTCCAGAACTTTCTGCCACAGAAATGTGAGGAACATGTGCTTTTTTAGCCAAATTTTGAGGTTTGCAAAAGATTCTGGGTAACAGAACCTGGTCCGAGCCACACAAGTCACCCCATCTTGGATTCCCCTAGGTCTCTAGTTTTCAGAAATGCACAGGTTTGGTAGGTTTCCCTAGGTGCCGGATGAGCTAGAGGCCAAAATCTACAGGTAGGCACTTTGCAAAAAACACCTCTGTTTTCTTTCAAAAATTTGGATGTGTCCACGTTGCGCTTTGGGGCGTTTCCTGACGCGGGCGCTAGGCCTACCCACACAAGTGAGGTATCATTTTTATCGGGAGACTTGGGGGAACGCTGGGTGGAAGGAAATTTGTGGCTCCTCTCAGATTCCAGAACTTTTTGCCACAGAAATGTGAGGAACGTGTGTTTTTTTTGCCAAATTATGAGGTTTGCAAAGGATTCTGGGTAACAGAACCTGGTCCGAGCCACACAAGTCACCCCATCTTGGATTCCCCTAGGTCTCTAGTTTTCAGAAATGCACAGGTTTGGTAGGTTTCCCTAGGTGCCGGCTAAGCTAGAGGCCAAAATCTACAGGTAGGCACTTTACAAAAAACACCTTTGTTTTCTTTCAAAAATGTGGATGTGTCCACGTTTCGCTTTGGGGCGTTTCCTGTCGCGGGCACTAGGCCTACCTACACAAGTGAGGTATCATTTTTATCGGGAGACTTGGGGGAACGCTGGGTGGAAGGAAATTTGTGGCTCCTATCAGATTCCAGAACTTTCTGCCACAGAAATGTGAGGAACATGTGTTTTTTTTGCCAAATTTTGGGGTTTGCAAAGGATTCTGGGTAACAGAACCTGGTCCGAGCCACACAAGTCACCCCATCTTGAATTCCCCTAGGTCTCTAGTTTTCAGAAATGCACAGGTTTGGTAGGTTTCCCTAGGTGCCGGCTGAGCTAGAGGCCAAAATCTACAGGTAGGCATTTTGCAAAAAACACCTCTGTTTTCTTTCAAAAACTTGGATGTGTCCACGTTGCGCTTTGGGGCGTTTCCTGTCGCGGGCGCTAGGCCTACCCACACAAGTGAGGTATCATTTTTATCGGGAGACTTGGGGGAATGCTGGGTGGAACGAAATTTGTGGCTCCTCAGATTCCAGAACTTTCTGCCACAGAAATGTGAGGAACATGTGCTTTTTTAGCCACATTTTGAGGTTTGAAAGGATTCTGGGTAACAGAACCTGGTCCGAGCCACACAAGTCACTCCATCTTGGATTCCCCTAGGTCTCTAGTTTTCAGAAATGCACAGGTTTGGTAGGTTTCCCTAGTTGCCGGCAGAGCTAGAGGCCAAAATCTACAGGTAACACTTTGCAAAAAACACCTCTGTTTTCTTTAAAACATTTGGATGTGTCCACGTTGCGCTTTGGGGCGTTACCTGTCGCGGGCGCTAGGCCTACCCACACAAGTGAGGTATCATGTTTATTGGGAGACTTGGGGGAACGCTGGGTGGAAGGAAATTTGTGGCTCCTCTCAGATTCCAGAACTTTCTGCCACAGAAATGTGAGGAACATGTGTTTTTTTTGACAAATTATGAGGTTTGCAAAGGATTCTGGGTAACAGAACCTGGACCGAGCCACACAAGTCACCCCATCTTGGATTCCCCTAGGTCTCTAGTTTTCAGAAATGCACAGGTTTGGTAGGTTTCCCTAGGTGCCGGCTAAGCTAGATGCCAAAATCTACAGGTAGGCACTTTGCAAAAAACACCTTTGTTTTCTTTCAATAATTTGGATGTGTCCACGTTTCGCTTTGGGGCGTTTCCTGTCGCGGGCGCTAGGCCTACCTACACAAGTGAGGTATCATTTTTATCGGGAGACTTGGGGGAACGCTGGGTGGAAGGAAATTTGTGGCTCCTATCAGATTCCAGAACTTTCTGCCACAGAAATGTGAGGAACATGTGTTTTTTTTGCCAAATTTTGAGGTTTGCAAAGGATTCTGGGTAACAGAACCTGGTCCGAGCCACACAAGTCACCCCATCTTGGATTCCCCCAGGTCTCTAGTTTTCAGAAATGCACAGGTTTGGTAGGTTTCCCTAGGTGCCGGCTAAGCTAGAGGCCAAAATCTACAGGTAGGCACTTTGCAAAAAACACCTTTATTTTCTTTTAAAAATTTGGATGTGTCCACGTTGCGCTTTCGGGCGTTTCCTGTCGCGGGCGCTAGGCCTACCCACACAAGTGAGGTATCATTTTTATCGGGAGACTTGGGGGAATGCTGGGTGGAAGGAAATTTGTGGCTCCTCTACTATTCCAGAACTTTCTGCCACAGAAATGTGAGGAACATGTGCTTTTTTAGCCAAATTTTGAGGTTTGCAAAAGATTCTGGGTAACAGAACCTGGTCCGAGCCACACAAGTCACCCCATCTTGGATTCCCCCAGGTCTCTAGTTTTCAGAAATGCACAGGTTTGGTAGGTTTCCCTAAGTGCCGGCTAAGCTAGAGGCCAAAATCTACAGGTAGGCACTTTGCAAAAAACACCTTTGTTTTCTTTAAAAAATTTGGATGTGTCCACGTTTCGCTTTGGGGCGTTTCCTGTCGCGGGCGCTAGGCCTACCTACACAAGTGAGGTATCATTTTTATCGGGAGACTTTGGGGGAACGCTGGGTGGAAGGAAATTTGTGGCTCCTATCAGATTCCAGAACTTTCTGCCACAGAAATGTGAGGAACATGTGTTTTTTTTGCCAAATTTTGAGGTTTGCAAAGGATTCTGGGTAACAGAACCTGGTCCGAGCCACACAAGTCACCCCATCTTGGATTCCCCTAGGTCTCTAAATTTCAGAAATGCACAGGTTTGGTAGGTTTCCCTAGGTGCCGGCTGAGCTAGAGGCCAAAATCTACAGGTAGGCATTTTGCAAAAAACTCCTCTGTTTTCTTTCAAAAACTTGGATGTGTCCACGTTGCGCTTTGGAGCGTTTCCTGTCGCGGGCGCTAGGCCTACCCACACAAGTGAGGTATCATTTTTATCGGGAGACTTGGGGGAATGCTGGGTGGAAGGAAATTTGTGGCTCCTCTCAGATTCCAGAACTTTCTGCCACAGAAATGTGAGGAACATGTGCTTTTTTAGCCACATTTTGAGGTTTGAAAGGATTCTGGGTAACAGAACCTGGTCCGAGCCACACAAGTCACTCCATCTTGGATTCCCCTAGGTCTCTAGTTTTCAGAAATGCACAGGTTTGGTAGGTTTCCCTAGTTGCCGGCTGAGCTAGAGGCCAAAATCTACAGGTAACACTTTGCAAAAAACACCTCTGTTTTCTTTAAAACATTTGGATGTGTCCACTTTGCGCTTTGGGGCGTTACCTGTCGCGGGCGCTAGGCCTACCCACACAAGTGAGGTATCATTTTTATCGGGAGACTTGGGGGAACGCTGGGTGGAAGGAAATTCGTGGCTCCTCTCAGATTCCAGAACTTTCTGCCACAGAAATGTGAGGAACATGTGTTTTTTTTGCCAAATTATGAGGTTTGCAAAGGATTCTGGGTAACAGAACCTGGACCGAGCCACACAAGTCACCCCATCTTGGATTCCCCTAGGTCTCTAGTTTTCAGAAATGCACAGGTTTGGTAGGTTTCCCTGGGTGCCGGCTAAGCTAGAGGCCAAAATCTACAGGTAGGCACTTTGCAAAAAACACCTTTGTTTTCTTTCAATAATTTGGATGTGTCCACGTTTCGCTTTGGGGCGTTTCCTGTCGCGGGCGCTAGGCCTACCTACACAAGTGAGGTATCATTTTTATCGAGAGACTTGGGGGAACGCTGGGTGGAAGGAAATTTGTGGCTCCTATCAGATTCCAGAACTTTCTGCCACAGAAATGTGAGGAACATGTGTTTTTTTTGCCAAATTTTGAGGTTTGCAAAGGATTCTGGGTAACAGAACTTGGTCCGAGCCAAGTCACCCCATCTTGGATTCCCCTAGGTCTCTAAATTTCAGAAATGCACAGGTTTGGAAGGTTTCCCTAGGTGCAGGCTAAGCTAGAGGCCAAAATCTACAGGTAGGCACTTTGCAAAAAAACCTTTGTTTTCTTTCAAAAATTTGGATGTGTCCTCGTTGCGCTTTGGGGCGTTTCCTGTCGCGGGCGCTAGGCCTACCCACACAAGTAAGGTATCATTTTTATTGGGAGACTTGGGGGAACGCTGGGTGGAAGGAAATTTGTGGCTCCTCTCAGATTCCAGAACTTTCTGCCACAGAAATGTGAGGAACATGTGTTTTTTTTGCCAAATTTTGAGGTTTGCAAAGGATTCTGGGTAACAGAACTTGGTCCGAGCCAAGTTACCCCATCTTGGATTCCCCTAGGTCTCTAAATTTCAGAAATGCACAGGTTTGGTAGGTTTCCCTAGGTGCAGGCTAAGCTAGAGGCCAAAATCTACAGGTAGGCACTTTGCAAAAAACACCTTTGTTTTCTTTCAAAAATTTGGATGTGTCCTCGTTGCGCTTTGGGGCGTTTCCTGTCGCGGGCGCTAGGCCTACCCACACAAGTGAGGTATCATTTTTATCGGGAGACTTGGGGGAATGCTGGGTGGAAGGAAATTTGTGGCTCCTATCAGATTCCAGAACTTTCTGCCACAGAAATGTGAGGAACATGTGCTTTTTTAGCCAAATTTTGAGGTTTGCAAAAGATTCTGGGTAACAGAACCTGGTCCGAGCCACACAAGTCACCCCATCTTGGATTCCCCTAGGTCTCTAGTTTTCAGAAATGCACAGGTTTGGTAGGTTTCCCTAGGTGTCGGATGAGCTAGAGGCCAAAATCTACAGGTAGGCACTTTGCAAAAAACACCTCTGTTTTCTTTCAAAAAATTGGATGTGTCCACGTTGCGCTTTGGGGCATTTCCTGTCGCGGGCGCTAGGCCTACCCACACAAGTGAGGTATCATTTTTATCGGGAGACTTGGGGGAATGCTGGGTGGAAGGGAATTTGTGTCTCCTATCAGATTCCAGAACTTTCTGCCACAGAAATGTGAGGAACATGTGGTTTTTTTGCCAAATTTTGAGGTTTGCAAAGGATTCTGGGTAACAGAACCTGGTCCGAGCCACACAAGTCACCCCATCTTGGATTCCCCTAGGTCTCTAAATTTCAGAAATGAACAGGTTTGGTAGGTTTCCCTAGGTGCCGGCTGAGCTAGAGGCCAAAATCTACAGGTAGGCATTTTGCAAAAAACTCCTCTGTTTTCTTTCAAAAACTTGGATGTGTCCACGTTGCGCTTTGGGGCGTTTCCTGTCGCGGGCGCTAGGCCTACCCACACAAGTGAGGTATCATTTTTATCGGGAGACTTGGGGGAATGCTGGGTGGAAGGGAATTTGTGGCTCCTCTCAGATTCCAGAACTTTCTGCCACAGAAATGTGAGGAACATGTGCTTTTTTAGCCACATTTTGAGGTTTGAAAGGATTCTGGGTAACAGAACCTGGTCCGAGCCACACAAGTCACTCCATCTTGGATTCCCCTAGGTCTCTAGTTTTCAGAAATGCACAGGTTTGGTAGGTTTCCCTAGTTGCCGGCTGAGCTAGAGGCCAAAATCTACAGGTAACACTTTGCAAAAAACACCTCTGTTTTCTTTAAAACATTTGGATGTGTCCACGTTGCGCTTTGGGGCGTTACCTGTCGCGGGCGCTAGGCCTACCCACACAAGTGAGGTATCATTTTTATCGGGAGACTTGGGGGAACGCTGGGTGGAAGGAAATTTGTGGCTCCTCTCAGATTCCAGAACTTTCTGCCACAGAAATGTGAGGAACATGTGTTTTTTTTGCCAAATTTTGAGGTTTGCAAATGATTCTGGGTAACAGAACCTGGACCGAGCCACACAAGTCACCCCATCTTGGATTCCCCTAGGTCTCTAGTTTTCAGAAATGCACAGGTTTGGTAGGTTTCCCTAGGTGCCGGCTAAGCTAGAGGCCAAAATCTACAGGTAGGCACTTTGCAAAAAACACCTTTGTTTTCTTTCAAAAATTTGGATGTGTCCACGTTTCGCTTTGGGGCGTTTCCTGTCGCGGGCGCTAGGCCTACCTACACAAGTGAGGTATCATTTTTATCGGGAGACTTGGGGGAACGCTGGGTCGAAGGAAATTTGTGGCTCCTATCAGATTCCAGAACTTTCTGCCACAGAAATGTGAGGAACATGTGTTTTTTTTGCCAAATTTTGAGGTTTGCAAAGGATTCTGGGTAACAGAACCTGGTCCGAGCCACACAAGTCACCCCATCTTGGATTCCCCCAGGTCTCTAGTTTTCAGAAATGCACAGGTTTGGTAGGTTTCCCTAGGTGCCGGCTAAGCTAGAGGCCAAAATCTACAGGTAGGCACTTTGCAAAAAACACCTTTGTTTTCTTTCAAAAATTTGGATGTGTCCACGTTTCGCTTTGGGGCGTTTCCTGTCGCGGGCGCTAGGCCTACCCACACAAGTGAGGTATCATTTTTATCGGGAAACTTGGGGGAATGCTGGGTGGAAGGAAATTTGTGGCTCCTCTCAGATTCCAGAACTTTCTGCCACAGAAATGTGAGGAACATGTGTTTTTTTGGCCAAATTTTAAGGTTTGCAAAGGATTCTGGGTAACAGAACCTGGTCCGAGCCACACAAGTCACCCCATCTTGGATTCCCCTAGGTCTCTAAATTTCAGAAATGCACAGGTTTGGTAGGTTTCCCTAGGTGCCGGCTGAGCTAGAGGTCAAAATCTACAGGTAGGCATTTTGCAAAAAACTCCTCTGTTTTCTTTCAAAAACTTGGATGTGTCCACGTTGCGCTTTGGGGCGTTTCCTGTCGCGGGCGCTAGGCCTACCCACACAAGTGAGGTATCATTTTTATCGGGAGACTTGGGGGAATGCTGGATGGAAGGAAATTTATGGCTCCTCTCAGATTCCAGAACTTTCTGACACAGAAATGTGAGGAACATGTGCTTTTTTAGCCACATTTTGAGGTTTGAAAGGATTCTGGGTAACAGAACCTGGTCCGAGCCACACAAGTCACTCCATCTTGGATTCCCCTAGGTCTCTAGTTTTCAGAAATGCACAGGTTTGGTAGGTTTCCCTAGTTGCCGGCTGAGCTAGAGGCCAAAATCTACAGGTAACACTTTGCAAAAAACACCTCTGTTTTCTTTAAAACATTTGGATGTGTCCACGTTGCGCTTTGGGGCGTAACCTGTCGCGGGCGCTAGGCCTACCCACACAAGTGAGGTATCATTTTTATCGGGAGACTTGGGGGAACGCTGGGTGGAAGGAAATTTGTGGCTCCTATCAGATTCCAGAACTTTCTGCCACAGAAATTTGAGGAACATGTGTTTTTTTTGCCAAATTATGAGGTTTGCAAATGATTCTGGGTAACAGAACCTGGACCGAGCCACACAAGTCACCCCATCTTGGATTCCCCTAGGTCTCTAGTTTTCAGAAATGCACAGGTTTGGTAGGTTTCCCTAGGTGCCGGCTAAGCTAGAGGCCAAAATCTACAGGTAGGCACTTTGCAAAAAACACCTTTGTTTTCTTTCAATAATTTGGATGTGTCCACGTTTCGCTTTGGGGCGTTTCCTGTCGCGGGCGCTAGGCCTACCTACACAAGTGAGGTATCATTTTTATCGGGAGACTTGGGGGAACGCTGATGGAAGGAAATTTGTGGCTCCTATCAGATTCCAGAACTTTCTGCCACAGAAATGTGAGGAACATGTGTTTTTTTTGCCAAATTTTGAGGTTTGCAAAGGATTCTGGGTAACAGAACTTGGTCCGAGCCAAGTCACCCCATCTTGGATTCCCCTAGGTCTCTAAATTTCAGAAATGCACAGGTTTGGTAGGTTTCCCTAGGTGCAGGCTAAGCTAGAGGCCAAAATCTACAGGTAGGCACTTTGCAAAAAACACCTTTGTTTTCTTTCAAAAATTTGGATGTGTCCTCGTTGCGCTTTGGGGCGTTTCCTGTCGCGGGCGCTAGGCCTACCCACACAAGTGAGGTATCATTTTTATTGGGAGACTTGGGGGAACGCTGGGTGGAAGGAAATTTGTGGCTCCTCTCAGATTCCAGAACTTTCTGCCACAGAAATGTGAGGAACATGTGTTTTTTTTGCCATATTTTGAGGTTTGTAAAGGATTCTGGGAAACAGAACCTGGTCCGAGCCACACAGGTCACCCCATCTTGGATTCCCCTAGGTCTCTAGTTTTCAGAAATGCACAGGTTTGGTAGGTTTCCCTAGGTGCCGGCTGAGCTAGAGGCCAAAACCTACAGGTAGGCACTTTGCAAAAAACACCTCTGTTTTCTTTCAAAAATTTGGATGTGTCCACGTTGCGCTTTGGGGCGTTTCCTGTCACGGGCGCTAGGCCTACCCACACAAGTGAGGTATCATTTTTATCGGGAGACTTGGGGGAATGCTGGGTGGAAGGAAATTTGTGGCTCCTCTACTATTCCAGAACTTTCTGCCACAGAAATGTGAGGAACATGTGCTTTTTTAGCCAAATTTTGAGGTTTGCAAAAGATTCTGGGTAACAGAACCTGGTCCGAGCCACACAAGTCACCCCATCTTGGATTCCCCTAGGTCTCTAGTTTTCAGAAATGCACAGGTTTGGTAGGTTTCCCTAGGTGCCGGATGAGCTAGAGGCCAAAATCTACAGGTAGGCACTTTGCAAAAAACACCTTTGTTTTCTTTCAAAAATTTGGATGTGTCCACGTTGCGCTTTGGGGCGTTTCCTGTCGCGGGCGCTAGGCCTACCCACACAAGTGAGGTATCATTTTTATCGGGAGACTTGGGGGAACGCTGGGTGGAAGGAAATTTGTGGCTCCTCTCAGATTCCAGAACTTTTTGCCACAGAAATGTGAGGAACGTGTGTTTTTTTTGCCAAATTATGAGGTTTGCAAAGGATTCTGGGTAACAGAACCTGGTCCGAGCCACACAAGTCACCCCATCTTGGATTTCCCTAGGTCTCTAGTTTTCAGAAATGCACAGGATTGGTAGGTTACCCTAGGTGCCGGCTAAGCTAGAGGCCAAAATCTACAGGTAGGCACTTTGCAAAAAACACCTTTGTTTTCTTTCAAAAATTTGGATCTGTCCACGTTTCGCTTTGGGGCGTTTCCTGTCACGGGCGCTAGGCCTACCTACACAAGTGAGGTATCATTTTTATCGGGAGACTTGGGGGAACGCTGGGTGGAAGGAAATTTGTGGCTCCTATCAGATTCCAGAACTTTCTGCCACAGAAATGTGAGGAACATGTGTTTTTTTTGCCAAATTTTGAGGTTTGCAAAGGATTCTGGGTAACAGAACCTGGACCGAGCCACACAAGTCACCCCATCTTGGATTCCCCTAGGTCTCTAGTTTTCAGAAATGCACAGGTTTGGTAGGTTTCCCTAGGTGCCGGCTAAGCTAGAGGCCAAAATCTACAGGTAGGCACTTTGCAAAAAACACCTTTGTTTTCTTTCAAAAATTTGGATGTGTCCACGTTTCGCTTTGGGGCGTTTCCTGTCGCGGGCGCTAGGCCTACCTACACAAGTGAGGTATCATTTTTATCGGGAGACTTGGGGGAACGCTGGGTGGAAGGAAATTTGTGGCTCCTATCAGATTCCAGAACTTTCTGCCACAGAAATGTGAGGAACATGTGTTTTTTTTGCCAAATTTTGAGGTTTGCAAAGGATTCTGGGTAACAGAACCTGGTCCGAGCCACACAAGTCACCCCATCTTGGATTCCCCCAGGTCTCTACTTTTCAGTAATGCACAGGTTTGGTAGGTTTCCCTAGGTGCCGGCTAAGCTAGAGGCCAAAATCTACAGGTAGGCACTTTGCAAAAAACACCTTTGTTTTCTTTCCAAAATTTGGATGTGTCCACGTTTCGCTTTGGGGCGTTTCCTGTCGCGGGCGCTAGGCCTACCCACACAAGTGAGGTATCATTTTTATCGGGAGACTTGGGGGAATGCTGGATGGAAGGAAATTTATGGCTCCTCTCAGATTCCAGAACTTTCTGACACAGAAATGTGAGGAACATGTGCTTTTTTAGCCACATTTTGAGGTTTGAAAGGATTCTGGGTAACAGAACCTGGTCCGAGCCACACAAGTCACTCCATCTTGGATTCCCCTAGGTCTCTAGTTTTCAGAAATGCACAGGTTTGGTAGGTTTCCCTAGTTGCCGGCTGAGCTAGAGGCCAAAATCTACAGGTAACACTTTGCAAAAAACACCTCTGTTTTCTTTAAAACATTTGGATGTGTCCACGTTGCGCTTTGGGGCGTAACCTGTCGCGGGCGCTAGGCCTACCCACACAAGTGAGGTATCATTTTTATCGGGAGACTTGGGGGAACGCTGGGTGGAAGGAAATTTGTGGCTCCTATCAGATTCCAGAACTTTCTGCCACAGAAATTTGAGGAACATGTGTTTTTTTTGCCAAATTATGAGGTTTGCAAATGATTCTGGGTAACAGAACCTGGACCGAGCCACACAAGTCACCCCATCTTGGATTCCCCTAGGTCTCTAGTTTTCAGAAATGCACAGGTTTGGTAGGTTTCCCTAGGTGCCGGCTAAGCTAGAGGCCAAAATCTACAGGTAGGCACTTTGCAAAAAACACCTTTGTTTTCTTTCAATAATTTGGATGTGTCCACGTTTCGCTTTGGGGCGTTTCCTGTCGCGGGCGCTAGGCCTACCTACACAAGTGAGGTATCATTTTTATCGGGAGACTTGGGGGAACGCTGATGGAAGGAAATTTGTGGCTCCTATCAGATTCCAGAACTTTCTGCCACAGAAATGTGAGGAACATGTGTTTTTTTTGCCAAATTTTGAGGTTTGCAAAGGATTCTGGGTAACAGAACTTGGTCCGAGCCAAGTCACCCCATCTTGGATTCCCCTAGGTCTCTAAATTTCAGAAATGCACAGGTTTGGTAGGTTTCCCTAGGTGCAGGCTAAGCTAGAGGCCAAAATCTACAGGTAGGCACTTTGCAAAAAACACCTTTGTTTTCTTTCAAAAATTTGGATGTGTCCTCGTTGCGCTTTGGGGCGTTTCCTGTCGCGGGCGCTAGGCCTACCCACACAAGTGAGGTATCATTTTTATTGGGAGACTTGGGGGAACGCTGGGTGGAAGGAAATTTGTGGCTCCTCTCAGATTCCAGAACTTTCTGCCACAGAAATGTGAGGAACATGTGTTTTTTTTGCCATATTTTGAGGTTTGTAAAGGATTCTGGGAAACAGAACCTGGTCCGAGCCACACAGGTCACCCCATCTTGGATTCCCCTAGGTCTCTAGTTTTCAGAAATGCACAGGTTTGGTAGGTTTCCCTAGGTGCCGGCTGAGCTAGAGGCCAAAACCTACAGGTAGGCACTTTGCAAAAAACACCTCTGTTTTCTTTCAAAAATTTGGATGTGTCCACGTTGCGCTTTGGGGCGTTTCCTGTCACGGGCGCTAGGCCTACCCACACAAGTGAGGTATCATTTTTATCGGGAGACTTGGGGGAATGCTGGGTGGAAGGAAATTTGTGGCTCCTCTACTATTCCAGAACTTTCTGCCACAGAAATGTGAGGAACATGTGCTTTTTTAGCCAAATTTTGAGGTTTGCAAAAGATTCTGGGTAACAGAACCTGGTCCGAGCCACACAAGTCACCCCATCTTGGATTCCCCTAGGTCTCTAGTTTTCAGAAATGCACAGGTTTGGTAGGTTTCCCTAGGTGCCGGATGAGCTAGAGGCCAAAATCTACAGGTAGGCACTTTGCAAAAAACACCTTTGTTTTCTTTCAAAAATTTGGATGTGTCCACGTTGCGCTTTGGGGCGTTTCCTGTCGCGGGCGCTAGGCCTACCCACACAAGTGAGGTATCATTTTTATCGGGAGACTTGGGGGAACGCTGGGTGGAAGGAAATTTGTGGCTCCTCTCAGATTCCAGAACTTTTTGCCACAGAAATGTGAGGAACGTGTGTTTTTTTTGCCAAATTATGAGGTTTGCAAAGGATTCTGGGTAACAGAACCTGGTCCGAGCCACACAAGTCACCCCATCTTGGATTTCCCTAGGTCTCTAGTTTTCAGAAATGCACAGGATTGGTAGGTTACCCTAGGTGCCGGCTAAGCTAGAGGCCAAAATCTACAGGTAGGCACTTTGCAAAAAACACCTTTGTTTTCTTTCAAAAATTTGGATCTGTCCACGTTTCGCTTTGGGGCGTTTCCTGTCACGGGCGCTAGGCCTACCTACACAAGTGAGGTATCATTTTTATCGGGAGACTTGGGGGAACGCTGGGTGGAAGGAAATTTGTGGCTCCTATCAGATTCCAGAACTTTCTGCCACAGAAATGTGAGGAACATGTGTTTTTTTTGCCAAATTTTGAGGTTTGCAAAGGATTCTGGGTAACAGAACCTGGACCGAGCCACACAAGTCACCCCATCTTGGATTCCCCTAGGTCTCTAGTTTTCAGAAATGCACAGGTTTGGTAGGTTTCCCTAGGTGCCGGCTAAGCTAGAGGCCAAAATCTACAGGTAGGCACTTTGCAAAAAACACCTTTGTTTTCTTTCAAAAATTTGGATGTGTCCACGTTTCGCTTTGGGGCGTTTCCTGTCGCGGGCGCTAGGCCTACCTACACAAGTGAGGTATCATTTTTATCGGGAGACTTGGGGGAACGCTGGGTGGAAGGAAATTTGTGGCTCCTATCAGATTCCAGAACTTTCTGCCACAGAAATGTGAGGAACATGTGTTTTTTTTGCCAAATTTTGAGGTTTGCAAAGGATTCTGGGTAACAGAACCTGGTCCGAGCCACACAAGTCACCCCATCTTGGATTCCCCCAGGTCTCTACTTTTCAGTAATGCACAGGTTTGGTAGGTTTCCCTAGGTGCCGGCTAAGCTAGAGGCCAAAATCTACAGGTAGGCACTTTGCAAAAAACACCTTTGTTTTCTTTCCAAAATTTGGATGTGTCCACGTTTCGCTTTGGGGCGTTTCCTGTCGCGGGCGCTAGGCCTACCCACACAAGTGAGGTATCATTTTTATCGGGAGACTTGGGGGAATGCTGGGTGGAAGGAAATTTGTGGCTCCTCTCAGATTCCAGAACTTTCTGCCACAGAAATGTGAGGAACATGTGTTTTTTTTGCCAAATTTTAAGGTTTGCAAAGGATTCTGGGTAACAGAACCTGGTCCGAGCCACACAAGTCACCCCATCTTGGATTCCCCTAGGTCTCTAAATTTCAGAAATGCACAGGTTTGGTAGGTTTCCCTAGGTGCCGGCTGAGCTAGAGGTCAAAATCTACAGGTAGGCATTTTGCAAAAAACTCCTCTGTTTTCTTTCAAAAACTTGGATGTGTCCACGTTGCGCTTTGGGGCGTTTCCTGTCGCGGGCGCTAGGCCTACCCACACAAGTGAGGTATCATTTTTATCGGGAGACTTGGGGGAATGCTGGATGGAAGGAAATTTATGGCTCATCTCAGATTCCAGAACTTTCTGACACAGAAATGTGAGGAACATGTGCTTTTTTAGCCACATTTTGAGGTTTGAAAGGATTCTGGGTAACAGAACCTGGTCCGAGCCACACAAGTCACTCCATCTTGGATTCCCCTAGGTCTCTAGTTTTCAGAAATGCACAGGTTTGGTAGGTTTCCCTAGTTGCCGGCTGAGCTAGAGGCCAAAATCTACAGGTAACACTTTGCAAAAAACACCTCTGTTTTCTTTAAAACATTTGGATGTGTCCACGTTGCGCTTTGGGGCGTAACCTGTCGCGGGCGCTAGGCCTACCCACACAAGTGAGGTATCATTTTTATCGGGAGACTTGGGGGAACGCTGGGTGGAAGGAAATTTGTGGCTCCTATCAGATTCCAGAAATTTCTGCCACAGAAATGTGAGGAACATGTGTTTTTTTTGCCAAATAATGAGGTTTGCAAATGATTCTGGGTAACAGAACCTGGACCGAGCCACACAAGTCACCCCATCTTGGATTCCCCTAGGTCTCTAGTTTTCAGAAATGCAAAGGTTTGGTAGGTTTCCCTAGAGGCCAAAATCTACAGGTAGGCACTTTGCAAAAAACACCTTTGTTTTCTTTCAATAATTTGGATGTGTCCACGTTTCGTTTTGGGGCGTTTCCTGTCGCGGGCGCTAGGCCTACCTACACAAGTGAGGTATCATTTTTATCGGGAGACTTGGGGGAACGCTGGGTGGAAGGAAATTTGTGGCTCCTATCAGATTCCAGAACTTTCTGCCACAGAAATGTGAGGAACATGTGTTTTTTTTGCCAAATTTTGAGGTTTGCAAAGGATTCTGGGTAACAGAACTTGGTCCGAGCCAAGTCACCCCATCTTGGATTCCCCTAGGTCTCTAAATTTCAGAAATGCACAGGTTTGGTAGGTTTCCCTAGGTGCAGGCTAAGCTAGAGGCCAAAATCTACAGGTAGGCACTTTGCAAAAAACACCTTTGTTTTCTTTCAAAAATTTGGATGTGTCCTCGTTGCGCTTTGGGGCGTTTCCTGTCGCGGGCGCTAGGCCTACCCACACAAGTGAGGTATCATTTTTATTGGGAGACTTGGGGGAACGCTGGGTGGAAGGAAATTTGTGGCTCCTCTCAGATTCCAGAACTTTCTGCCACAGAAATGTGAGGAACATGTGTTTTTTTTGCTAAATTTTGAGGTTTGTAAAGGATTCTGGGAAACAGAACCTGGTCCGAGCCACACAGGTCACCCCATCTTGGATTCCCCTAGGTCTCTAGTTTTCAGAAATGCACAGGTTTGGTAGGTTTCCCTAGGTGCCGGCTGAGCTAGAGGCCAAAACCTACAGGTAGGCACTTTGCAAAAAACACCTCTGTTTTCTTTCAAAAATTTGGATGTGTCCACGTTGCGCTTTGGGGCGTTTCCTGTCACGGGCGCTAGGCCTACCCACACAAGTGAGGTATCATTTTTATCGGGAGACTTGGGGGAATGCTGGGTGGAAGGAAATTTGTGGCTCCTCTACTATTCCAGAACTTTCTGCCACAGAAATGTGAGGAACATGTGCTTTTTTAGCCAAATTTTGAGGTTTGCAAAAGATTCTGGGTAACAGAACCTGGTCCGAGCCACACAAGTCACCCCATCTTGGATTCCCCTAGGTCTCTAGTTTTCAGAAATGCACAGGTTTGGTAGGTTTCCCTAGGTGCCGGATGAGCTAGAGGCCAAAATCTACAGGTAGGCACTTTGCAAAAAACACCTTTGTTTTCTTTCAAAAATTTGGATGTGTCCACGTTGCGCTTTGGGGCGTTTCCTGTCGCGGGCGCTAGGCCTACCCACACAAGTGAGGTATCATTTTTATCGGGAGACTTGGGGGAACGCTGGGTGGAAGGAAATTTGTGGCTCCTCTCAGATTCCAGAACTTTTTGCCACAGAAATGTGAGGAACGTGTGTTTTTTTTGCCAAATTATGAGGTTTGCAAAGGATTCTGGGTAACAGAACCTGGTCCGAGCCACACAAGTCACCCCATCTTGGATTTCCCTAGGTCTCTAGTTTTCAGAAATGCACAGGATTGGTAGGTTACCCTAGGTGCCGGCTAAGCTAGAGGCCAAAATCTACAGGTAGGCACTTTGCAAAAAACACCTTTGTTTTCTTTCAAAAATTTGGATGTGTCCACGTTTCGCTTTGGGGCGTTTCCTGTCACGGGCGCTAGGCCTACCTACACAAGTGAGGTATCATTTTTATCGGGAGACTTGGGGGAACGCTGGGTGGAAGGAAATTTGTGGCTCCTATCAGATTCCAGAACTTTCTGCCACAGAAATGTGAGGAACATGTGTTTTTTTTGCCAAATTTTGGGGTTTGCAAAGGATTCTGGGTAACAGAACCTGGTCCGAGCCACACAAGTCACTCCATCTTGGATTCCCCTAGGTCTCTAGTTTTCAGAAATGCACAGGTTTGGTAGGTTTCCCTAGTTGCCGGCTGAGCTAGAGGCCAAAATCTACAGGTAACACTTTGCAAAAAACACCTCTGTTTTCTTTAAAACATTTGGATGTGTCCACGTTGCGCTTTGGGGCGTTACCTGTCGCGGGCGCTAGGCCTACCCACACAAGTGAGGTATCATTTTTATCGGGAGACTTGGGGGAACGCTGGGTGGAAGGAAATTCGTGGCTCCTCTCAGATTCCAGAACTTTCTGCCACAGAAATGTGAGGAACATGTGTTTTTTTTGCCAAATTATGAGGTTTGCAAAGGATTCTGGGTAACAGAACCTGGACCGAGCCACACAAGTCACCCCATCTTGGATTCCCCTAGGTCTCTAGTTTTCAGAAATGCACAGGTTTGGTAGGTTTCCCTAGGTGCCGGCTAAGCTAGAGGCCAAAATCTACAGGTAGGCACTTTGCAAAAAACACCTTTGTTTTCTTTCAATAATTTGGATGTGTCCACGTTTCGCTTTGGGGCGTTTCCTGTCGCGGGCGCTATGCCTACCTACACAAGTGAGGTATCATTTTTATCGGGAGACTTGGGGGAACGCTGGGTGGAAGGAAATTTGTGGCTCCTATCAGATTCCAGAACTTTCTGCCACAGAAATGTGAGGAACATGTGTTTTTTTTGCCAAATTTTGAGGTTTGCAAAGGATTCTGGGTAACAGAACTTGGTCCGAGCCAAGTCACCCCATCTTGGATTCCCCTAGGTCTCTAAATTTCAGAAATGCACAGGTTTGGTAGGTTTCCCTAGGTGCAGGCTAAGCTAGAGGCCAAAATCTACAGGTAGGCACTTTGCAAAAAACACCTTTGTTTTCTTTCAAAAATTTGGATGTGTCCTCGTTGCGCTTTGGGGCGTTTCCTGTCGCGGGCGCTAGGCCTACCCACACAAGTGAGGTATCATTTTTATTGGGAGACTTGGGGGAACGCTGGGTGGAAGGAAATTTGTGGCTCCTCTCAGATTCCAGAACTTTCTGCCACAGAAATGTGAGGAACATGTGTTTTTTTTGCCAAATTTTGAGGTTTGTAAAGGATTCTGGGAAACAGAACCTGGTCCGAGCCACACAGGTCACCCCATCTTGGATTCCCCTAGGTCTCTAGTTTTCAGAAATGCACAGGTTTGGTAGGTTTCCCTAGGTGCCGGCTGAGCTAGAGGCCAAAACCTACAGGTAGGCACTTTGCAAAAAACACCTCTGTTTTCTTTCAAAAATTTGGATGTGTCCACGTAGCGCTTTGGGGCGTTTCCTGTCACGGGCGCTAGGCCTACCCACACAAGTGAGGTATCATTTTTATCGGGAGACTTGGGGGAATGCTGGGTGGAAGGAAATTTGTGGCTCCTCTACTATTCCAGAACTTTCTGCCACAGAAATGTGAGGAACGTGTGCTTTTTTAGCCAAATTTTGAGGTTTGCAAAAGATTCTGGGTAACAGAACCTGGTCCGAGCCACACAAGTCACCCCATCTTGGATTCCCCTAGGTCTCTAGTTTTCAGAAATGCACAGGTTTGGTAGGTTTCCCTAGGTGCCTGATGAGCTAGAGGCCAAAATCTACAAGTAGGCACTTTGCAAAAAACACCTCTGTTTTCTTTCAAAAATTTGGATGTGTCCACGTTGCGCTTTGGGGCGTTTCCTGTCGCGGGCGCTAGGCCTACCCACACAAGTGAGGTATCATTTTTATCGGGAGACTTGGGGGAACGCTGGGTGGAAGGAAATTTGTGGCTCCTCTCAGATTCCAGAACTTTTTGCCACAGAAATGTGAGGAACGTGTGTTTTTTTTGCCAAATTATGAGGTTTGCAAAGGATTCTGGGTAACAGAACCTGGTCCGAGCCACACAAGTCACCCCATCTTGGATTTCCCTAGGTCTCTTGTTATTAGAAATGCACAGGTTTGGTAGGTTTCCCTAGGTGCCGGCTAAGCTAGAGGCCAAAATCTACAGGTAGGCACTTTGCAAAAAACACCTTTGTTTTCTTTCAAAAATGTGGATGTGTCCACGTTTCGCTTTGGGGCGTTTCCTGTCGCGGGCGCTAGGCCTACCTACACAAGTGAGGTATCATTTTTATCGGGAGACTTGGGGGAACGCTGGGTGGAAGGAAATTTGTGGCTCCTATCAGATTCCAGAACTTTCTGCCACAGAAATGTGAGGAACATGTGTTTTTTTTGCCAAATTTTGGGGTTTGCAGAGGATTCTGGGTAACAGAACCTGGTCCGAGCCACACAAGTCACCCCATCTTGGATTCCCCTAGGTCTCTAGTTTTCAGAAATGCACAGGTTTGGTAGATTTCCCTAGGTGCCGGCTGAGCTAGAGGCCAAAATCTACAGGTAGGCATTTTGCAAAAAACACCTCTGTTTTCTTTCAAAAACTTGGATGTTTCCACGTTGCGCTTCGGGGCGTTTCCTGTTGCGGGCGCTAGGCCTACCCACACAAGTGAGGTATCATTTTTATCGGGAGACTTGGGGGAATGCTGGGTGGAAGGAAATTTGTGGCTCCTCAGATTCCAGAACTTTCTGCCACAGAAATGTGAGGAACATGTGCTCTTTTAGCCACATTTTGAGGTTTGAAAGGATTCTGGGTAACAGAACCTGGTCCGAGCCACACAAGTCACTCCATATTGGATTCCCCTAGGTCTCTAGTTTTCAGAAATGCACAGGTTTGGTAGGTTTCCCTAGTTGCCGGCTGAGCTAGAGGCCAAAATCTACAGGTAACACTTTGCAAAAAACACCTCTGTTTTCTTTAAAACATTTGGATGTGTCCACGTTGCGCTTTGGGGCGTTACCTGGCGCGGGCGCTAGGCCTACACACACAAGTGAGGTATCATGTTTATCGGGAGACTTGGGGGAACGCTGGGTGGAAGGAAATTTGTGGCTCCTCTCAGATTCCAGAACTTTCTGCCACAGAAATGTGAGGAACATGTGTTTTTTTTGCCAAATTATGAGGTTTGCAAAGGATTCTGGGTAACAGAACCTGGTCCGAGCCACACAAGTCACTCCATCTTGGATTCCCCTAGGTCTCTAGTTTTCAGAAATGCACAGGTTTGGTAGGTTTCCCTAGGTGTCGGCTAAGCTAGAGGCCAAAATCTACAGGTAGGCACTTTGCAAAAAACACCTTTGTTTTCTTTCAAAAATTTGGATGTGTCCACGTTTCGCTTTGGGGCGTTTCCTGTCACGGGCGCTAGGCCTACCTACACAAGTGAGGTATTATTTTTATCGGGAGACTTGGGGGAACGCTGGGTGGAAGGAAATGTGTGGCTCCTATCAGATTCCAGAACTTTCTGCCACAGAAATGTGAGGAACATGTGTTTTTTTTGCTAAATTTTGAGGTTTGCAAAGGATTCTGGGTAACAGAACCTGGTCCGAGCCACACAAGTCACCCCATCTTGGATTCCCCTAGGTCTCTAAATTTCAGAAATGCACAGGTTTGGTAGGTTTCCCTAGGTGCAGGCTAAGCTAGAGGCGAAAATCTACAGGTAGGCACTTTGCAAAAAACACCTTTGTTTTCTTTCAAAAATTTGGATGTGTCCTCGTTGCGCTTTGGGGCGTTTCCTGTCGCGGGCGCTAGGCCTACCCACACAAGTGAGGTATCATTTTTATCGGGAGACTTGGGGGAACGCTGGGTGGAAGGAAATTTGTGGCTCCTCTCAGATTCCAAAACTTTCTGCCACAGAAATGTGAGGAACATGTGTTTTTTTTGCCAAATTTTGAGGTTTGTAAAGGATTCTGGGAACCAGAACCTGGTCCGAGCCACACAGGTCACCCCATCTCGGATTCCCCTAGGTCTCTAGTTTTCAGAAATGCACAGGTTTGGTAGGTTTCCCTAGGTGCCGGCTAAGCTAGAGGCCAAAATCTACAGGTAGGCACTTTGCAAAAAACACCTCTGTTTTCTTTCAAAAATTTGGATGAGTACACGTTGCGCTTTGGGGCGTTTCCTGTCGCGGGCACTAGGCCTACCTACACAAGTGAGGTATCATTTTTATCGGGAGACTTGGGGGAACGCTGGGTGGAAGGAAATTTGTGGCTCCTATCAGATTCCAGAACTTTCTGCCACAGAAATGTGAGGAACATGTGTTTTTTTTGCCAAATTTTGAGGTTTGCAAAGGATTCTGGGTAACAGAACCTGGTCCGAGCCACACCAGTCACCCCATCTTGGATTCCCCTAGGTCTCTAGTTTTCAGAAATGCACAGGTTTGGTAGGTTTCCCTAGGTGCCGGCTATGCTAGAGGCCAAAATCTACAGGTAGGCACTTTGCAAAAAACACCTTTGTTTTCTTTCAAAAATTTGGATGTGTCCACGTTTCGCTTTGGGGCGTTTCCTGTCACGGGCGCTAGGCCTACCTACACAAGTGAGGTATAATTTTTATCGGGAGACTTGGGGGAACGCTGGGTGGAAGGAAATTTGTGGCTCCTATCAGATTCCAGAACTTTCTGCCACAGAAATGTGAGGAACATGTGGTTTTTTTGCCAAATTTTGAGGTTTGCAAAGGATTCTGGGTAACAGAACCTGGTCCGAGCCACACAAGTCACCCCATCTTGGATTCCCCTAGGTCTCTAAATTTCAGAAATGCACAGGTTTGGTAGGTTTCCCTAGGTGCCGGCTGAGCTAGAGGCCAAAATCTACAGGTAGGCATTTTGCAAAAAACTCCTCTGTTTTCTTTCAAAAACTTGGATGTGTCCACGTTGCGCTTTGGGGCGTTTCCTGTCGCGGGCGCTAGGCCTACCCACACAAGTGAGGTATCATTTTTATCGGGAGACTTGGGGGAATGCTGGGTGGAAGGAAATTTGTGGCTCCTCTCAGATTCCAGAACTTTCTGCCACAGAAATGTGAGGAACATGTGCTTTTTTAGCCACATTTTGAGGTTTGAAAGGATTCTGGGTAACAGAACCTGGTCCGAGCCACACAAGTCACTCCATCTTGGATTCCCCTAGGTCTCTAGTTTTCAGAAATGCACAGGTTTGGTCGGTTTCCCTAGTTGCCGGCTGAGCTAGAGGCCAAAATCTACAGGTAACACTTTGCAAAAAACACCTCTGTTTTCTTTAAAACATTTGGATGTGTCCACGTTGCGCTTTGGGGCGTTACCTGTCGCGGGCGCTAGGCCTACCCACACAAGTGAGGTATCATTTGTATCGGGAGACTTGGGGGAACGCTGGGTGGAAGGAAATTCGTGGCTCCTCTCAGATTCCAGAACTTTCTGCCACAGAAATGTGAGGAACATGTGTTTTTTTTGCCAAATTATGAGGTTTGCAAAGGATTCTGGGTAACAGAACCTGGACCGAGCCACACAAGTCACCCCATCTTGGATTCCCCTAGGTCTCTAGTTTTCAGAAATGCACAGGTTTGGTAGGTTTCCCTAGGTGCCGGATAAGCTAGAAGCCAAAATCTACAGGTAGGCACTTTGCAAAAAACACCTTTGTTTTCTTTCAATAATTTGGATGTGTCCACGTTTCGCTTTGGGGCGTTTCCTGTCGCGGGCGCTAGGCCTACCTACACAAGTGAGGTATCATTTTTATCGGGAGACTGGGGGAACGCTGGGTGGAAGGAAATTTGTGGCTCCTATCAGATTCCAGAACTTTCTGCCACAGAAATGTGAGGAACATGTGTTTTTTTTGCCAAATTTTGAGGTTTGCAAAGGATTCTGGGTAACAGAACTTGGTCCGAGCCAAGTCACCCCATCTCGGATTCCCCTAGGTCTCTAAATTTCAGAAATGCACAGGTTTGGTAGGTTTCCCTAGGTGCAGGCTAAGCTAGAGGCCAAAATCTACAGGTAGGCACTTTGCAAAAAACACCTTTGTTTTCTTTCAAAAATTTGGATGTGTCCTCGTTGCGCTTTGGGGCGTTTCCTGTCGCGGGCGCTAGGCCTACCCACACAAGTGAGGTATCATTTTTATCGGGAGACTTGGGGGAACGCTGGGTGGAAGGAAATTTGTGGCTCCTCTCAGATTCCAGAACTTTCTGCCACAGAAATGTGAGGAACATGTGTTTTTTTTGCCAAATTTTGAGGTTTGTAAAGGATTCTGGGAAACAGAAACTGGTCCGAGCCACACAGGTCACCCCATCTTGGATTCCCCTAGGTCTCTAGTTTTCAGAAATGCACAGGTTTGGTAGGTTTCCCTAGGTGCCGGCTGAGCTAGAGGCCAAAATCTACAGGCAGGCACTTTGCAAAAAACACCTCTGTTTTCTTTCAAAAATTTGGATGTGTCCACGTTGTGCTTTGGGGCGTTTCCTGTCGCGGGCGCTAGGCCTACCCACACAAGTGAGGTATCATTTTTATCGGGACACTTGGGGGAATGCTGGGTGGAAGGAAATTTGTGGCTCCTCTACTATTCCAGAACTTTCTGCCACAGAAATGTGAGGAACATGTGCTTTTTTAGCCAAATTTTGAGGTTTGCAAAGGATTCTGGGTAACAGAACCTGGTCCGAGCCACACAAGTCACCCCATCTTGGATTCCCCTAGGTCTCTAGTTTTCAGAAATGCACAGGTTTGGTAGGTTTCCCTAGGTGCCGGATGAGCTAGAGGCCAAAATCTACAGGTAGGCACTTTGCAAAAAACACCTCTGTTTTCTTTCAAAAATTTGGATGTGTCTACGTTGCGCTTTGGGGCATTTCCTGTCGCGGGCGCTACGCCTACCCACACAAGTGAGGTATCATTTTTATCGGGAGACTTGGGGGAACGCTGGGTGGAAGGAAATTTGTGGCTCCTCTCAGATTCCAGAACTTTTTGCCACAGAAATGTGAGGAAAGTGTGTTTTTTTTGCCAAATTATGAGGTTTGCAAAGGATTCTGGGTAACAGAACCTGGTCCGAGCCACACAAGTCACCCCATCTTGGATTCCCCTAGGTCTCTAAATTTCAGAAATGCACAGGTTTGGTAGGTTTCCCTAGGTGCCGGCTAAGCTAGAGGCCAAAATCTACAGGTAGGCACTTTGCAAAAAACACCTTTGTTTTCTTTAAAAAATTTGGATGTGTCCACGTTTCGCTTTGGGGCGTTTCCTGTCGCGGGCGCTAGGCCTACCTACACAAGTGAGGTATCATTTTTATCGGGAGACTTGGGGGAACGCTGGGTGGAAGGAAATTTGTGGCTCCTATCAGATTCCAGAACTTTCTGCCACAGAAATGTGAGGAACATGTATTTTTTTTGCCAAATTTTGGGGTTTGCAAAGGATTCTGGGTAACAGAACCTGGTCCGAGCCACACAAGTCACCCCATCTTGGATTCCCCTAGGTCTCTAGTTTTCAGAAATGCACAGGTTTGGTAGGTTTCCCTAGCTGCCGGCTGAGCTAGAGGCCAAAATCTACAGGTAGGCATTTTGCAAAAAACACCTCTGTTTTCTTTCAAAAACTTGGATGTGTCCACGTTGCGCTTTGGGGCGTTTCCTGTCGCGGGCGCTAGGCCTACCCACACAAGTGAGGTATCATTTTTATCGGGAGACTTGGGGGAATGCTGGGTGGAAGGAAATTTGTGGCTCCTCTCAGATTCCAGAACTTTCTGCCACAGAAATGTGAGGAACATGTGCTTTTTTAGCCACATTTTGAGGTTTGAAAGGATTCTGGGTAACAGAACCTGGTCCGAGCCACACAAGTCACTCCATCTTGGATTCCCCTAGGTCTCTAGTTTTCAGAAATGCACAGATTTGGTAGGTTTCCCTAGTTGCCGGCTGAGCTAGAGTCCAAAATCTACAGGTAACACTTTGCAAAAAACACCTCTGTTTTCTTTAAAACATTTGGATGTGTCCACGTTGCGCTTTGGGGCGTTACCTGTCGCGGGCGCTAGGCCTACCCACACAAGTGAGGTATCATTTTTATCGGGAGACTTGGGGGAACGCTGGGTGGAAGGAAATTTGTGGCTCCTCTCAGATTCCAGAACTTTCTGCCACAGAAATGTGAGGAACATGTGTTTTTTTTGCCAAATTATGAGGTTTGCAAAGGATTCTGGGTAACAGAACCTGGTCCGAGCCACACAAGTCACTCCATCTTGGATTCCCCTAGGTCTCTAGTTTTCAGAAATGCACAGGTTTGGTAGGTTTCCCCAGGTGTCGGCTAAGCTAGAGGCCAAAATCTACAGGTAGGCACTTTGCAAAAAACACCTTTGTTTTCTTTCAAAAATTTGGATGTGTCCACGTTTCGCTTTGGGGCGTTTCCTGTCGCGGGCGCTAGGCCTACCTACACAAGTGAGGTATTATTTTTATCGGGAGACTTGGGGGAACGCTGGGTGGAAGGAAATGTGTGGCTCCTATCAGATTCCAGAACTTTCTGCCACAGAAATGTGAGGAACATGTGTTTTTTTTGCTAAATTTTGAGGTTTGCAAAGGATTCTGGGTAACAGAACCTGGTCCGAGCCACACAAGTCACCCCATCTTGGATTCCCCTAGGTCTCTAAATTTCAGAAATGCACAGGTTTGGTAGGTTTCCCTAGGTGCAGGCTAAGCTAGAGGCCAAAATCTACAGGTAGGCACTTTGCAAAAAACACCTTTGTTTTCTTTCAAAAATTTGGATGTGTCCTCGTTGCGCTTTGGGGCGTTTCCTGTCGCAGGCGCTAGGCCTACCCACACAAGTGAGGTATCATTTTTATCGGGAGACTTGGGGGAACGCTGGGTGGAAGGAAATTTGTGGCTCCTCTCAGATTCCAAAACTTTCTGCCACAGAAATGTGAGGAACATGTGTTTTTTTTGCCAAATTTTGACGTTTGTAAAAGATTCTGGGAAACAGAACCTGGTCCGAGCCACACAAGTCACCCCATCTCGGATTCCCCTAGGTCTCTAGTTTTCAGAAATGCACAGGTTTGGTAGGTTTCCCTAGGTGCCGGATGAGCTAGAGGCCGAAATCTACAGGTAGGCACTTTGCAAAAAACACCTTTGTTTTCTTTCAAAAATTTGGATGAGTACACGTTGCGCTTTGGGGCGTTTCCTGTCGCGGGCACTAGGCCTACCCACACAAGTGAGGTATCATTTTTATCGGGAGACTTGGGGGAATGCTGGGTGGAAGGAAATTTGTGGCTCCTCTCAGAATCCAGAACTTTCTACCACAGAAACGTGAGGAACATGTCCTTTTTTTGCCAAATTTTGAGGTTTGCAAAGGATTCTGTGTAACAGAACCTGGACCGAGCCACACAAGTCACCCCATCTTGGATTCCCCTAGGTCTCTAGTTTTCAGAAATGCACAGGTTTGGTAGGTTTCCCTAGGTGCCGACTGAGCTAGAGGCCAAAATCTACAGGTAGGCACTTTGCAAAAAACACCTCTGTTTTCTTTCAAAAATTTGGATATGTCCACGTTGCGCTTTGGGGCATTCCCTATCGCGGGCGCTAGGTCTACCCACACAAGTGAGGTATCATTTTTATCGGGAGACTTGGGGGAACGCTGGGTGGAAGGAAATTTGTGGCTCCTATCAGATTCCAGAACTTTCTGCCACAGAAATGTGAGGAACATGTGTTTTTTTTGCCAAATTTTGAGGTTTGCAAAGGATTCTGGGTAACAGAACTTGGTCCGAGCCAAGTCACCCCATCTCGGATTCCCCTAGGTCTCTAAATTTCAGAAATGCACAGGTTTGGTAGGTTTCCCTAGGTGCAGGCTAAGCTAGAGGCCAAAATCTACAGGTAGGCACTTTGCAAAAAACACCTTTGTTTTCTTTCAAAAATTTGGATGTGTCCTCGTTGCGCTTTGGGGCGTTTCCTGTCGCGGGTGCTAGGCCTACCCACACAAGTGAGGTATCATTTTTATCGGGAGACTTGGGGGAACGCTGGGTGGAAGGAAATTTGTGGCTCCTCTCAGATTCCAGAACTTTCTGCCACAGAAATGTGAGGAACATGTGTTTTTTTTGCCAAATTTTGAGGTTTGTAAAGGATTCTGGGAAACAGAAACTGGTCCGAGCCACACAGGTCACCCCATCTTGGATTCCCCTAGGTCTCTAGTTTTCAGAAATGCACAGGTTTGGTAGGTTTCCCTAGGTGCCGGCTGAGCTAGAGGCCAAAATCTACAGGTAGGCACTTTGCAAAAAACAACTCTGTTTTCTTTCAAAAATTTGGATGTGTCCACGTTGCGCTTTGGGGCGTTTCCTGTCGCGGGCGCTAGGCCTACCCACACAAGTGAGGTATCATTTTTATCGGGACACTTGGGGGAATGCTGGGTGGAAGGAAATTTGTGGCTCCTCTACTATTCCAGAACTTTCTGCCACAGAAATGTGAGGAACATGTGCTTTTTTAGCCAAATTTTGAGGTTTGCAAAGGATTCTGGGTAACAGAACCTGGTCCGAGCCACACAAGTCACCCCATCTTGGATTCCCCTAGGTCTCTAGTTTTCAGAAATGCACCGGTTTGGTAGGTTTCCCTAGGTGCTGGATGAGCTAGAGGCCAAAATCTACAGGTAGGCACTTTGCAAAAAACACCTCTGTTTTCTTTCAAAAATTTGGATGTGTCTACGTTGCGCTTTGGGGCGTTTCCTGTCGCGGGCGCTACGCCTACCCACACAAGTGAGGTATCATTTTTATCGGGAGACTTGGGGGAACGCTGGGTGGAAGGAAATTTGTGGCTCCTCTCAGATTCCAGAACTTTTTGCCACAGAAATGTGAGGAACGTGTGTTTTTTTTGCCAAATTATGAGGTTTGCAAAGGATTCTGGGTAACAGAACCTGGTCCGAGCCACACAAGTCACCCCATCTCGGATTCCCCTAGGTCTCTAGTTTTCAGAAATGCACAGATTTGGTAGGTTTCCCTAGTTGCCGGCTGAGCTAGAGGCCAAAATCTACAGGTAACACTTTGTAAAAAACACCTCTGTTTTCTTTAAAAAATTTGGATGTGTCCACGTTGCGCTTTGGGGCGTTTCCTGTCGCGGGCGCTAGGCCTACCCACACAAGTGAGGTATCATTTTTATCGGGAGACTTGGGGGAACGCTGGGTGGAAGGAAATTTGTGGCTCCTCTCAGATTCCAGAACTTTCTGCCACAGAAATGTGAGGAACATTTGTTTTTTTTGCCAAATTATGAGGTTTGCAAAGGATTCTGGGTAACAGAACCTGGTCCGAGCCACACAAGTCACTCCATCTTGGATTCCCCTAGGTATCTAGTTTTCAGAAATGCACAGGTTTGGTAGGTTTCCCTTGGTGCCGGCTAAGCTAGAGGCCAAAATCTACAGGTAGGCACTTTGCAAAAAACACCTTTGTTTTCTTTCAATAATTTGGATGTGTCCACGTTTCGCTTTGGGGCGTTTCCTGTCGCGGGCGCTAGGCCTACCTTCACAAGTGAGGTATCATTTTTATCGGGAGACTTGGGGGAACGCTGGGTGGAAGGAAATTTGTGGCTCCTATCAGATTCCAGAACTTTCTGCCACAGAAATGTGAGGAACATGTGTTTTTTTTGCCAAATTTTGAGGTTTGAAAGGATTCTGGGTAACAGAACCTGGTCCGAGCCACACAAGTCACTCCATCTTGGATTCCCCTAGGTCTCTAGTTTTCAGAAATGCACAGGTTTGGTAGGTTTCCCTAGTTGCCGGCTGAGCTAGAGGCCAAAATCTACAGGTAACACTTTGCAAAAAACACCTCTGTTTTCTTTAAAACATTTGGATGTGTCCACGTTGCGCTTTGGGGCGTTACCTGTCGCGGGCGCTACGCCTACCCACACAAGTGAGGTATCATTTTTATCGGGAGACTTGGGGAACGCTGGGTGGAAGGAAATTCGTGGCTCCTATCAGATTCCAGAACTTTCTGCCACAGAAATGTGAGGAACATGTGTTTTTTTTGCCAAATTTTGAGGTTTGCAAAGGATTCTGGGTAACAGAACTTGGTCCGAGCCAAGTCACCCCATCTCGGATTCCCCTAGGTCTCTAAATTTCAGAAATGCACAGGTTTGGTAGGTTTCCCTAGGTGCAGGCTAAGCTAGAGGCCAAAATCTACAGGTAGGCACTTTGCAAAAAACACCTTTGTTTTCTTTCAAAAATTTGGATGTGTCCTCGTTGCGCTTTGGGGCGTTTCCTGTCGCGGGTGCTAGGCCTACCCACACAAGTGAGGTATCATTTTTATCGGGAGACTTGGGGGAACGCTGGGTGGAAGGAAATTTGTGGCTCCTCTCAGATTCCAGAACTTTCTGCCACAGAAATGTGAGGAACATGTGTTTTTTTTGCCAAATTTTGAGGTTTGTAAAGGATTCTGGGAAACAGAAACTGGTCCGAGCCACACAGGTCACCCCATCTTGGATTCCCCTAGGTCTCTAGTTTTCAGAAATGCACAGGTTTGGTAGGTTTCCCTAGGTGCCGGCTGAGCTAGAGGCCAAAATCTACAGGTAGGCACTTTGCAAAAAACACTTCTGTTTTCTTTCAAAAATTTGGATGTGTCCACGTTGCGCTTTGGGGCGTTTCCTGTCGCGGGCGCTAGGCCTACCCACACAAGTGAGGTATCATTTTTATCGGGACACTTGGGGGAATGCTGGGTGGAAGGAAATTTGTGGCTCCTCTACTATTCCAGAACTTTCTGCCACAGAAATGTGAGGAACATGTGCTTTTTTAGCCAAATTTTGAGGTTTGCAAAGGATTCTGGGTAACAGAACCTGGTCCGAGCCACACAAGTCACCCCATCTTGGATTCCCCTAGGTCTCTAGTTTTCAGAAATGCACCGGTTTGGTAGGTTTCCCTAGGTGCTGGATGAGCTAGAGGCCAAAATCTACAGGTAGGCACTTTGCAAAAAACACCTCTGTTTTCTTTCAAAAATTTGGATGTGTCTACGTTGCGCTTTGGGGCGTTTCCTGTCGCGGGCGCTACGCCTACCCACACAAGTGAGGTATCATTTTTATCGGGAGACTTGGGGGAACGCTGGGTGGAAGGAAATTTGTGGCTCCTCTCAGATTCCAGAACTTTTTGCCACAGAAATGTGAGGAACGTGTGTTTTTTTTGCCAAATTATGAGGTTTGCAAAGGATTCTGGGTAACAGAACCTGGTCCGAGCCACACAAGTCACCCCATCTCGGATTCCCCTAGGTCTCTAGTTTTCAGAAATGCACAGATTTAGTAGGTTTCCCTAGTTGCCGGCTGAGCTAGAGGCCAAAATCTACAGGTAACACTTTGTAAAAAACACCTCTGTTTTCTTTAAAAAATTTGGATGTGTCCACGTTGCGCTTTGGGGCGTTTCATGTCGCGGGCGCTAGGCCTACCCACACAAGTGAGGTATCATTTTTATCGGGAGACTTGGGGGAACGCTGGGTGGAAGGAAATTTGTGGCTCCTCTCAGATTCCAGAACTTTCTGCCACAGAAATGTGAGGAACATTTGTTTTTTTAGCCAAATTATGAGGTTTGCAAAGGATTCTGGGTAACAGAACCTGGTCCGAGCCACACAAGTCACTCCATCTGGATTCCCCTAGGTCTCTAGTTTTCAGAAATGCACAGGTTTGGTAGGTTTCACCAGGTGTCGGCTAAGCTAGAGGCCAAAATCTACAGGTAGGCACTTTGCAAAAAACACCTTTGTTTTCTTTCAAAAATTTGGATGTGTCCAGGTTGCGCTTTCGGGCGTTTCCTGTCGCGGGCGCTAGGCCTACCCACACAAGTGAGGTATCATTTTTATCGGGAGACTTGGGGGAATGCTGGGTGGAAGGAAATTTGTGGCTCCTCTACTATTCCAGAACTTTCTGCCACAGAAATGTGAGGAACATGTGCTTTTTTAGCCAAATTTTGAGGTTTGCAAAAGATTCTGGGTAACAGAACCTGGTCCGAGCCACACAAGTCACCCCATCTTGGATTCCCCTAGGTCTCTAGTTTTCAGAAATGCACAGGTTTGGTAGGTTTCCCTAGGTGCCGGATGAGCTAGAGGCCAAAATCTACAGGTAGGCACTTTGCAAAAAACACCTCTGTTTTCTTTCAAAAATTTGGATGTGTCCACGTTGCGCTTTGGGGCGTTTCCTGTCGCGGGCGCTAGGCCTACCTACACAAGTGAGGTATCATTTTTATCGGGAGACTTGGGGGAACGCTGGGTGGAAGGAAATTTGTGGCTGCTATCAGATTCCAGAACTTTCTGCCACAGAAATGTGAGGAACATGTGCTTTTTTAGCCACATTTTGAGGTTTGAAAGGATTCTGGGTAACAGAACCTGGTCCGAGCCACACAAGTCACTCCATCTTGGATTCCCCTAGGTCTCTAGTTTTCAGAAATGCACAGGTTTGGTAGGTTTCCCTAGTTGCCGGCTGAGCTAGAGGCCAAAATCTACAGGTAACACTTTGCAAAAAATACCTCTGTTTTCTTTAAAACATTTGGATGTGTCCACGTTGCGCTTTGGGGCGTTACCTGTCGCGGTCGCTAGGCCTACCCACACAAGTGAGGTATCATTTTTATCGGGAGACTTGGGGGAACGCTGGGTGGAAGGAAATTCGTGGCTCCTCTCAGATTCCAGAACTTTCTGCCACAGAAATGTGAGGAACATGTGTTTTTTTTGCCAAATTATGAGGTTTGCAAAGGATTCTGGGTAACAGAACCTGGACCGAGCCACACAAGTCACCCCATCTTGGATTCCCCTTGGTCTCTAGTTTTCAGAAATGCACAGGTTTGGTAGGTTTCCCTAGGTGCCGGCTAAGCTAGAGGCCAAAATCTACAGGTAGGCACTTTGCAAAAAACACCTTTGTTTTCTTTCAATAATTTGGATGTGTCCACGTTTCGCTTTGGGGCGTTTCCTGTCGCGGGCGCTAGGCCTACCTACACAAGTGAGGTATCATTTTTATCGGGAGACTTGGGGGAACGCTGGGTGGAAGGAAATTTGTGGCTCCTATCAGATTCCAGAACTTTCTGCCACAGAAATGTGAGGAACATGTGGTTTTTTTGCCAAATTTTGAGGTTTGCAAAGGATTATGGGTAACAGAACTTGGTCCGAGCCAAGTCACCCATCTTGGATTCCCCTAGGTCTCTAAATTTCAGAAATGCACAGGTTTGGTAGGTTTCCCTAGGTGCAGGCTAAGCTAGAGGCCAAAATCTACAGGTAGGCACTATGCAAAAAACACCTTTGTTTTCTTTCAAAAATTTGGATGTGTCCTCGTTGCGCTTTGGGGCGTTTCCTGTCGCGGGCGCTAGGCCTACCCACACAAGTGAGGTATCATTTTTATTGGGAGACTTGGGGGAACGCTGGGTGGAAGGAAATTTGTGGCTCCTCTCAGATTCCAGAACTTTCTGCCACAGAAATGTGAGGAACATGTGTTTTTTTTGCCAAATTTTGAGGTTTGTAAAGGATTCTGGGAAACAGAACCTGGTCCGAGCCACACAGGTCACCCCATCTTGAATTCCCCTAGGTCTCTAGTTTTCAGAAATGCACAGGTTTGGTAGGTTTCCCTAGGTGCCGGCTGAGCTAGAGGCCAAAATCTACAGGTAGGCACTTTGCAAAAAACACCTTTGTTTTCTTTCAAAAATTTGGATGTGTCCACGTTGCGCTTTGTGGCGTTTCCTGTCGCGGGCGCTAGGCCTACCCACACAAGTGAGGTATCATTTTTATCGGGAGACTTGGGGGAATGCTGGGTGGAAGGAAATTTGTGGCTCCTCTACTATTCCAGAACTTTCTGCCACAGAAATGTGAGGAATATGTGCTTTTTTAGCCAAATTTTGAGGTTTGCAAAAGATTCTGGGTAACAGAACCTGGTCCGAGCCACACAAGTCACCCCATCTTGGATTCCCCTAGGTCTCTAGTTTTCAGAAATGCACAGGTTTGGTAGGTTTCCCTAGGTGTCGGATGAGCTAGAGGCCAAAATCTACAGGTAGGCACTTTGCAAAAAACACCTCTGTTTTCTTTCAAAAAATTGGATGTGTCCACGTTGCGCTTTAGGGCGTTTCCTGTCGCGGGCGCTAGGCCTACCCACACAAGTGAGGTATCATTTTTATCGGGAGACTTGGGGGAACGCTGGGTGGAAGGAAATTTGTGGCTCCTCTCAGATTCCAGAACTTTTTGCCACAGAAATGTGAGGAACGTGTGTTTTTTTTGCCAAATTATGAGGTTTGCAAAGGATTCTGGGTAACAGAACCTGGTCTGAGCCACACAAGTCACCCCATCTTGGATTCCCCTAGGTCTCTAGTTTTCAGAAATGCACAGGTTTGGTAGGTTTCCCTAGGTGCCGGCTACGCTAGAGGCCAAAATCTACAGGTAGGCACTTTGCAAAAAACACCTTTGTTTTCTTTCAAAAATTTGGATGTGTCCACGTTTCGCTTTGGGGCGTTTCCTGTCGCGGGCGCTAGGCCTACCTACACAAGTGAGGTATCATTTTTATCGGGAGACTTGGGGGAACGCTGGGTGGAAGGAAATTTGTGGCTCCTATCAGATTCCAGAACTTTCTGCCACAGAAATGTGAGGAACATGTGGTTTTTTTGCCGAATTTTGAGGTTTGCAAAGGATTCTGGGTAACAGAACCTGGTCCGAGCCACACAAGTCACCCCATCTTGGATTCCCCTAGGTCTCTAAATTTCAGAAATGCACAGGTTTGGTAGGTTTCCCTAGGTGCCGGCTGAGCTAGAGGCCAAAATCTACAGGTAGGCATTTTGCAAAAAACTCCTCTGTTTTCTTTCAAAAACTTGGATGTGTCCACGTTGCGCTTTGGGGCGTTTCCTGTCGCGGGCGCTAGGCCTACGCACACAAGTGAGGTATCATTTTTATCGGGAGACTTGGGGGAATGCTGGGTGGAAGGGAATTTGTGGCTCCTCTCAGATTCCAGAACTTTCTGCCACAGAAATGTGAGGAACATGTGCTTTCTTAGCCACATTTTGAGGTTTGAAAGGATTCTGGGTAACAGAACCTGGTCCGAGCCACACAAGTCACTCCATCTTGGATTCCCCTAGGTCTCTAGTTTTCAGAAATGCACAGGTTTGGTAGGTTTCCCTAGGTGCCGGCTGAGCTAGAGGCCAAAATCTACAGGTAGGCACTTTGCAAAAAACACCTTTGTTTTCTTTCAAAAATTTGGATGTGTCCACGTTTCGCTTTGGGGCGTTTCCTGTCGCGGGCGCTAGGCCTACCTACACAAGTGAGGTATCATTTTTATCGGGAGACTTGGGGGAACGCTGGGTGGAAGGAAATTTGTGGCTCCTATCAGATTCCAGAACTTTCTGCCACAGAAATGTGAGGAACATGTGTTTTTTTTGCCAAATTTTAAGGTTTGCAAAGGATTCTGGGTAACAGAACCTGGTCCGAGCCACACAAGTCACCCCATCTTGGATTCCCCTAGGTCTCTAAATTTCAGAAATGCACAGGTTTGGTAGGTTTCCCTAGGTGCCGGCTGAGCTAGAGGCCAAAATCTACAGGTAGGCATTTTGCAAAAAACTCCTCTGTTTTCTTTCAAAAACTTGGATGTGTCCACGTTGCGCTTTGGGGCGTTTCCTGTCGCGGGCGCTAGGCCTACCCACACAAGTGAGGTATCATTTTTATCGGGAGACTTGGGGGAATGCTGGATGGAAGGAAATTTATGGCTCCTCTCAGATTCCAGAACTTTCTGACACAGAAATGTGAGGAACATGTGCTTTTTTAGCCACATTTTGAGGTTTGAAAGGATTCTGGGTAACAGAACCTGGTCCGAGCCACACAAGTCACTCCATCTTGGACTCCCCTAGGTCTCTAGTTTTCAGAAATGCACAGGTTTGGTAGGTTTCCCTAGTTGCCGGCTGAGCTAGAGGCCAAAATCTACAGGTAACACTTTGCAAAAAACACCTCTGTTTTCTTTAAAACATTTGGATGTGTCCACGTTGCGCTTTGGGGCGTTACCTGTCGCGGGCGCTAGGCCTACCCACACAAGTGAGGTATCATTTTTATCGGGAGACTTGGGGGAACGCTGGGTGGAAGGAAATTCGTGGCTCCTCTCAGATTCCAGAACTTTCTGCCACAGAAATGTGAGGAACATGTGTCTTTTTTGCCAAATTATGAGGTTTGCAAAGGATTCTGGGTAACAGAACCTGGACCGAGCCACACAAGTCACCCCATCTTGGATTCCCCTAGGTCTCTAGTTTTCAGAAATGCACAGGTTTGGTAGGTTTCCCTAGGTGCCGGCTAAGCTAGAGGCCAAAATCTACAGGTAGGCACTTTGCAAAAAACACCTTTGTTTTCTTTCAATAATTTGGATGTGTCCACGTTTCGCTTTGGGGCGTTTCCTGTCGCGGGCGCTAGGCCTACCTACACAAGTGAGGTATCATTTTTATCGGGAGACTTGGGGGAACGCTGGGTGGAAGGAAATTTGTGGCTCCTCTCAGATTCCAGAACTTTCTGCCACAGAAATGTGAGGAACATGTGTTTTTTTTGCCAAATTTTGAGGTTTGTAAAGGATTCTGGGAAACAGAACCTGGTCCGAGCCACACAGGTCACCCCATCTTGAATTCCCCTAGGTCTCTAGTTTTCAGAAATGCACAGGTTTGGTAGGTTTCCCTAGGTGCCGGCTGAGCTAGAGGCCAAAATCTACAGGTAGGCACTTTGCAAAAAACACCTCTGTTTTCTTTCAAAAATTTGGATGTGTCCACGTTGCGCTTTGTGGCGTTTCCTGTCGCGGGCGCTAGGCCTACCCACACAAGTGAGGTATCATTTTTATCGGGAGACTTGGGGGAATGCTGGGTGGAAGGAAATTTGTGGCTCCTCTCAGAATCCAGAACTTTCTACCACAGAAACGTGAGGAACATGTCCTTTTTTTGCCAAATTTTGAGGTTTGCAAAGGATTCTGTGTAACAGAACCTGGACCGAGCCACACAAGTCACCCCATCTTGGATTCCCCTAGGTCTCTAGTTTTCAGAAATGCACAGGTTTGGTAGGTTTCCCTAGGTGCCGACTGAGCTAGAGGCCAAAATCTACAGGTAGGCACTTTGCAAAAAACACCTCTGTTTTCTTTCAAAAATTTGGATATGTCCACGTTGCGCTTTGGGGCATTCCCTATCGCGGGCGCTAGGTCTACCCACACAAGTGAGGTATCATTTTTATCGGGAGACTTGGGGGAACGCTGGGTGGAAGGAAATTTGTGGCTCCTATCAGATTCCAGAACTTTCTGCCACAGAAATGTGAGGAACATGTGTTTTTTTTGCCAAATTTTGAGGTTTGCAAAGGATTCTGGGTAACAGAACTTGGTCCGAGCCAAGTCACCCCAACTCGGATTCCCCTAGGTCTCTAAATTTCAGAAATGCACAGGTTTGGTAGGTTTCCCTAGGTGCAGGCTAAGCTAGAGGCCAAAATCTACAGGTAGGCACTTTGCAAAAAACACCTTTGTTTTCTTTCAAAAATTTGGATGTGTCCTCGTTGCGCTTTGGGGCGTTTCCTGTCGCGGGTGCTAGGCCTACCCACATAAGTGAGGTATCATTTTTATCGGGAGACTTGGGGGAACGCTGGGTGGAAGGAAATTTGTGGCTCCTCTCAGATTCCAGAACTTTCTGCCACAGAAATGTGAGGAACATGTGTTTTTTTTGCCAAATTTTGAGGTTTGTAAAGGATTCTGGGAAACAGAAACTGGTCCGAGCCACACAGGTCACCCCATCTTGGATTCCCCTAGGTCTCTAGTTTTCAGAAATGCACAGGTTTGGTAGGTTTCCCTAGGTGCCGGCTGAGCTAGAGGCCAAAATCTACAGGTAGGCACTTTGCAAAAAACACCTCTGTTTTCTTTCAAAAATTTGGATGTGTCCACGTTGCGCTTTGGGGCGTTTCCTGTCGCGGGCGCTAGGCCTACCCACACAAGTGAGGTATCATTTTTATCGGGACACTTGGGGGAATGCTGGGTGGAAGGAAATTTGTGGCTCCTCTACTATTCCAGAACTTTCTGCCACAGAAATGTGAGGAACATGTGCTTTTTTAGCCAAATTTTGAGGTTTGCAAAGGATTCTGGGTAACAGAACCTGGTCCGAGCCACACAAGTCACCCCATCTTGGATTCCCCTAGGTCTCTAGTTTTCAGAAATGCACCGGTTTGGTAGGTTTCCCTAGGTGCTGGATGAGCTAGAGGCCAAAATCTACAGGTAGGCACTTTGCAAAAAACACCTCTGTTTTCTTTCAAAAATTTGGATGTGTCTACGTTGCGCTTTGGGGCGTTTCCTGTCGCGGGCGCTACGCCTACCCACACAAGTGAGGTATCATTTTTATCGGGAGACTTGGGGGAACGCTGGGTGGAAGGAAATTTGTGGCTCCTCTCAGATTCCAGAACTTTTTGCCACAGAAATGTGAGGAACGTGTGTTTTTTTTGCCAAATTATGAGGTTTGCAAAGGATTCTGGGTAACAGAACCTGGTCCGAGCCACACAAGTCACCCCATCTCGGATTCCCCTAGGTCTCTAGTTTTCAGAAATGCACAGGTTTGGTAGGTTTCCCTAGGTGCAGGCTAAGCTAGAGGCCAAAATCTACAGGTAGGCACTATGCAAAAAACACCTTTGTTTTCTTTCAAAAATTTGGATGTGTCCTCGTTGCGCTTTGGGGCGTTTCCTGTCGCGGGCGCTAGGCCTACCCACACAAGTGAGGTATCATTTTTATTGGGAGACTTGGGGGAACGCTGGGTGGAAGGAAATTTGTGGCTCCTCTCAGATTCCAGAACTTTCTGCCACAGAAATGTGAGGAACATGTGTTTTTTTTGCCAAATTTTGAGGTTTGTAAAGGATTCTGGGAAACAGAACCTGGTCCGAGCCACACAGGTCACCCCATCTTGAATTCCCCTAGGTCTCTAGTTTTCAGAAATGCACAGGTTTGGTAGGTTTCCCTAGGTGCCGGCTGAGCTAGAGGCCAAAATCTACAGGTAGGCACTTTGCAAAAAACACCTTTGTTTTCTTTCAAAAATTTGGATGTGTCCACGTTGCGCTTTGTGGCGTTTCCTGTCGCGGGCGCTAGGCCTACCCACACAAGTGAGGTATCATTTTTATCGGGAGACTTGGGGGAATGCTGGGTGGAAGGAAATTTGTGGCTCCTCTACTATTCCAGAACTTTCTGCCACAGAAATGTGAGGAACATGTGCTTTTTTAGCCAAATTTTGAGGTTTGCAAAAGATTCTCGGTAACAGAACCTGGTCCGAGCCACACAAGTCACCCCATCTTGGATTCCCCTAGGTCTCTAGTTTTCAGAAATGCACAGGTTTGGTAGGTTTCCCTAGGTGTCGGATGAGCTAGAGGCCAAAATCTACAGGTAGGCACTTTGCAAAAAACACCTCTGTTTTCTTTCAAAAAATTGGATGTGTCCACGTTGCGCTTTAGGGCGTTTCCTGTCGCGGGCGCTAGGCCTACCCACACAAGTGAGGTATCATTTTTATCGGGAGACTTGGGGGAACGCTGGGTGGAAGGAAATTTGTGGCTCCTCTCAGATTCCAGAACTTTTTGCCACAGAAATGTGAGGAACGTGTGTTTTTTTTTGCCAAATTATGAGGTTTGCAAAGGATTCTGGGTAACAGAACCTGGTCTGAGCCACACAAGTCACCCCATCTTGGATTCCCCTAGGTCTCTAGTTTTCAGAAATGCACAGGTTTGGTAGGTTTCCCTAGGTGCCGGCTACGCTAGAGGCCAAAATCTACAGGTAGGCACTTTGCAAAAAACACCTTTGTTTTCTTTCAAAAATTTGGATGTGTCCACGTTTCGCTTTGGGGCGTTTCCTGTCGCGGGCGCTAGGCCTACCTACACAAGTGAGGTATCATTTTTGTCGGGAGACTTGGGGGAACGCTGGGTGGAAGGAAATTTGTGGCTCCTATCAGATTCCAGAACTTTCTGCCACAGAAATGTGAGGAACATGTGGTTTTTTTGCCGAATTTTGAGGTTTGCAAAGGATTCTGGGTAACAGAACCTGGTCCTAGCCACACAAGTCACCCCATCTTGGATTCCCCTAGGTCTCTAAATTTCAGAAATGCACAGGTTTGGTAGGTTTCCCTAGGTGCCGGCTGAGCTAGAGGCCAAAATCTACAGGTAGGCATTTTGCAAAAAACTCCTCTGTTTTCTTTCAAAAACTTGGATGTGTCCACGTTGCGCTTTGGGGCGTTTCCTGTCGCGGGCGCTAGGCCTACGCACACAAGTGAGGTATCATTTTTATCGGGAGACTTGGGGGAATGCTGGGTGGAAGGGAATTTGTGGCTCCTCTCAGATTCCAGAACTTTCTGCCACAGAAATGTGAGGAACATGTGCTTTCTTAGCCACATTTTGAGGTTTGAAAGGATTCTGGGTAACAGAACCTGGTCCGAGCCACACAAGTCACTCCATCTTGGATTCCCCTAGGTCTCTAGTTTTCAGAAATGCACAGGTTTGGTAGGTTTCCCTAGGTGCCGGCTGAGCTAGAGGCCAAAATCTACAGGTAGGCACTTTGCAAAAAACACCTTTGTTTTCTTTAAAAAATTTGGATGTGTCCACGTTTCGCTTTGGGGCGTTTCCTGTCGCGGGCGCTAGGCCTACCTACACAAGTGAGGTATCATTTTTATCGGGAGACTTGGGGGAACGCTGGGTGGAAGGAAATTTGTGGCTCCTATCAGATTCCAGAACTTTCTGCCACAGAAATGTGAGGAACATGTGTTTTTTTTGCCAAATTTTAAGGTTTGCAAAGGATTCTGGGTAACAGAACCTGGTCCGAGCCACACAAGTCACCCCATCTTGGATTCCCCTAGGTCTCTAAATTTCAGAAATGCACAGGTTTGGTAGGTTTCCCTAGTTGCCGGCTGAGCTAGAGGCCAAAATCTACAGGTAACACTTTGCAAAAAACACCTCTGTTTTCTTTAAAACATTTGGATGTGTCCACGTTGCGCTTTGGGGCGTTACCTGTCGCGGGCGCTAGGCCTACCCACACAAGTGAGGTATCATTTTTATCGGGAGACTTGGGGGAACGCTGGGTGGAAGGAAATTCGTGGCTCCTCTCAGATTCCAGAACTTTCTGCCACAGAAATGTGAGGAACATGTGTTTTTTTTGCCAAATTTTGAGGTTTGTAAAGGATTCTGGGAAACAGAACCTGGTCCGAGCCACACAGGTCACCCCATCTTGAATTCCCCTAGGTCTCTAGTTTTCAGAAATGCACAGGTTTGGTAGGTTTCCCTAGGTGCCGGCTGAGCTAGAGGCCAAAATCTACAGGTAGGCACTTTGCAAAAAACACCTCTGTTTTCTTTCAAAAATTTGGATGTGTCCACGTTGCGCTTTGTGGCGTTTCCTGTCGCGGGCGCTAGGCCTACCCACACAAGTGAGGTATCATTTTTATCGGGAGACTTGGGGGAATGCTGGGTGGAAGGAAATTTGTGGCTCCTCTCAGAATCCAGAACTTTCTACCACAGAAACGTGAGGAACATGTCCTTTTTTTGCCAAATTTTGAGGTTTGCAAAGGATTCTGTGTAACAGAACCTGGACCGAGCCACACAAGTCACCCCATCTTGGATTCCCCTAGGTCTCTAGTTTTCAGAAATGCACAGGTTTGGTAGGTTTCCCTAGGTGCCGGCTGAGCTAGAGGCCAAAATCTACAGGTAGGCACTTTGCAAAAAACACCTTTGTTTTCTTTAAAAAATTTGGATGTGTCCACGTTTCGCTTTGGGGCGTTTCCTGTCGCGGGCGCTAGGCCTACCTACACAAGTGAGGTATCATTTTTATCGGGAGACTTGGGGGAACGCTGGGTGGAAGGAAATTTGTGGCTCCTATCAGATTCCAGAACTTTCTGCCACAGAAATGTGAGGAACATGTGTTTTTTTTGCCAAATTTTAAGGTTTGCAAAGGATTCTGGGTAACAGAACCTGGTCCGAGCCACACAAGTCACCCCATCTTGGATTCCCCTAGGTCTCTAAATTTCAGAAATGCACAGGTTTGGTAGGTTTCCCTAGTTGCCGGCTGAGCTAGAGGCCAAAATCTACAGGTAACACTTTGCAAAAAACACCTCTGTTTTCTTTAAAACATTTGGATGTGTCCACGTTGCGCTTTGGGGCGTTACCTGTCGCGGGCGCTAGGCCTACCCACACAAGTGAGGTATCATTTTTATCGGGAGACTTGGGGGAACGCTGGGTGGAAGGAAATTCGTGGCTCCTCTCAGATTCCAGAACTTTCTGCCACAGAAATGTGAGGAACATGTGTTTTTTTTGCCAAATTTTGAGGTTTGTAAAGGATTCTGGGAAACAGAACCTGGTCCGAGCCACACAGGTCACCCCATCTTGAATTCCCCTAGGTCTCTAGTTTTCAGAAATGCACAGGTTTGGTAGGTTTCCCTAGGTGCCGGCTGAGCTAGAGGCCAAAATCTACAGGTAGGCACTTTGCAAAAAACACCTCTGTTTTCTTTCAAAAATTTGGATGTGTCCACGTTGCGCTTTGTGGCGTTTCCTGTCGCGGGCGCTAGGCCTACCCACACAAGTGAGGTATCATTTTTATCGGGAGACTTGGGGGAATGCTGGGTGGAAGGAAATTTGTGGCTCCTCTCAGAATCCAGAACTTTCTACCACAGAAACGTGAGGAACATGTCCTTTTTTTGCCAAATTTTGAGGTTTGCAAAGGATTCTGTGTAACAGAACCTGGACCGAGCCACACAAGTCACCCCATCTTGGATTCCCCTAGGTCTCTAGTTTTCAGAAATGCACAGGTTTGGTAGGTTTCCCTAGGTGCCGACTGAGCTAGAGGCCAAAATCTACAGGTAGGCACTTTGCAAAAAACACCTCTGTTTTCTTTCAAAAATTTGGATATGTCCACGTTGCGCTTTGGGGCATTCCCTATCGCGGGCGCTAGGTCTACCCACACAAGTGAGGTATCATTTTTATCGGGAGACTTGGGGGAACGCAGGGTGGAAGGAAATTTGTGGCTCCTATCAGATTCCAGAACTTTCTGCCACAGAAATGTGAGGAACATGTGTTTTTTTTTGCCAAATTTTGAGGTTTGCAAAGGATTCTGGGTAACAGAACTTGGTCCGAGCCAAGTCACCCCATCTCGGATTCCCCTAGGTCTCTAAATTTCAGAAATGCACAGGTTTGGTAGGTTTCCCTAGGTGCAGGCTAAGCTAGAGGCCAAAATCTACAGGTAGGCACTTTGCAAAAAACACCTTTGTTTTCTTTCAAAAATTTGGATGTGTCCTCGTTGCGCTTTGGGGCGTTTCCTGTCGCGGGTGCTAGGCCTACCCACACAAGTGAGGTATCATTTTTATCGGGAGACTTGGGGGAACGCTGGGTGGAAGGAAATTTGTGGCTCCTCTCAGATTCCAGAACTTTCTGCCACAGAAATGTGAGGAACATGTGTTTTTTTTGCCAAATTTTGAGGTTTGTAAAGGATTCTGGGAAACAGAAACTGGTCCGAGCCACACAGGTCACCCCATCTTGGATTCCCCTAGGTCTCTAGTTTTCAGAAATGCACAGGTTTGGTAGGTTTCCCTAGGTGCCGGCTGAGCTAGAGGCCAAAATCTACAGGTAGGCACTTTGCAAAAAACACCTCTGTTTTCTTTCAAAAATTTGGATGTGTCCACGTTGCGCTTTGGGGCGTTTCCTGTCGCGGGCGCTAGGCCTACCCACACAAGTGAGGTATCATTTTTATCGGGACACTTGGGGGAATGCTGGGTGGAAGGAAATTTGTGGCTCCTCTACTATTCCAGAACTTTCTGCCACAGAAATGTGAGGAACATGTGCTTTTTTAGCCAAATTTTGAGGTTTGCAAAGGATTCTGGGTAACAGAACCTGGTCCGAGCCACACAAGTCACCCCATCTTGGATTCCCCTAGGTCTCTAGTTTTCAGAAATGCACCGGTTTGGTAGGTTTCTCTAGGTGCTGGATGAGCTAGAGGCCAAAATCTACAGGTAGGCACTTTGCAAAAAACACCTCTGTTTTCTTTCAAAAATTTGGATGTGTCTACGTTGCGCTTTGGGGCGTTTCCTGTCGCGGGCGCTACGCCTACCCACACAAGTGAGGTATCATTTTTATCGGGAGACTTGGGGGAACGCTGGGTGGAAGGAAATTTGTGGCTCCTCTCAGATTCCAGAACTTTTTGCCACAGAAATGTGAGGAACGTGTGTTTTTTTTGCCAAATTATGAGGTTTGCAAAGGATTCTGGGTAACAGAACCTGGTCCGAGCCACACAAGTCACCCCATCTCGGATTCCCCTAGGTCTCTAGTTTTCAGAAATGCACAGATTTAGTAGGTTTCCCTAGTTGCCGGCTGAGCTAGAGGCCAAAATCTACAGGTAACACTTTGTAAAAAACACCTCTGTTTTCTTTAAAAAATTTGGATGTGTCCACGTTGCGCTTTGGGGCGTTTCCTGTCGCGGGCGCTAGGCCTACCCACACAAGTGAGGTATCATTTTTATCGGGAGACTTGGGGGAACGCTGGGTGGAAGGAAATTTGTGGCTCCTCTCAGATTCCAGAACTTTCTGCCACAGAAATGTGAGGAACATTTGTTTTTTTTGCCAAATTATGAGGTTTGCAAAGGATTCTGGGTAACAGAACCTGGTCCGAGCCACACAAGTCACTCCATCTGGATTCCCCTAGGTCTCTAGTTTTCAGAAATGCACAGGTTTGGTAGGTTTCACCAGGTGTCGGCTAAGCTAGAGGCCAAAATCTACAGGTAGGCACTTTGCAAAAAACACCTTTGTTTTCTTTCAAAAATTTGGATGTGTCCACGTTTCGCTTTGGGGCGTTTCCTGTCGCGGGCGCTAGGCCTACCTACACAAGTGAGGTATTATTTTTATCGGGAGACTTGGGGGAACGCTGGGTGGAAGGAAATGTGTGGCTCCTATCAGATTCCAGAACTTTCTGCCACAGAAATGTGAGGAACATGTGTTTTTTTTGCTAAATTTTGAGGTTTGCAAAGGATTCTGGGTAACAGAACCTGGTCCGAGCCACACAAGTCACCCCATCTTGGATTCCCCTAGGTCTCTAAATTTCAGAAATGCACAGTTTTGGTAGGTTTCCCTAGGTGCAGGCTAAGCTAGAGGCCAAAATCTACAGGTAGGCACTTTGCAAAAAACACCTTTGTTTTCTTTAAAAAATTTGGATGTGTCCTCGTTGCGCTTTGGGGCGTTTCCTGTCGCGGGCGCTAGGCCTACCCACACAAGTGAGGTATCATTTTTATCGGGAGACTTGGGGGAACGCTGGGTGGAAGGAAATTTGTGGCTCCTCTCAGATTCCAAAACTTTCTGCCACAGAAATGTGAGGAACATGTGTTTTTTTTGCCAAATTTTGAGGTTTGTAAAGGATTCTGGGAAACAGAACCTGGTCCGAGCCACACAAGTCACCCCATCTCGGATTCCCCTAGGTCTCTAGTTTTCAGAAATGCACAGGTTTGGTAGGTTTCCCTAGGTGCCGGATGAGCTAGAGGCCAAAATCTACAGGTAGGCACTTTGCAAAAAACACCTCTGTTTTCTTTAAAAAATTTGGATGAGTACACGTTGCGCTTTGGGGCATTTCCTGTCGCGGGCACTAGGCCTACCCACACAAGTGAGGTATCATTTTTATCGGGAGACTTGGGGGAATGCTGGGTGGAAGGAAATTTGTGGCTCCTCTCAGAATCCAGAACTTTCTACCACAGAAACGTGAGGAACATGTCCTTTTTTTGCCAAATTTTGAAGTTTGCAAAGGATTCTGTGTAACAGAACCTGGACTGAGCCACACAAGTCACCCCATCTTGGATTCCCCTAGGTCTCTAGTTTTCAGAAATGCACAGGTTTGGTAGGTTTCCCTAGGTGCCGACTGAGCTAGAGGCCAAAATCTTCAGGTAGACACTTTGCAAAAAACACCTCTGTTTTCTTTCAAAAATATGGATATGTCCACGTTGCGCTTTGGGGCATTCCCTATCGCGGGCGCTAGGCCTACCCACACAAGTGAGGTATCATTTTTATCGGGAGACTTGGGGGAACGCTGGGTAGAAGGAAATTTGTGGCTCCTCTCAGATTCCAGAACGTTCTGCCACAAAAATGTGAGGAACATGTGTTTTTTTAGCCAAATTTTGAGGTTTGCAAAGGATTCTGGGTAACAGAACCTGGTCCGAGCCACACAAGTCACCCCATCTTGGATTTCACTAGGTCTCTAGTTTTCAGAAATGCACATGTTTGAAAGGTTTCCCGAGGTGCTGGCTGAGCTAGAGGCCAAAATCTACAGGTAGGCACTTTGCAAAAAACACCTCTGTTTTCTTTAAAAAATTTGGATGTGTCCACGTTGTGCTTTGGGGTGTTTCCTGTCGCGGGCGCTAGGCCTACCCACACAAGTGAGGTATCATTTTTATAGGGAGACTTGGGGGAACGCTGGGTGGGAGGAAATTTGTGGCTCCTCTCAGATTCCAGAACTTTCTGCCACAGAAATGTGAGGAACATGTGTTTTTTTTGCCAAATTTTGAATTTTGCAAAGGATTCTGGGTAACAGAACCTGGTCTAAGCCACACAAGTCACCCCATCTTGGATTCCCCTAGGTCTCTAGTTTTCAGAAATGCACAGGTTTGGTAGGTTTCCATAGGTGCCGGCTGAGCTAGAGGCCAAAATCTACAGGTAGGCACTTTGCAAAAAACACCTCTGTTTTCTTTCAAAAATTTGGATATGTCCACGTTGCGCTTTGGGGCATTCCCTATCGCGGGCGCTAGGCCTACCCACACAAGTGAGGTATCATTTTTATCGGGAGACTTGGGGGAACGCTGGGTAGAAGGAAATTTGTGGCTCCTCTCAGATTCCAGAACGTTCTGCCACAAAAATGTGAGGAACATGTGTTTTTTTAGCCAAATTTTGAGGTTTGCAAAGGATTCTGGGTAACAGAACCTGGTCCGAGCCACACAAGTCACCCCATCTCGGATTCCCCTAGGTCTCTAGTTTTCAGAAATGCACAGGTTTGGTAGGTTTCCCTAGGTGCAGGCTAAGCTAGAGGCCAAAATCTACAGGTAGGCACTATGCAAAAAACACCTTTGTTTTCTTTCAAAAATTTGGATGTGTCCTCGTTGCGCTTTGGGGCGTTTCCTGTCGCGGGCGCTAGGCCTACCCACACAAGTGAGGTATCATTTTTATTCGGAGACTTGGGGGAACGCTGGGTGGAAGGAAATTTGTGGCTCCTCTCAGATTCCAGAACTTTCTGCCACAGAAATGTGAGGAACATGTGTTTTTTTTGCCAAATTTTGAGGTTTGTAAAGGATTCTGGGAAACAGAACCTGGTCCGAGCCACACAGGTCACCCCATCTTGAATTCCCCTAGGTCTCTAGTTTTCAGAAATGCACAGGTTTGGTAGGTTTCCCTAGGTGCCGGCTGAGCTAGAGGCCAAAATCTACAGGTAGGCACTTTGCAAAAAACACCTTTGTTTTCTTTCAAAAATTTGGATGTGTCCACGTTGCGCTTTGTGGCGTTTCCTGTCGCGGGCGCTAGGCCTACCCACACAAGTGAGGTATCATTTTTATCGGGAGACTTGGGGGAATGCTGGGTGGAAGGAAATTTGTGGCTCCTCTACTATTCCAGAACTTTCTGCCACAGAAATGTGAGGAACATGTGCTTTTTTAGCCAAATTTTGAGGTTTGCAAAAGATTCTGGGTAACAGAACCTGGTCCGAGCCACACAAGTCACCCCATCTTGGATTCCCCTAGGTCTCTAGTTTTCAGAAATGCACAGGTTTGGTAGGTTTCCCTAGGTGTCGGATGAGCTAGAGGCCAAAATCTACAGGTAGGCACTTTGCAAAAAACACCTCTGTTTTCTTTCAAAAAATTGGATGTGTCCACGTTGCGCTTTAGGGCGTTTCCTGTCGCGGGCGCTAGGCCTACCCACACAAGTGAGGTATCATTTTTATCGGGAGACTTGGGGGAACGCTGGGTGGAAGGAAATTTGTGGCTCCTCTCAGATTCCAGAACTTTTTGCCACAGAAATGTGAGGAACGTGTGTTTTTTTTGCCAAATTATGAGGTTTGCAAAGGATTCTGGGTAACAGAACCTGGTCTGAGCCACACAAGTCACCCCATCTTGGATTCCCCTAGGTCTCTAGTTTTCAGAAATGCACAGGTTTGGTAGGTTTCCCTAGGTGCCGGCTACGCTAGAGGCCAAAATCTACAGGTAGGCACTTTGCAAAAAACACCTTTGTTTTCTTTCAAAAATTTGGATGTGTCCACGTTTCGCTTTGGGGCGTTTCCTGTCGCGGGCGCTAGGCCTACCTACACAAGTGAGGTATCATTTTTGTCGGGAGACTTGGGGGAACGCTGGGTGGAAGGAAATTTGTGGCTCCTATCAGATTCCAGAACTTTCTGCCACAGAAATGTGAGGAACATGTGGTTTTTTTGCCGAATTTTGAGGTTTGCAAAGGATTCTGGGTAATAGAACCTGGTCCGAGCCACACAAGTCACCCCATCTTGGATTCCCCTAGGTCTCTAAATTTCAGAAATGCACAGGTTTGGTAGGTTTCCCTAGGTGCCGGCTGAGCTAGAGGCCAAAATCTACAGGTAGGCATTTTGCAAAAAACTCCTCTGTTTTCTTTCAAAAACTTGGATGTGTCCACGTTGCGCTTTGGGGCGTTTCCTGTCGCGGGCGCTAGGCCTACGCACACAAGTGAGGTATCATTTTTATCGGGAGACTTGGGGGAATGCTGGGTGGAAGGGAATTTGTGGCTCCTCTCAGATTCCAGAACTTTCTGCCACAGAAATGTGAGGAACATGTGCTTTCTTAGCCACATTTTGAGGTTTGAAAGGATTCTGGGTAACAGAACCTGGTCCGAGCCACACAAGTCACTCCATCTTGGATTCCCCTAGGTCTCTAGTTTTCAGAAATGCACAGGTTTGGTAGGTTTCCCTAGGTGCCGGCTGAGCTAGAGGCCAAAATCTACAGGTAGGCACTTTGCAAAAAACACCTTTGTTTTCTTTAAAAAATTTGGATGTGTCCACGTTTCGCTTTGGGGCGTTTCCTGTCGCGGGCGCTAGGCCTACCTACACAAGTGAGGTATCATTTTTATCGGGAGACTTGGGGGAACGCTGGGTGGAAGGAAATTTGTGGCTCCTATCAGATTCCAGAACTTTCTGCCACAGAAATGTGAGGAACATGTGTTTTTTTTGCCAAATTTTAAGGTTTGCAAAGGATTCTGGGTAACAGAACCTGGTCCGAGCCACACAAGTCACCCCATCTTGGATTCCCCTAGGTCTCTAAATTTCAGAAATGCACAGGTTTGGTAGGTTTCCCTAGTTGCCGGCTGAGCTAGAGGCCAAAATCTACAGGTAACACTTTGCAAAAAACACCTCTGTTTTCTTTAAAACATTTGGATGTGTCCACGTTGCGCTTTGGGGCGTTACCTGTCGCGGGCGCTAGGCCTACCCACACAAGTGAGGTATCATTTTTATCGGGAGACTTGGGGGAACGCTGGGTGGAAGGAAATTCGTGGCTCCTCTCAGATTCCAGAACTTTCTGCCCACAGAAATGTGAGGAACATGTGTCTTTTTTGCCAAATTATGAGGTTTGCCAAAGGATTCTGGGTAACAGACCTGGACCGAGCCACACAAGTCACCCCCATCTTGGATTCCCCTAGGTCTCTAGTTTTCAGAAATGCACAGGTTTGGTAGGTTTCCCTAGGTGCCGGCTAAGCTAGAGGCCAAAATCTACAGGTAGGCACTTTGCAAAAAACACCTTTGTTTTCTTTCAATAATTTGGATGTGTCCACGTTTCGCTTTGGGGCGTTTCCTGTCGCGGGCGCTAGGCCTACCTACACAAGTGAGGTATCATTTTTATCGGGAGACTTGGGGGAACGCTGGGTGGAAGGAAATTTGTGGCTCCTCTCAGATTCCAGAACTTTCTGCCACAGAAATGTGAGGAACATGTGTTTTTTTTGCCAAATTTTGAGGTTTGTAAAGGATTCTGGGAAACAGAACCTGGTCCGAGCCACACAGGTCACCCCATCTTGAATTCCCCTAGGTCTCTAGTTTTCAGAAATGCACAGGTTTGGTAGGTTTCCCTAGGTGCCGGCTGAGCTAGAGGCCAAAATCTACAGGTAGGCACTTTGCAAAAAACACCTCTGTTTTCTTTCAAAAATTTGGATGTGTCCACGTTGCGCTTTGTGGCGTTTCCTGTCGCGGGCGCTAGGCCTACCCACACAAGTGAGGTATCATTTTTATCGGGAGACTTGGGGGAATGCTGGGTGGAAGGAAATTTGTGGCTCCTCTCAGAATCCAGAACTTTCTACCACAGAAACGTGAGGAACATGTCCTTTTTTTTTGCCAAATTTTGAGTTTGCAAAGGATTCTGTGTAACAGAACCTGGACCGAGCCACACAAGTCACCCCATCTTGGATTCCCCTAGGTCTCTAGTTTTCAGAAATGCACAGGTTTGGTAGGTTTCCCTAGGTGCCGACTGAGCTAGAGGCCAAAATCTACAGGTAGGCACTTTGCAAAAAACACCTCCTGTTTTCTTTCAAAAATTTGGATATGTCCACGTTGCGCTTTGGGGGCATTCCCTATCGCGGGCGCTAGGTCTACCCACACAAGTGAGGTATCATTTTTATCGGGAGACTTGGGGGAACGCTGGGTGGAAGGAAATTTGTGGCTCCTATCAGATTCCAGAACTTTCTGCCACAGAAATGTGAGGAACATGTGTTTTTTTTGCCAAATTTTGAGGTTTGCAAAGGATTCTGGGTAACAGAACTTGGTCCGAGCCAAGTCACCCCATCTCGGATTCCCCTAGGTCTCTAAATTTCAGAAATGCACAGGTTTGGTAGGTTTCCCTAGGTGCAGGCTAAGCTAGAGGCCAAAATCTACAGGTAGGCACTTTGCAAAAAACACCTTTGTTTTCTTTCAAAAATTTGGATGTGTCCTCGTTGCGCTTTGGGGCGTTTCCTGTCGCGGGTGCTAGGCCTACCCATACAAGTGAGGTATCATTTTTATCGGGAGACTTGGGGGAACGCTGGGTGGAAGGAAATTTGTGGCTCCTCTCAGATTCCAGAACTTTCTGCCACAGAAATGTGAGGAACATGTGTTTTTTTTGCCAAATTTTGAGGTTTGTAAAGGATTCTGGGAAACAGAAACTGGTCCGAGCACACAGGTCACCCCATCTTGGATTCCCCTAGGTCTCTAGTTTTCAGAAATGCACAGGTTTGGTAGGTTTCCCCTAGGTGCCGGCTGCAGCTAGAGGCCAAAAATCTACAGGTAGGCACTTTGCAAAAAACACCTCTGTTTTCTTTCAAAAATTTGGATGTGTCCACGTTGCGCTTTGGGGCGTTTCCCTGTCGCGGGCGCTAGGCCTACCCACACAAGTGAGGTATCACTTTTATCGGGACACTTGGGGGAATGCTGGGTGGAAGGAAATTTGTGGCTCCTCTACTATTCCAGAACTTTCTGCCACAGAAATGTGAGGAACATGTGCTTTTTTAGCCAAATTTTGAGGTTTGCAAAGGATTCCTGGGTAACAGAACCTGGTCCGAGCCACACAAGTCACCCCATCTTGATTCCCCTAGGTCTCTAGTTTTCAGAAATGCACCGGTTTGGTAGGTTTCCCTAGGTGCTGGATGAGCTAGAGGCCAAAATCTACAGGTAGGCACTTTGCAAAAAACACCTCTGTTTTCTTTCAAAAATTTGGATGTGTCTACGTTGCGCTTTGGGGCGTTTCCTGTCGCGGGCGCTACGCCTACCCACACAAGTGAGGTATCATTTTTATCGGGAGGACTTGGGGGAACGCTGGGTGGAAGGAAATTTGTGGCTCCTCTCAGATTCCAGAACTTTTTGCCACAGAAATGTGAGGAACGTGTGTTTTTTTTGCCAAATTATGAGGTTTGCAAAGGATTCTGGGTAACAGAACCTGGTCCGAGCCACACAAGTCACCCCATCTCGGATTCCCCCTAGGTCTCTAGTTTTCAGAAATGCACAGATTTAGTAGGTTTCCCTAGTTGCCGGCTGGAGCTAGAGGCCAAAATCTACAGGTAACACTTTGTAAAAAACACCTCTGTTTTCTTTAAAAAATTTGGATGTGTCCACGTTGCGCTTTGGGGCGTTTCCTGTCGCGGGCGCTAGGCCTACCCACACAAGTGAGGTATCATTTTATCGGGAGACTTGGGGGAACGCTGGGTGGAAGGAAATTTGTGGCTCCTCTCAGATTCCAGAACTTTCTGCCACAGAAATGTGAGGAACATTTGTTTTTTTTTGCCAAATTATGAGGTTTGCAAAGGATTCTGGGTAACAGAACCTGGTCCGAGCCACACAAGTCACTCCATCTGGATTCCCCTAGGTCCTCTAGTTTTCAGAAATGCACAGGTTTGGTAGGTTTCACCAGGTGTCGGCTAAGCTAGAGGCCAAAATCTACAGGTAGGGCACTTTGCAAAAAAACACCTTTGTTTTCTTTCAAAAATTTGGATGTGTCCACGTTTCGCTTTGGGGCGTTTCCTGTCGCGGGCGCTAGGCCTACCTACACAAGTGAGGTATTATTTTTATCGGGAGACTTGGGGGAACGCTGGGTGGAAGGAAATGTGTGGCTCCTATCAGATTCCAGAACTTTCTGCCACAGAAATGTGAGGAACATGTGTTTTTTTTGCTAAATTTTGAGGTTTGCAAAGGATTCTGGGTAACAGAACCTGGTCCGAGCCACACAAGTCACCCCATCTTGGATTCCCCTAGGTCCTCTAAATTTCAGAAATGCACAGTTTTGGTAGGTTTCCCTAGGTGCAGGCTAAGCTAGAGGCCAAAATCTACAGGTAGGCACTTTGCAAAAAACACCTTTGTTTTTCTTTCAAAAATTTGGATGTGTCCTCGTTGCGCTTTGGGGCGTTTCCTGTCGCGGGCGCTAGGCCTACCCACACAAGTGAGGTATCATTTTTATCGGGAGACTTGGGGGAACGCTGGGTGGAAGGAAATTTGTGGCTCCTCTCAGATTCCAAAACTTTCTGCCACAGAAATGTGAGGAACATGTGTTTTTTTTGCCAAATTTTGAGGTTTGTAAAGGATTCTGGGAAACAGAACCTGGTCCGAGCCACACAAGTCACCCCATCTCGGATTCCCCTAGGTCTCTAGTTTTCAGAAATGCACAGGTTTGGTAGGTTTCCCTAGGTGCCGGATGAGCTAGAGGCCAAAATCTACAGGTAGGCACTTTGCAAAAAACACCTCTGTTTTCTTTAAAAAATTTGGATGAGTACACGTTGCGCTTTGGGGCGTTTCCTGTCGCGGGCACTAGGCCTACCCACACAAGTGAGGTATCATTTTTATCGGGAGACTTGGGGGAATGCTGGGTGGAAGGAAATTTGTGGCTCCTCTCAGAATCCAGAACTTTCTACCACAGAAACGTGAGGAACATGTCCTTTTTTTGCCAAATTTTGAAGTTTGCAAAGGATTCTGTGTAACAGAACCTGGACTGAGCCACACAAGTCACCCCATCTTGGATTCCCCTAGGTCTCTAGTTTTCAGAAATGCACAGGTTTGGTAGGTTTCCCTAGGTGCCGACTGAGCTAGAGGCCAAAATCTTCAGGTTGACACTTTGCAAAAAACACCTCTGTTTTCTTTCAAAAATATGGATATGTCCACGTTGCGCTTTGGGGCATTCCCTATCGCGGGCGCTAGGCCTACCCACACAAGTGAGGTATCATTTTTATCGGGAGACTTGGGGGAACGCTGGGTAGAAGGAAATTTGTGGCTCCTCTCAGATTCCAGAACGTTCTGCCACAAAAATGTGAGGAACATGTGTTTTTTTAGCCAAATTTTGAGGTTTGCAAAGGATTCTGGGTAACAGAACCTGGTCCGAGCCACACAAGTCACCCCATCTTGGATTTCACTAGGTCTCTAGTTTTCAGAAATGCACATGTTTGAAAGGTTTCCCGAGGTGCCGGCTGAGCTAGAGGCCAAAATCTACAGGTAGGCACTTTGCAAAAAACACCTCTGTTTTCTTTAAAAAATTTGGATGTGTCCACGTTGTGCTTTGGGGTGTTTCCTGTCGCGGGCGCTAGGCCTACCCACACAAGTGAGGTATCATTTTTATAGGGAGACTTGGGGGAACGCTGGGTGGGAGGAAATTTGTGGCTCCTCTCAGATTCCAGAACTTTCTGCCACAGAAATGTGAGGAACATGTGTTTTTTTTGCCAAATTTTGAATTTTGCAAAGGATTCTGGGTAACAGAACCTGGTCTAAGCCACACAAGTCACCCCATCTTGGATTCCCCTAGGTCTCTAGTTTTCAGAAATGCACAGGTTTGGTAGGTTTCCATAGGTGCCGGCTGAGCTAGAGGCCAAAATCTACAGGTAGGCACTTTGCAAAAAACACCTCTGTTTTCTTTCAAAAATTTGGATATGTCCACGTTGCGCTTTGGGGCATTCCCTATCGCGGGCGCTAGGCCTACCCACACAAGTGAGGTATCATTTTTATCGGGAGACTTGGGGGAACGCTGGGTAGAAGGAAATTTGTGGCTCCTCTCAGATTCCAGAACGTTCTGCCACAAAAATGTGAGGAACATGTGTTTTTTTAGCCAAATTTTGAGGTTTGCAAAGGATTCTGGGTAACAGAACCTGGTCCGAGCCACACAAGTCACCCCATCTTGGATTCCCCTAGGTCTCTAGTTTTCAGAAATGCACAGGTTTGGTAGGTTTCCCTAGGTGCCGGCTGAGCTGGAGGCCAAAATCTACAGGTAGGCATTTTGCAAAAAACTCCTCTGTTTTCTTTCAAAAACTTGGATGTGTCCACGTTGCGCTTTGGGGCGTTTCCTGTCACGGGCGCTAGGCCTACCCACACAAGTGAGGTATCATTTTTATCGGGAGACTTGGGGGAATGCTGGGTGGAAGGAAATTTGTGGCTCCTCTCAGATTCCAGAACTTTCTGCCACAGAAATGTGAGGAACATGTGCTTTTTTAGCCACATTTTGAGGTTTGAAAGGATTCTGGGTAACAGAACCTGGTCCGAGCCACACAAGTCACTCCATCTTGGATTCCCCTAGGTCTCTAGTTTTCAGAAATGCACAGGTTTGGTAGGTTTCCCTAGTTGCCGGCTGAGCTAGAGGCCAAAATCTACAGGTAACACTTTGCAAAAAACACCTCTGTTTTCTTTAAAACATTTGGATGTGTCCACGTTGCGCTTTGGGGCGTTACCTGTCGCGGGCGCTACGCCTACCCACACAAGTGAGGTATCATTTTTATCGGGAGACTTGGGGGAACGCTGGGTGGAAGGAAATTCGTGGCTCCTCTCAGATTCCAGAACTTTCTGCCACAGAAATGTGAGGAACATGTGTTTTTTTTGCCAAATTATGAGGTTTGCAAAGGATTCTGGGTAACAGAACCTGGTCCGAGCCACACAAGTCACCCCATCTTGGATTCCCCTAGGTCTCTAGTTTTCAGAAATGCACAGGTTTGGTAGGTTTCCCTAGGTGCCGGCTAAGCTAGAGGCCAAAATCTACAGGTAGGCACTTTGCAAAAAACACCTTTGTTTTCTTTCAAAAATTTGGATGTGTCCACGTTGTGCTTTGGGGTGTTTCCTGTCGCGGGCGCTAGGCCTACCCACACAAGTGAGGTATCATTTTTATAGGGAGACTTGGGGGAACGCTGGGTGGGAGGAAATTTGTGGCTCCTCTCAGATTCCAGAACTTTCTGCCACAGAAATGTGAGGAACATGTGTTTTTTTTGCCAAATTTTGAGATTTGCAAAGGATTCTGGGTAACAGAACCTGGTCTAAGCCACACAAGTCACCCCATCTTGGATTCCCCTAGGTCTCTAGTTTTCAGAAATGCACAGGTTTGGTAGGTTTCCCTAGGTGCCGGCTGAGCTAGAGGCCAAAATCTACAGGTAGGCACTTTGCAAAAAACACCTCTGTTTTCTTTCAAAAATTTGGATATGTCCACGTTGCGCTTTGGGGCATTCCCTATCGCGGGCGCTAGGCCTACCCACACAAGTGAGGTATCATTTTTATCGGGAGACTTGGGGGAACGCTGGGTAGAAGGAAATTTGTGGCTCCTCTCAGATTCCAGAACGTTCTGCCACAAAAATGTGAGGAACATGTGTTTTTTTAGCCAAATTTTGAGGTTTGCAAAGGATTCTGGGTAACAGAACCTGGTCCGAGCCACACAAGTCACCCCATGTTGGATTTCACTAGGTCTCTAGTTTTCAGAAATGCACATGTTTGAAAGGTTTCCCGAGGTGCCGGCTGAGCTAGAGGCCAAAATCTACAGGTAGGCACTTTGCAAAAAACACCTCTGTTTTCTTTAAAAAATTTGGATGTGTCCACGTTGTGCTTTGGGGTGTTTCCTGTCGCGGGCGCTAGGCCTACCCACACAAGTGAGGTATCATTTTTATAGGGAGACTTGGGGGAACGCTGGGTGGGAGGAAATTTGTGGCTCCTCTGAGATTCCAGAACTTTCTGCCACAGAAATGTGAGGAACATGTTTTTTTTGCAAATTTTGAGTTTTGCAAAGGATTCTGGGTAACAGAACCTGGTCTAAGCCACACAAGTCACCCCATCTTGGATTCCCCTAGGTCTCTAGTTTTCAGAAATGCACAGGTTTGGTAGGTTTCCCTAGGTGCCGGCTGAGCTAGAGGCCAAAATCTACAGGTAGGCACTTTGCAAAAAACACCTCTGTTTTCTTTCAAAAATTTGGATATGTCCACGTTGCGCTTTGGGGCATTCCCTATCGCGGGCGCTAGGCCTACCCACACAAGTGAGGTATCATTTTTATCGGGAGACTTGGGGGAACGCTGGGTAGAAGGAAATTTGTGGCTCCTCTCAGATTCCAGAACGTTCTGCTACAAAAATGTGAGGAACATGTGTTTTTTTAGCCAAATTTTGAGGTTTGCAAAGGATTCTGGGTAACAGAACCTGGTCCGAGCCACACAAGTCACCCCATCTTGGATTCCCCTAGGTCTCTAGTTTTCAGAAATGCACAGGTTTGGTAGGTTTCCCTAGGTGCCGGCTGAGCTAGAGGCCAAAATCTACAGGTAGGCATTTTGCAAAAAACTCCTCTGTTTTCTTTCAAAAACTTGGATGTGTCCACGTTGCGCTTTGGGGCGTTTCCTGTCACGGGCGCTAGGCCTACCCACACAAGTGAGGTATCATTTTTATCGGGAGACTTGGGGGAATGCTGGGTGGAAGGAAATTTGTGGCTCCTCTCAGATTCCAGAACTTTCTGCCACAGAAATGTGAGGAACATGTGCTTTTTTAGCCACATTTTGAGGTTTGAAAGGATTCTGGGTAACAGAACCTGGTCCGAGCCACACAAGTCACTCCATCTTGGATTCCCCTAGGTCTCTAGTTTTCAGAAATGCACAGGTTTGGTAGGTTTCCCTAGTTGCCGGCTGAGCTAGAGGCCAAAATCTACAGGTAACACTTTGCCAAAAACACCTCTGTTTTCTTTAAAACATTTGGATGTGTCCACGTTGCGCTTTGGGGCGTTACCTGTCGCGGGCGCTACGCCTACCCACACAAGTGAGGTATCATTTTTATCGGGAGACTTGGGGGAACGCTGGGTGGAAGGAAATTCGTGGCTCCTCTCAGATTCCAGAACTTTCTGCCACAGAAATGTGAGGAACATGTGTTTTTTTTGCCAAATTATGAGGTTTGCAAAGGATTCTGGGTAACAGAACCTGGTCCGAGCCACTCAAGTCACCCCATCTTGGATTCCCCTAGGTCTCTAGTTTTCAGAAATGCACAGGTTTGGTAGGTTTCCCTAGGTGCCGGCTAAGCTAGAGGCCAAAATCTACAGGTAGGCACTTTGCAAAAAACACCTTTGTTTTCTTTCAAAAATTTGGATGTGTCCACGTTGTGCTTTGGGGTGTTTCCTGTCGCGGGCGCTAGGCCTACCCACACAAGTGAGGTATCATTTTTATAGGGAGACTTGGGGGAACGCTGGGTGGGAGGAAATTTGTGGCTCTTCTCAGATTCCAGAACTTTCTGCCACAGATATGTGAGGAACATGTGTTTTTTTTGCCAAATTTTGAGTTTTGCAAAGGATTCTGGGTAACAGAACCTGGTCTAAGCCACACAAGTCACCCCATCTTGGATTCCCCTAGGTCTCTAGTTTTCAGAAATGCACAGGTTTGGTAGGTTTCCCTAGGTGCCGGCTGAGCTAGAGGCCAAAATCTACAGGTAGGCACTTTGCAAAAAACACCTCTGTTTTCTTTCAAAAATTTGGATATGTCCACGATGCGCTTTGGGGCATTCCCTATCGCGGGCGCTAGGCCTACCCACACAAGTGAGGTATCATTTTTATCGGGAGACTTGGGGGAACGCTGGGTAGAAGGAAATTTGTGGCTCCTCTCAGATTCCAGAACGTTCTGCCACAAAAATGTGAGGAACATGTGCTTTTTTAGCCACATTTTGAGGTTTGAAAGGATTCTGGGTAACAGAACCTGGTCCGAGCCACACAAGTCACTCCATCTTGGATTCCCCTAGGTCTCTAGTTTTCAGAAATGCACAGGTTTGGTAGGTTTCCCTAGTTGCCGGCTGAGCTAGAGGCCAAAATCTACAGGTAACACTTTGCAAAAAATACCTCTGTTTTCTTTAAAACATTTGGATGTGTCCACGTTGCGCTTTGGGGCGTTACCTGTCGCGGGCGCTAGGCCTACCCACACAAGTGAGGTATCATTTTTATCGGGAGACTTGGGGGAACGCTGGGTGGAAGGAAATTCGTGGCTCCTCTCAGATTCCAGAACTTTCTGCCACAGAAATGTGAGGAACATGTGTTTTTTTTGCCAAATTATGAGGTTTGCAAAGGATTCTGGGTAACAGAACCTGGACCGAGCCACACAAGTCACCCCATCTTGGATTCCCCTTGGTCTCTAGTTTTCAGAAATGCACAGGTTTGGTAGGTTTCCCTAGGTGCCGGCTAAGCTAGAGGCCAAAATCTACAGGTAGGCACTTTGCAAAAAACACCTTTGTTTTCTTTCAATAATTTGGATGTGTCCACGTTTCGCTTTGGGGCGTTTCCTGTCGCGGGCGCTAGGCCTACCTACACAAGTGAGGTATCATTTTTATCGGGAGACTTGGGGGAACGCTGGGTGGAAGGAAATTTGTGGCTCCTATCAGATTCCAGAACTTTCTGCCACAGAAATGTGAGGAACATGTGGTTTTTTTGCCAAATTTTGAGGTTTGCAAAGGATTATGGGTAACAGAACTTGGTCCGAGCCAAGTCACCCATCTTGGATTCCCCTAGGTCTCTAAATTTCAGAAATGCACAGGTTTGGTAGGTTTCCCTAGGTGCAGGCTAAGCTAGAGGCCAAAATCTACAGGTAGGCACTATGCAAAAAACACCTTTGTTTTCTTTCAAAAATTTGGATGTGTCCTCGTTGCGCTTTGGGGCGTTTCCTGTCGCGGGCGCTAGGCCTACCCACACAAGTGAGGTATCATTTTTATTGGGAGACTTGGGGGAACGCTGGGTGGAAGGAAATTTGTGGCTCCTCTCAGATTCCAGAACTTTCTGCCACAGAAATGTGAGGAACATGTGTTTTTTTTGCCAAATTTTGAGGTTTGTAAAGGATTCTGGGAAACAGAACCTGGTCCGAGCCACACAGGTCACCCCATCTTGAATTCCCCTAGGTCTCTAGTTTTCAGAAATGCACAGGTTTGGTAGGTTTCCCTAGGTGCCGGCTGAGCTAGAGGCCAAAATCTACAGGTAGGCACTTTGCAAAAAACACCTCTGTTTTCTTTCAAAAATTTGGATGTGTCCACGTTGCGCTTTGTGGCGTTTCCTGTCGCGGGCGCTAGGCCTACCCACACAAGTGAGGTATCATTTTTATCGGGAGACTTGGGGGAATGCTGGGTGGAAGGAAATTTGTGGCTCCTCTACTATTCCAGAACTTTCTGCCACAGAAATGTGAGGAACATGTGCTTTTTTAGCCAAATTTTGAGGTTTGCAAAAGATTCTGGGTAACAGAACCTGGTCCGAGCCACACAAGTCACCCCATCTTGGATTCCCCTAGGTCTCTAGTTTTCAGAAATGCACAGGTTTGGTAGGTTTCCCTAGGTGTCGGATGAGCTAGAGGCCAAAATCTACAGGTAGGCACTTTGCAAAAAACACCTCTGTTTTCTTTCAAAAAATTGGATGTGTCCACGTTGCGCTTTGGGGCGTTTCCTGTCGCGGGCGCTAGGCCTACCCACACAAGTGAGGTATCATTTTTATCGGGAGACTTGGGGGAACGCTGGGTGGAAGGAAATTTGTGGCTCCTCTCAGATTCCAGAACTTTTTGCCACAGAAATGTGAGGAACGTGTGTTTTTTTTGCCAAATTATGAGGTTTGCAAAGGATTCTGGGTAACAGAACCTGGTCTGAGCCACACAAGTCACCCCATCTTGGATTCCCCTAGGTCTCTAGTTTTCAGAAATGCACAGGTTTGGTAGGTTTCCCTAGGTGCCGGCTACGCTAGAGGCCAAAATCTACAGGTAGGCACTTTGCAAAAAACACCTTTGTTTTCTTTCAAAAATTTGGATGTGTCCACGTTTCGCTTTGGGGCGTTTCCTGTCGCGGGCGCTAGGCCTACCTACACAAGTGAGGTATCATTTTTATCGGGAGACTTGGGGGAACGCTGGGTGGAAGGAAATTTGTGGCTCCTATCAGATTCCAGAACTTTCTGCCACAGAAATGTGAGGAACATGTGGTTTTTTTGCCGAATTTTGAGGTTTGCAAAGGATTCTGGGTAACAGAACCTGGTCCGAGCCACACAAGTCACCCCATCTTGGATTCCCCTAGGTCTCTAAATTTCAGAAATGCACAGGTTTGGTAGGTTTCCCTAGGTGGCGGCTGAGCTAGAGGCCAAAATCTACAGGTAGGCATTTTGCAAAAAACTCCTCTGTTTTCTTTCAAAAACTTGGATGTGTCCATGTTGCGCTTTGGGGCGTTTCCTGTCGCGGGCGCTAGGCCTACGCACACAAGTGAGGTATCATTTTTATCGGGAGACTTGGGGGAATGCTGGGTGGAAGGGAATTTGTGGCTCCTCTCAGATTCCAGAACTTTCTGCCACAGAAATGTGAGGAACATGTGCTTTCTTAGCCACATTTTGAGGTTTGAAAGGATTCTGGGTAACAGAACCTGGTCCGAGCCACACAAGTCACTCCATCTTGGATTCCCCTAGGTCTCTAGTTTTCAGAAATGCACAGGTTTGGTAGGTTTCCCTAGGTGCCGGCTGAGCTAGAGGCCAAAATCTACAGGTAGGCACTTTGCAAAAAACACCTTTGTTTTCTTTCAAAAATTTGGATGTGTCCACGTTTCGCTTTGGGGCGTTTCCTGTCGCGGGCGCTAGGCATACCTACACAAGTGAGGTATCATTTTTATCGGGAGACTTGGGGGAACGCTGGGTGGAAGGAAATTTGTGGCTCCTATCAGATTCCAGAACTTTCTGCCACAGAAATGTGAGGAACATGTGTTTTTTTTGCCAAATTTTAAGGTTTGCAAAGGATTCTGGGTAACAGAACCTGGTCCGAGCCACACAAGTCACCCCATCTTGGATTCCCCTAGGTCTCTAAATTTCAGAAATGCACAGGTTTGGTAGGTTTCCCTAGGTGCCGGCTGAGCTAGAGGCCAAAATCTACAGGTAGGCATTTTGCAAAAAAACTCCTCTGTTTTCTTTCAAAAACTTGGATGTGTCCACGTTGCGCTTTGGGGCGTTTCCTGTCGCGGGCGCTAGGCCTACCCACACAAGTGAGGTATCATTTTTATCGGGAGACTTGGGGGAATGCTGGATGGAAGGAAATTTATGGCTCCTCTCAGATTCCAGAACTTTCTGACACAGAAATGTGAGGAACATGTGCTTTTTTAGCCACATTTTGAGGTTTGAAAGGATTCTGGGTAACAGAACCTGGTCCGAGCCACACAAGTCACTCCATCTTGGACTCCCCTAGGTCTCTAGTTTTCAGAAATGCACAGGTTTGGTAGGTTTCCCTAGTTGCCGGCTGAGCTAGAGGCCAAAATCTACAGGTAACACTTTGCAAAAAACACCTCTGTTTTCTTTAAAACATTTGGATGTGTCCACGTTGCGCTTTGGGGCGTTACCTGTCGCGGGCGCTAGGCCTACCCACACAAGTGAGGTATCATTTTTATCGGGAGACTTGGGGGAACGCTGGGTGGAAGGAAATTCGTGGCTCCTCTCAGATTCCAGAACTTTCTGCCACAGAAATGTGAGGAACATGTGTTTTTTTTGCCAAATTATGAGGTTTGCAAAGGATTCTGGGTAACAGAACCTGGACCGAGCCACACAAGTCACCCCATCTTGGATTCCCCTAGGTCTCTAGTTTTCAGAAATGCACAGGTTTGGTAGGTTTCCCTAGGTGCCGGCTAAGCTAGAGGCCAAAATCTACAGGTAGGCACTTTGCAAAAAACACCTTTGTTTTCTTTCAATAATTTGGATGTGTCCACGTTTCGCTTTGGGGCGTTTCCTGTCACGGGCGCTATGCCTACCTACACAAGTGAGGTATCATTTTTATCGGGAGACTTGGGGGAACGCTGGTTGGAAGGAAATTTGTGGCTCCTATCAGATTCCAGAACTTTCTGCCACAGAAATGTGAGGAACATGTGTTTTTTTTGCCAAATTTTGAGGTTTGCAAAGGATTCTGGGTAACAGAACTTGGTCCGAGCCAAGTCACCCCATCTTGGATTCCCCTAGGTCTCTAAATTTCAGAAATGCACAGGTTTGGTAGGTTTCCCTAGGTGCAAGCTAAGCTAGAGGCCAAAATCTACAGGTAGGCACTTTGCAAAAAACACTTTTGTTTTCTTTCAAAAATTTGGATGTGTCCTCGTTGCGCTTTGGGGCGTTTCCTGTCGCGGGCGCTAGGCCTACCCACACAAGTGAGGTATCATTTTTATTGGGAGACTTGGGGGAACGCTGGGTGGAAGGAAATTTGTGGCTCTTCTCAGATTCCAGAACTTTCTGCCACAGAAATGTGAGGAACATGTGTTTTTTTTGCCAAATTTTGAGGTTTGTAAAGGATTCTGGGAAACAGAACCTGGTCCGAGCCACACAGGTCACCCCATCTTGGATTCCCCTAGGTCTCTAGTTTTCAGAAATGCACAGGTTTGGTAGGTTTCCCTAGGTGCCGGCTGAGCTAGAGGCCAAAACCTACAGGTAGGCACTTTGCAAAAAACACCTCTGTTTTCTTTCAAAAATTTGGATGTGTCCACGTTGCGCTTTGGGGCGTTTCCTGTCGCGGGCGCTAGGCCTACCCACACAAGTGAGGTATCATTTTTATCGGGAGACTTGGGGGAATGCTGGGTGGAAGGACATTTGTGGCTCCTCTACTATTCCAGAACTTTCTGCCACAGAAATGTGAGGAACATGTGCTTTTTTAGCCAAATTTTGAGGTTTGCAAAAGATTCTGGGTAACAGAACCTGGTCCGAGCCACACAAGTCACCCCATCTTGGATTCCCCTAGGTCTCTAGTTTTCAGAAATGCACAGGTTTGGTAGGTTTCCCTAGGTGTCGGATGAGCTAGAGGCCAAAATCTACAGGTAGGCACTTTGCAAAAAACACCTCTGTTTTCTTTCAAAAAATTGGATGTGTCCACGTTGCGCTTTGGGGCGTTTCCTGTCGCGGGCGCTAGGCCTACCCACACAAGTGAGGTATCATTTTTATCGGGAGACTTGGGGGAACGCTGGGTGGAAGGAAATTTTTGGCTCCTCTCAGATTCCAGAACTTTTTGCCACAGAAATGTGAGGAACGTGTGTTTTTTTTTGCCAAATTATGAGGTTTGCAAAGGATTCTGGGTAACAGAACCTGGTCTGAGCCACACAAGTCACCCCATCTTGGATTCCCCTAGGTCTCTAGTTTTCAGAAATGCACAGGTTTGGTAGGTTTCCCTAGGTGCCGGCTACGCTAGAGGCCAAAATCTACAGGTAGGCACTTTGCAAAAAACACCTTTGTTTTCTTTCAAAAATTTGGATGTGTCCACGTTTCGCTTTGGGGCGTTTCCTGTCGCGGGCGCTAGGCATACCTACACAAGTGAGGTATCATTTTTATCGGGAGACTTGGGGGAACGCTGGGTGGAAGGAAATTTGTGGCTCCTATCAGATTCCAGAACTTTCTGCCACAGAAATGTGAGGAACATGTGGTTTTTTTGCCAAATTTTGAGGTTTGCAAAGGATTCTGGGTAACAGAACCTGGTCCGAGCCACACAAGTCACCCCATCTTGGATTCCCCTAGGTCTCTAAATTTCAGAAATGCACAGGTTTGGTAGGTTTCCCTAGGTGCCGGCTGAGCTAGAGGCCAAAATCTACAGGTAGGCATTTTGCAAAAAACTCCTCTGTTTTCTTTCAAAAACTTGGATGTGTCCACGTTGCGCTTTGGGGCGTTTCCTGTCGCGGGCGCTAGGCCTACCCACACAAGTGAGGTATCATTTTTATCGGGAGACTTGGGGGAATGCTGGGTGGAAGGGAATTTGTGGCTCCTCTCAGATTCCATAACTTTCTGCCTCAGAAATGTGAGGAACATGTGCTTTTTTAGCCACATTTTGAGGTTTGGAAGGATTATGGGTAACAGAACCTGGTCCGAGCCACACAAGTCACTCCATCTTGGATTCCCCTAGGTCTCTAGTTTTCAGAAATGCACAGGTTTGGTAGGTTTCCCTAGTTGCCGGCTGAGCTAGAGGCCAAAATCTACAGGTAACACTTTGCAAAAAACACCTCTGTTTTCTTTAAAACATTTGGATGTGTCCACGTTGCGCTTTGGGGCGTTACCTGTCGCGGGCGCTAGGCCTGCCCACACAAGTGAGGTATCATTTTTATCGGGAGACTTGGGGGAACGCTGGGTGGAAGGAAATTTGTGGCTCCTCTCAGATTCCAGAACTTTCTGCCACAGAAATGTGAGGAACATGTGGTTTTTTTGCCAAATTATGAGGTTTGCAAAGGATTCTGGGTAACAGAACCTGGACCGAGCCACACAAGTCACCCCATCTTGGATTCCCCTAGGTCTCTAGTTTTCAGAAATGCACAGGTTTGGTAGGTTTCCCTAGGTGCCGGCTAAGCTAGAGGCCAAAATCTACAGGTAGGCACTTTGCAAAAAACACCTTTGTTTTCTTTCAATAATTTGGATGTGTCCACGTTTCGCTTTGGGGCGTTTCCTGTCGCGGGCGCTAGGCCTACCTACACAAGTGAGGTATCATTTTTATCGGGAGACTTGGGGGAACGCTGGGTGGAAGGAAATTTGTGGCTCCTATCAGATTCCAGAACTTTCTGCCACAGAAATGTGAGGAACATGTGTTTTTTTTGCCAAATTTTGAGGTTTGCAAAGGATTCTGGGTAACAGAACCTGGTCCGAGCCACACAAGTCACCCCATCTTGGATTCCCCCAGGTCTCTAGTTTTCAGAAATGCACAGGTTTGGTAGGTTTCCCTAGGTGCCGGCTAAGCTAGAGGCCAAAATCTACAGGTAGGCACTTTGCAAAAAACACCTTTGTTTTCTTTCAAAAATTTGTATGTGTCCACGTTTCGCTTTGGGGCGTTTCCTGTCGCGGGCGCTATGCCTACCTACACAAGTGAGGTATCATTTTTATCGGGAGACTTGGGGGAACGCTGGGTGGAAGGAAATTTGTGGCTCCTATCAGATTCCAGAACTTTCTGCCACAGAAATGTGAGGAACATGTGTTTTTTTTGCCAAATTTTAAGGTTTGCAAAGGATTCTGGGTAACAGAACCTGGTCCGAGCCACACAAGTCACCCCATCTTGGATTCCCCTAGGTCTCTAAATTTCAGAAATGCACAGGTTTGGTAGTTTTCCCTAGGTGCCGGCTGAGCTAGAGGCCAAAATCTACAGGTAGGCATTTTGCAAAAAACTCCTCTGTTTTCTTTCAAAAACTTGGATGTGTCCACGTTGCGCTTTGGGGCGTTACCTGTCGCGGGCGCTAGGCCTACCCACACAAGTGAGGTATCATTTTTATCGGGAGACTTGGGGGAACGCTGGGTGGAAGGAAATTCGTGGCTCCTCTCAGATTCCAGAACTTTCTGCCACAGAAATGTGAGGAACATGTGTTTTTTTTGCCAAATTATGAGGTTTGCAAAGGATTCTGGGTAACAGAACCTGGACCGAGCCACACAAGTCACCCCATCTTGGATTCCCCTAGGTCTCTAGTTTTCAGAAATGCACAGGTTTGGTAGGTTTCCCTAGGTGCCGGCTAAGCTAGAGGCCAAAATCTACAGGTAGGCACTTTGCAAAAAACACCTTTGTTTTCTTTCAATAATTTGGATGTGTCCACGTTTCGCTTTGGGGCGTTTCCTGTCGCGGGCGCTAGGCCTACCTACACAAGTGAGGTATCATTTTTATCGGGAGACTTGGGGGAACGCTGGGTGGAAGGAAATTTGTGGCTCCTATCAGATTCCAGAACTTTCTGCCACAGAAATGTGAGGAACATGTGTTTTTTTTGCCAAATTTTAAGGTTTGCAAAGGATTCTGGGTAACAGAACCTGGTCCGAGCCACACAAGTCACTCCATCTTGGATTCCCCTAGGTCTCTAGTTTTCAGAAATGCACAGGTTTGGTAGGTTTCCCTAGTTGCCGGCTGAGCTAGAGGCCAAAATCTACAGGTAACACTTTGCAAAAAACACCTCTGTTTTCTTTAAAACATTTGGATGTGTCCACGTTGCGCTTTGGGGCGTTACCTGTCGCGGGCGCTAGGCCTACCCACACAAGTGAGGTATCATTTTTATCGGGAGACTTGGGGGAACGCTGGGTGGAAGGAAATTTGTGGCTCCTCTCAGATTCCAGAACTTTCTGCCACAGAAATGTGAGGAACATGTGGTTTTTTTGCCAAATTATGAGGTTTGCAAAGGATTCTGGGTAACAGAACCTGGACCGAGCCACACAAGTCACCCCATCTTGGATTCCCCTAGGTCTCTAGTTTTCAGAAATGCACAGGTTTGGTAGGTTTCCCTAGGTGCCGGCTAAGCTAGAGGCCAAAATCTACAGGTAGGCACTTTGCAAAAAACACCTTTGTTTTCTTTCAATAATTTGGATGTGTCCACGTTTCGCTTTGGGGCGTTTCCTGTCGCGGGCGCTAGGCCTACCTACACAAGTGAGGTATCATTTTTATCGGGAGACTTGGGGGAACGCTGGGTGGAAGGAAATTTGTGGCTCCTATCAGATTCCAGAACTTTCTGCCACAGAAATGTGAGGAACATGTGTTTTTTTTGCCAAATTTTGAGGTTTGCAAAGGATTCTGGGTAACAGAACCTGGTCCGAGCCACACAAGTCACCCCATCTTGGATTCCCCCAGGTCTCTAGTTTTCAGAAATGCACAGGTTTGGTAGGTTTCCCTAGGTGCCGGCTAAGCTAGAGGCCAAAATCTACAGGTAGGCACTTTGCAAAAAACACCTTTGTTTTCTTTCAAAAATTTGGATGTGTCCACGTTTCGCTTTGGGGCGTTTCCTGTCGCGGGCGCTATGCCTACCTACACAAGTGAGGTATCATTTTTATCGGGAGACTTGGGGGAACGCTGGGTGGAAGGAAATTTGTGGCTCCTATCAGATTCCAGAACTTTCTGCCACAGAAATGTGAGGAACATGTGTTTTTTTTGCCAAATTTTAAGGTTTGCAAAGGATTCTGGGTAACAGAACCTGGTCCGAGCCACACAAGTCACCCCATCTTGGATTCCCCTAGGTCTCTAAATTTCAGAAATGCACAGGTTTGGTAGTTTTCCCTAGGTGCCGGCTGAGCTAGAGGCCAAAATCTACAGGTAGGCATTTTGCAAAAAACTCCTCTGTTTTCTTTCAAAAACTTGGATGTGTCCACGTTGCGCTTTGGGGCGTTACCTGTCGCGGGCGCTAGGCCTACCCACACAAGTGAGGTATCATTTTTATCGGGAGACTTGGGGGAACGCTGGGTGGAAGGAAATTCGTGGCTCCTCTCAGATTCCAGAACTTTCTGCCACAGAAATGTGAGGAACATGTGTTTTTTTTGCCAAATTATGAGGTTTGCAAAGGATTCTGGGTAACAGAACCTGGACCGAGCCACACAAGTCACCCCATCTTGGATTCCCCTAGGTCTCTAGTTTTCAGAAATGCACAGGTTTGGTAGGTTTCCCTAGGTGCCGGCTAAGCTAGAGGCCAAAATCTACAGGTAGGCACTTTGCAAAAAACACCTTTGTTTTCTTTCAATAATTTGGATGTGTCCACGTTTCGCTTTGGGGCGTTTCCTGTCGCGGGCGCTAGGCCTACCTACACAAGTGAGGTATCATTTTTATCGGGAGACTTGGGGGAACGCTGGGTGGAAGGAAATTTGTGGCTCCTATCAGATTCCAGAACTTTCTGCCACAGAAATGTGAGGAACATGTGTTTTTTTTGCCAAATTTTGAGGTTTGCAAAGGATTCTGGGTAACAGAACTTGGTCCGAGCCAAGTCACCCCATCTTGGATTCCCCTAGGTCTCTAAATTTCAGAAATGCACAGGTTTGGTAGGTTTCCCTAGGTGCAAGCTAAGCTAGAGGCCAAAATCTACAGGTAGGCACTTTGCAAAAAACACCTTTGTTTTCTTTCAAAAATTTGGATGTGTCCTCGTTGCGCTTTGGGGCGTTTCCTGTCGCGGGCGCTAGGCCTACCCACACAAGTGAGGTATCATTTTTATTGGGAGACTTGGGGGAACGCTGGGTGGAAGGAAATTTGTGGCTCTTCTCAGATTCCAGAACTTTCTGCCACAGAAATGTGAGGAACATGTGTTTTTTTTGCCAAATTTTGAGGTTTGTAAAGGATTCTGGGAAACAGAACCTGGTCCGAGCCACACAGGTCACCCCATCTTGGATTCCCCTAGGTCTCTAGTTTTCAGAAATGCACAGGTTTGGTAGGTTTCCCTAGGTGCCGGCTGAGCTAGAGGCCAAAACCTACAGGTAGGCACTTTGCAAAAAACACCTCTGTTTTCTTTCAAAAATTTGGATGTGTCCACGTTGCGCTTTGGGGCGTTTCCTGTCGCGGGCGCTAGGCCTACTCACACAAGTGAGGTATCATTTTTATCGGGAGACTTGGGGGAATGCTGGGTGGAAGGACATTTGTGGCTCCTCTACTATTCCAGAACTTTCTGCCACAGAAATGTGAGGAACATGTGCTTTTTTAGCCAAATTTTGAGGTTTGCAAAAGATTCTGGGTAACAGAACCTGGTCCGAGCCACACAAGTCACCCCATCTTGGATTCCCCTAGGTCTCTAGTTTTCAGAAATGCACAGGTTTGGTAGGTTTCCCTAGGTGTCGGATGAGCTAGAGGCCAAAATCTACAGGTAGGCACTTTGCAAAAAACACCTTTGTTTTCTTTCAAAAATTTGGATGTGTCCTCGTTGCGCTTTGGGGCGTTTCCTGTCGCGGGCGCTAGGCCTACCCACACAAGTGAGGTATCATTTTTATTGGGAGACTTGGGGGAACGCTGGGTGGAAGGAAATTTGTGGCTCTTCTCAGATTCCAGAACTTTCCGCCACAGAAATGTGAGGAACATGTGTTTTTTTTGCCAAATTTTGAGGTTTGTAAAGGATTCTGGGAAACAGAACCTGGTCCGAGCCACACAGGTCACCCCATCTTGGATTCCCCTAGGTCTCTAGTTTTCAGAAATGCACAGGTTTGGTAGGTTTCCCTAGGTGCCGGCTGAGCTAGAGGCCAAAACCTACAGGTAGGCACTTTGCAAAAAACACCTCTGTTTTCTTTCAAAAATTTGGATGTGTCCACGTTGCGCTTTGGGGCGTTTCCTGTCGCGGGCGCTAGGCCTACCCACACAAGTGAGGTATCATTTTTATCGGGAGACTTGGGGGAATGCTGGGTGGAAGGACATTTGTGGCTCCTCTACTATTCCAGAACTTTCTGCCACAGAAATGTGAGGAACATGTGCTTTTTTAGCCAAATTTTGAGGTTTGCAAAAGATTCTGGGTAACAGAACCTGGTCCGAGCCACACAAGTCACCCCATCTTGGATTCCCCTAGGTCTCTAGTTTTCAGAAATGCACAGGTTTGGTAGGTTTCCCTAGGTGTCGGATGAGCTAGAGGCCAAAATCTACAGGTAGGCACTTTGCAAAAAACACCTCTGTTTTCTTTCAAAAAATTGGATGTGTCCACGTTGCGCTTTGGGGCGTTTCCTGTCGCGGGCGCTAGGCCTACCCACACAAGTGAGGTATCATTTTTATCGGGAGACTTGGGGGAACGCTGGGTGGAAGGAAATTTGTGGCTCCTCTCAGATTCCAGAACTTTTTGCCACAGAAATGTGAGGAACGTGTGTTTTTTTTGCCAAATTATGAGGTTTGCAAAGGATTCTGGGTAACAGAACCTGGTCTGAGCCACACAAGTCACCCCATCTTGGATTCCCCTAGGTCTCTAGTTTTCAGAAATGCACAGGTTTGGTAGGTTTCCCTAGGTGCCGGCTACGCTAGAGGCCAAAATCTACAGGTAGGCACTTTGCAAAAAACACCTTTGTTTTCTTTCAAAAATTTGGATGTGTCCACGTTTCGCTTTGGGGCGTTTCCTGTCGCGGGCGCTAGGCATACCTACACAAGTGAGGTATCATTTTTATCGGGAGACTTGGGGGAACGCTGGGTGGAAGGAAATTTGTGGCTCCTATCAGATTCCAGAACTTTCTGCCACAGAAATGTGAGGAACATGTGGTTTTTTTGCCAAATTTTGAGGTTTGCAAAGGATTCTGGGTAACAGAACCTGGTCCGAGCCACACAAGTCACCCCATCTTGGATTCCCCTAGGTCTCTAAATTTCAGAAATGCACAGGTTTGGTAGGTTTCCCTAGGTGCCGGCTGAGCTAGAGGCCAAAATCTACAGGTAGGCATTTTGCAAAAAACTCCTCTGTTTTCTTTCAAAAACTTGGATGTGTCCACGTTGCGCTTTGGGGCGTTTCCTGTCGCGGGCGCTAGGCCTACCCACACAAGTGAGGTATCATTTTTATCGGGAGACTTGGGGGAATGCTGGGTGGAAGGGAATTTGTGGCTCCTCTCAGATTCCATAACTTTCTGCCTCAGAAATGTGAGGAACATGTGCTTTTTTAGCCACATTTTGAGGTTTGGAAGGATTATGGGTAACAGAACCTGGTCCGAGCCACACAAGTCACTCCATCTTGGATTCCCCTAGGTCTCTAGTTTTCAGAAATGCACAGGTTTGGTAGGTTTCCCTAGTTGCCGGCTGAGCTAGAGGCCAAAATCTACAGGTAACACTTTACAAAAAACACCTCTGTTTTCTTTAAAACATTTGGATGTGTCCACGTTGCGCTTTGGGGCGTTACCTGTCGCGGGCGCTAGGCCTACCCACACAAGTGAGGTATCATTTTTATCGGGAGACTTGGGGGAACGCTGGGTGGAAGGAAATTTGTGGCTCCTCTCAGATTCCAGAACTTTCTGCCACAGAAATGTGAGGAACATGTGGTTTTTTTGCCAAATTATGAGGTTTGCAAAGGATTCTGGGTAACAGAACCTGGACCGAGCCACACAAGTCACCCCATCTTGGATTCCCCTAGGTCTCTAGTTTTCAGAAATGCACAGGTTTGGTAGGTTTCCCTAGGTGCCGGCTAAGCTAGAGGCCAAAATCTACAGGTAGGCACTTTGCAAAAAACACCTTTGTTTTCTTTCAATAATTTGGATGTGTCCACGTTTCGCTTTGGGGCGTTTCCTGTCGCGGGCGCTAGGCCTACCTACACAAGTGAGGTATCATTTTTATCGGGAGACTTGGGGGAACGCTGGGTGGAAGGAAATTTGTGGCTCCTATCAGATTCCAGAACTTTCTGCCACAGAAATGTGAGGAACATGTGTTTTTTTTTGCCAAATTTTAAGGTTTGCAAGGATTCTGGGTAACAGAACCTGGTCCGAGCCACACAAGTCACCCCATCTTGGATTCCCCTAGGTCTCTAAATTTCAGAAATGCACAGGTTTGGTAGTTTTCCCTAGGTGCCGGCTGAGCTAGAGGCCAAAATCTACAGGTAGGCATTTTGCAAAAAACTCCTCTGTTTTCTTTCAAAAACTTGGATGTGTCCACGTTGCGCTTTGGGGCGTTACCTGTCGCGGGCGCTAGGCCTACCCACACAAGTGAGGTATCATTTTTATCGGGAGACTTGGGGGAACGCTGGGTGGAAGGAAATTCGTGGCTCCTCTCAGATTCCAGAACTTTCTGCCACAGAAATGTGAGGAACATGTGTTTTTTTTGCCAAATTATGAGGTTTGCAAAGGATTCTGGGTAACAGAACCTGGACCGAGCCACACAAGTCACCCCATCTTGGATTCCCCTAGGTCTCTAGTTTTCAGAAATGCACAGGTTTGGTAGGTTTCCCTAGGTGCCGGCTAAGCTAGAGGCCAAAATCTACAGGTAGGCACTTTGCAAAAAACACCTTTGTTTTCTTTCAATAATTTGGATGTGTCCACGTTTCGCTTTGGGGCGTTTCCTGTCGCGGGCGCTAGGCCTACCTACACAAGTGAGGTATCATTTTTATCGGGAGACTTGGGGGAACGCTGGGTGGAAGGAAATTTGTGGCTCCTATCAGATTCCAGAACTTTCTGCCACAGAAATGTGAGGAACATGTGTTTTTTTTGCCAAATTTTAAGGTTTGCAAAGGATTCTGGGTAACAGAACCTGGTCCGAGCCACACAAGTCACTCCATCTTGGATTCCCCTAGGTCTCTAGTTTTCAGAAATGCACAGGTTTGGTAGGTTTCCCTAGTTGCCGGCTGAGCTAGAGGCCAAAATCTACAGGTAACACTTTGCAAAAAACACCTCTGTTTTCTTTAAAACATTTGGATGTGTCCACGTTGCGCTTTGGGGCGTTACCTGTCGCGGGCGCTAGGCCTACCCACACAAGTGAGGTATCATTTTTATCGGGAGACTTGGGGGAACGCTGGGTGGAAGGAAATTTGTGGCTCCTCTCAGATTCCAGAACTTTCTGCCACAGAAATGTGAGGAACATGTGTTTTTTTTGCCAAATTATGAGGTTTGCAAAGGATTCTGGGTAACAGAACCTGGACCGAGCCACACAAGTCACCCCATCTTGGATTCCCCTAGGTCTCTAGTTTTCAGAAATGCACAGGTTTGGTAGGTTTCCCTAGGTGCCGGCTAAGCTAGAGGCCAAAATCTACAGGTAGGCACTTTGCAAAAAACACCTTTGTTTTCTTTCAATAATTTGGATGTGTCCACGTTTCGCTTTGGGGCGTTTCCTGTCGCGGGCGCTAGGCCTACCTACACAAGTGAGGTATCATTTTTATCGGGAGACTTGGGGGAACGCTGGGTGGAAGGAAATTTGTGGCTCCTATCAGATTCCAGAACTTTCTGCCACAGAAATGTGAGGAACATGTGTTTTTTTTGCCAAATTTTGAGGTTTGCAAAGGATTCTGGGTAACAGAACCTGGTCCGAGCCACACAAGTCACCCCATCTTGGATTCCCCCAGGTCTCTAGTTTTCAGAAATGCACAGGTTTGGTAGGTTTCCCTAGGTGCCGGCTAAGCTAGAGGCCAAAATCTACAGGTAGGCACTTTGCAAAAAACACCTTTGTTTTCTTTCAAAAATTTGTATGTGTCCACGTTTCGCTTTGGGGCGTTTCCTGTCGCGGGCGCTATGCCTACCTACACAAGTGAGGTATCATTTTTATCGGGAGACTTGGGGGAACGCTGGGTGGAAGGAAATTTGTGGCTCCTATCAGATTCCAGAACTTTCTGCCACAGAAATGTGAGGAACATGTGTTTTTTTTGCCAAATTTTAAGGTTTGCAAAGGATTCTGGGTAACAGAACCTGGTCCGAGCCACACAAGTCACCCCATCTTGGATTCCCCTAGGTCTCTAAATTTCAGAAATGCACAGGTTTGGTAGTTTTCCCTAGGTGCCGGCTGAGCTAGAGGCCAAAATCTACAGGTAGGCATTTTGCAAAAAACTCCTCTGTTTTCTTTCAAAAACTTGGATGTGTCCACGTTGCGCTTTGGGGCGTTACCTGTCGCGGGCGCTAGGCCTACCCACACAAGTGAGGTATCATTTTTATCGGGAGACTTGGGGGAACGCTGGGTGGAAGGAAATTCGTGGCTCCTCTCAGATTCCAGAACTTTCTGCCACAGAAATGTGAGGAACATGTGTTTTTTTTGCCAAATTATGAGGTTTGCAAAGGATTCTGGGTAACAGAACCTGGACCGAGCCACACAAGTCACCCCATCTTGGATTCCCCTAGGTCTCTAGTTTTCAGAAATGCACAGGTTTGGTAGGTTTCCCTAGGTGCCGGCTAAGCTAGAGGCCAAAATCTACAGGTAGGCACTTTGCAAAAAACACCTTTGTTTTCTTTCAATAATTTGGATGTGTCCACGTTTCGCTTTGGGGCGTTTCCTGTCGCGGGCGCTAGGCCTACCTACACAAGTGAGGTATCATTTTTATCGGGAGACTTGGGGGAACGCTGGGTGGAAGGAAATTTGTGGCTCCTATCAGATTCCAGAACTTTCTGCCACAGAAATGTGAGGAACATGTGTTTTTTTTGCCAAATTTTGAGGTTTGCAAAGGATTCTGGGTAACAGAACTTGGTCCGAGCCAAGTCACCCCATCTTGGATTCCCCTAGGTCTCTAAATTTCAGAAATGCACAGGTTTGGTAGGTTTCCCTAGGTGCAAGCTAAGCTAGAGGCCAAAATCTACAGGTAGGCACTTTGCAAAAAACACCTTTGTTTTCTTTCAAAAATTTGGATGTGTCCTCGTTGCGCTTTGGGGCGTTTCCTGTCGCGGGCGCTAGGCCTACCCACACAAGTGAGGTATCATTTTTATTGGGAGACTTGGGGGAACGCTGGGTGGAAGGAAATTTGTGGCTCTTCTCAGATTCCAGAACTTTCCGCCACAGAAATGTGAGGAACATGTGTTTTTTTTGCCAAATTTTGAGGTTTGTAAAGGATTCTGGGAAACAGAACCTGGTCCGAGCCACACAGGTCACCCCATCTTGGATTCCCCTATGTCTCTAGTTTTCAGAAATGCACAGGTTTGGTAGGTTTCCCTAGGTGCCGGCTGAGCTAGAGGCCAAAACCTACAGGTAGGCACTTTGCAAAAAACACCTGTTTTCTTTCAAAAATTTGGATGTGTCCACGTTGCGCTTTGGGGCGTTTCCTGTCGCGGGCGCTAGGCCTACCCACACAAGTGAGGTATCATTTTTATCGGGAGACTTGGGGGAATGCTGGGTGGAAGGACATTTGTGGCTCCTCTACTATTCCAGAACTTTCTGCCACAGAAATGTGAGGAACATGTGCTTTTTTAGCCAAATTTTGAGGTTTGCAAAAGATTCTGGGTAACAGAACCTGGTCCGAGCCACACAAGTCACCCCATCTTGGATTCCCCTAGGTCTCTAGTTTTCAGAAATGCACAGGTTTGGTAGGTTTCCCTAGGTGTCGGATGAGCTAGAGGCCAAAATCTACAGGTAGGCACTTTGCAAAAAACACCTCTGTTTTCTTTCAAAAAATTGGATGTGTCCACGTTGCGCTTTGGGGCGTTTCCTGTCGCGGGCGCTAGGCCTACCCACACAAGTGAGGTATCATTTTTATCGGGAGACTTGGGGGAACGCTGGGTGGAAGGAAATTTGTGGCTCCTCTCAGATTCCAGAACTTTTTGCCACAGAAATGTGAGGAACGTGTGTTTTTTTTGCCAAATTATGAGGTTTGCAAAGGATTCTGGGTAACAGATCCTGGTCTGAGCCACACAAGTCACCCCATCTTGGATTCCCCTAGGTCTCTAGTTTTCAGAAATGCACAGGTTTGGTAGGTTTCCCTAGGTGCCGGCTACGCTAGAGGCCAAAATCTACAGGTAGGCACTTTGCAAAAAACACCTTTGTTTTCTTTCAAAAATTTGGATGTGTCCACGTTTCGCTTTGGGGCGTTTCCTGTCGCGGGCGCTAGGCATACCTACACAAGTGAGGTATCATTTTTATCGGGAGACTTGGGGGAACGCTGGGTGGAAGGAAATTGGTGGCTCCTATCAGATTCCAGAACTTTCTGCCACAGAAATGTGAGGAACATGTGGTTTTTTTGCCAAATTTTGAGGTTTGCCAAGGATTCTGGGTAACAGAACCTGGTCCGAGCCACACAAGTCACCCCATCTTGGATTCCCCTAGGTCTCTAAATTTCAGAAATGCACAGGTTTGGTAGGTTTCCCTAGGTGCCGGCTGAGCTAGAGGCCAAAATCTACAGGTAGGCATTTTGCAAAAAACTCCTCTGTTTTCTTTCAAAAACTTGGATGTGTCCACGTTGCGCTTTGGGGCGTTTCCTGTCGCGGGCGCTAGGCCTACCCACACAAGTGAGGTATCATTTTTATCGGGAGACTTGGGGGAATGCTGGGTGGAAGGGAATTTGTGGCTCCTCTCAGATTCCAGAACTTTCTGCCACAGAAATGTGAGGAACATGTGCTTTTTTAGCCACATTTTGAGGTTTGGAAGGATTATGGGTAACAGAACCTGGTCCGAGCCACACAAGTCACTCCATCTTGGATTCCCCTAGGTCTCTAGTTTTCAGAAATGCACAGGTTTGGTAGGTTTCCCTAGTTGCCGGCTGAGCTAGAGGCCAAAATCTACAGGTAACACTTTGCAAAAAACACCTCTGTTTTCTTTAAAACATTTGGATGTGTCCACGTTGCGCTTTGGGGCGTTACCTGTCGCGGGCGCTAGGCCTACCCACACAAGTGAGGTATCATTTTTATCGGGAGACTTGGGGGAACGCTGGGTGGAAGGAAATTTGTGGCTCCTCTCAGATTCCAGAACTTTCTGCCACAGAAATGTGAGGAACATGTGGTTTTTTTGCCAAATTATGAGGTTTGCAAAGGATTCTGGGTAACAGAACCTGGACCGAGCCACACAAGTCACCCCATCTTGGATTCCCCTAGGTCTCTAGTTTTCAGAAATGCACAGGTTTGGTAGGTTTCCCTAGGTGCCGGCTAAGCTAGAGGCCAAAATCTACAGGTAGGCACTTTGCAAAAAACACCTTTGTTTTCTTTCAATAATTTGGATGTGTCCACGTTTCGCTTTGGGGCGTTTCCTGTCGCGGGCGCTAGGCCTACCTACACAAGTGAGGTATCATTTTTATCGGGAGACTTGGGGGAACGCTGGGTGGTAAGAAATTTGTGGCTCCTATCAGATTCCAGAACATTCTGCCACAGAAATGTGAGGAACATGTGTTTTTTTTGCCAAATTTTGAGGTTTGCAAAGGATTCTGGGTAACAGAACCTGGTCCGAGCCACACAAGTCACCCCATCTTGGATTCCCCCAGGTCTCTAGTTTTCAGAAATGCACAGGTTTGGTAGGTTTCCCTAGGTGCCGGCTAAGCTAGAGGCCAAAATCTACAGGTAGGCACTTTGCAAAAAACACCTTTGTTTTCTTTCAAAAATTTGTATGTGTCCACGTTTCGCTTTGGGGCGTTTCCTGTCGCGGGCGCTATGCCTACCTACACAAGTGAGGTATCATTTTTATCGGGAGACTTGGGGGAACGCTGGGTGGAAGGAAATTTGTGGCTCCTATCAGATTCCAGAACTTTCTGCCACAGAAATGTGAGGAACATGTGTTTTTTTTGCCAAATTTTAAGGTTTGCAAAGGATTCTGGGTAACAGAACCTGGTCCGAGCCACACAAGTCACCCCATCTTGGATTCCCCTAGGTCTCTAAATTTCAGAAATGCACAGGTTTGGTAGGTTTCCCTAGGTGCCGGCTGAGCTAGAGGCCAAAATCTACAGGTAGGCATTTTGCAAAAAACTCCTCTGTTTTCTTTCAAAAACTTGGATGTGTCCACGTTGCGCTTTGGGGCGTTACCTGTCGCGGGCGCTAGGCCTACCCACACAAGTGAGGTATCATTTTTATCGGGAGACTTGGGGGAACGCTGGGTGGAAGGAAATTCGTGGCTCCTCTCAGATTCCAGAACTTTCTGCCACAGAAATGTGAGGAACATGTGTTTTTTTTGCCAAATTATGAGGTTTGCAAAGGATTCTGGGTAACAGAACCTGGACCGAGCCACACAAGTCACCCCATCTTGGATTCCCCTAGGTCTCTAGTTTTCAGAAATGCACAGGTTTGGTAGGTTTCCCTAGGTGCCGGCTAAGCTAGAGGCCAAAATCTACAGGTAGGCACTTTGCAAAAAACACCTTTGTTTTCTTTCAATAATTTGGATGTGTCCACGTTTCGCTTTGGGGCGTTTCCTGTCGCGGGCGCTAGGCCTACCTACACAAGTGAGGTATCATTTTTATCGGGAGACTTGGGGGAACGCTGGGTGGAAGGAAATTTGTGGCTCCTATCAGATTTCAGAACTTTCTGCCACAGAAATGTGAGGAACATCTGTTTTTTTTGCCAAATTTTGAGGTTTGCAAAGGATTCTGGGTAACAGAACTTGGTCCGAGCCAAGTCACCCCATCTTGGATTCCCCTAGGTCTCTAAATTTCAGAAATGCACAGGTTTGGTAGGTTTCCCTAGGTACAGGCTAAGCTAGAGGCCAAAATCTACAGGTAGGCACTTTGCAAAAAACACCTTTGTTTTCTTTAAAAAATTTGGATGTGTCCTCGTTGCGCTTTGGGGCGTTTCCTGTCGCGGGCGCTAGGCCTACCCACACAAGTGAGGTATCATTTTTATTGGGAGACTTGGGGGAACGCTGGGTGGAAGGAAATTTGTGGCTCCTCTCAGATTCCAGAACTTTCTGCCACAGAAATGTGAGGAACACGTGTTTTTTTTGCCAAATTTTGAGGTTTGTAAAGGATTCTGGGAAACAGAACCTGGTCCGAGCCACACAGGTCACCCCATCTTGGATTCCCCTAGGTCTCTAGTTTTCAGAAATGCACAGGTTTGGTAGGTTTCCCTAGGTGCCGGCTGAGCTAGAGGCCAAAACCTACAGGTAGGCACTTTGCAAAAAACACCTCTGTTTTCTTTCAAAAATTTGGATGTGTCAACGTTGCGCTTTGGGGCGTTTCCTGTCACGGGCGCTAGGCCTACCCACACAAGTGAGGTATCATTTTTATCGGGAGACTTGGGGGAACGCTGGGTGGAAGGAAATTTGTGGCTCCTCTCAGATTCCAGAACTTTCTGCCACAGAAATGTGAGGAACATGTGTTTTTTTTGCCAAATTATGAGGTTTGCAAAGGATTCTGGGTAACAGAACCTGGACCGAGCCACACAAGTCACCCCATCTTGGATTCCCCTAGGTCTCTAGTTTTCAGAAATGCACAGGTTTGGTAGGTTTCCCTAGGTGCCGGCTAAGCTAGAGGCCAAAATCTACAGGTAGGCACTTTGCAAAAAACACCTTTGTTTTCTTTCAATAATTTGGATGTGTCCACGTTTCGCTTTGGGGCGTTTCCTGTCGCGGGCGCTAGGCCTACCTACACAAGTGAGGTATCATTTTTATCGGGAGACTTGGGGGAACGCTGGGTGGAAGGAAATTTGTGGCTCCTATCAGATTTCAGAACTTTCTGCCACAGAAATGTGAGGAACATCTGTTTTTTTTGCCAAATTTTGAGGTTTGCAAAGGATTCTGGGTAACAGAACTTGGTCCGAGCCAAGTCACCCCATCTTGGATTCCCCTAGGTCTCTAAATTTCAGAAATGCACAGGTTTGGTAGGTTTCCCTAGGTGCAGGCTAAGCTAGAGGCCAAAATCTACAGGTAGGCACTTTGCAAAAAACACCTTTGTTTTCTTTAAAAAATTTGGATGTGTCCTCGTTGCGCTTTGGGGCGTTTCCTGTCGCGGGCGCTAGGCCTACCCACACAAGTGAGGTATCATTTTTATTGGGAGACTTGGGGGAACGCTGGGTGGAAGGAAATTTGTGGCTCCTCTCAGATTCCAGAACTTTCTGCCACAGAAATGTGAGGAACACGTGTTTTTTTTGCCAAATTTTGAGGTTTGTAAAGGATTCTGGGAAACAGAACCTGGTCCGAGCCACACAGGTCACCCCATCTTGGATTCCCCTAGGTCTCTAGTTTTCAGAAATGCACAGGTTTGGTAGGTTTCCCTAGGTGCCGGCTGAGCTAGAGGCCAAAACCTACAGGTAGGCACTTTGCAAAAAACACCTCTGTTTTCTTTCAAAAATTTGGATGTGTCCACGTTGCGCTTTGGGGCGTTTCCTGTCACGGGCGCTAGGCCTACCCACACAAGTGAGGTATCATTTTTATCGGGAGACTTGGGGGAACGCTGGGTGGAAGGAAATTTGTGGCTCCTCTCAGATTCCAGAACTTTCTGCCACAGAAATGTGAGGAACATGTGTTTTTTTTGCCAAATTATGAGGTTTGCAAAGGATTCTGGGTAACAGAACCTGGACCGAGCCACACAAGTCACCCCATCTTGGATTCCCCTAGGTCTCTAGTTTTCAGAAATGCACAGGTTTGGTAGGTTTCCCTAGGTGCCGGCTAAGCTAGAGGCCAAAATCTACAGGTAGGCACTTTGCAAAAAACACCTTTGTTTTCTTTCAATAATTTGGATGTGTCCACGTTTCGCTTTGGGGCGTTTCCTGTCGCGGGCGCTAGGCCTACCTACACAAGTGAGGTATCATTTTTATCGGGAGACTTGGGGGAACGCTGGGTGGAAGGAAATTTGTGGCTCCTATCAGATTCCAGAACTTTCTGCCACAGAAATGTGAGGAACATGTGTTTTTTTTGCCAAATTTTGAGGTTTGCAAAGGATTCTGGGTAACAGAACCTGGTCCGAGCCACACAAGTCACCCCATCTTGGATTCCCCCAGGTCTCTAGTTTTCAGAAATGCACAGGTTTGGTAGGTTTCCCTAGGTGCCGGCTAAGCTAGAGGCCAAAATCTACAGGTAGGCACTTTGCAAAAAACACCTTTGTTTTCTTTCAAAAATTTGGATGTGTCCACGTTTCGCTTTGGGGCGTTTCCTGTCGCGGGCGCTAGGCCTACCTACACAAGTGAGGTATCATTTTTATCGGGAGACTTGGGGGAACGCTGGGTGGAAGGAAATTTGTGGCTCCTATCAGATTCCAGAACTTTCTGCCACAGAAATGTGAGGAACATGTGTTTTTTTTGCCAAATTTTAAGGTTTGCAAAGGATTCTGGGTAACAGAACCTGGTCTGAGCCACACAAGTCACCCCATCTTGGATTCCCCTAGGTCTCTAAATTTCAGAAATGCACAGGTTTGGTAGGTTTCCCTAGGTGCCGGCTGAGCTAGAGGCCAAAATCTACAGGTAGGCATTTTGCAAAAAACTCCTCTGTTTTCTTTCAAAAACTTGGATGTGTCCACGTTGCGCTTTGGGGCGTTTCCTGTCGCGGGCGCTAGGCCTACCCACACAAGTGAGGTATCATTTTTATCGGGAGACTTGGGGGAATGCTGGATTGAAGGAAATTTATGGCTCCTCTCAGATTCCAGAACTTTCTGACACAGAAATGTGAGGAACATGTGCTTTTTTAGCCACATTTTGAGGTTTGAAAGGATTCTGGGTAACAGAACCTGGTCCGAGCCACACAAGTCAATCCATCTTGGATTCCCCTAGGTCTCTAGTTTTCAGAAATGCACAGGTTTGGTAGGTTTCCCTAGTTGCCGGCTGAGCTAGAGGCCAAAATCTACAGGTAACACTTTGCAAAAAACACCTCTGTTTTCTTTAAAACATTTGGATGTGTCCACGTTGCGCTTTGGGGCGTTACCTGTCGCGGGCGCTAGGCCTACCCACACAAGTGAGGTATCATTTTTATCGGGAGACTTGGGGGAACGCTGGGTGGAAGGAAATTCTTGGCTCCTCTCAGATTCCAGAACTTTCTGCCACAGAAATGTGAGGAACATGTGTTTTTTTTTCCAAATTATGAGGTTTGCAAAGGATTCTGGGTAACAGAACCTGGACCGAGCCACACAAGTCACCCCATCTTGGATTCCCCTAGGTCTCTAGTTTTCAGAAATGCACAGGTTTGGTAGGTTTCCCTAGGTGCCGGCTAAGCTAGAGGCCAAAATCTACAGGTAGGCACTTTGCAAAAAACACCTTTGTTTTCTTTCAATAATTTGGATGTGTCCACGTTTCGCTTTGGGGCGTTTCCTGTCGCGGGCGCTAGGCCTACCTACACAAGTGAGGTATCATTTTTATCGGGAGACTTGGGGGAACGCTGGGTGGAAGGAAATTTGTGGCTCCTATCAGATTCCAGAACTTTCTGCCACAGAAATGTGAGGAACATGTGTTTTTTTTGCCAAATTTTGAGGTTTGCAAAGGATTCTGGGTAACAGAACTTGGTCCGAGCCAAGTCACCCCATCTTGGATTCCCCTAGGTCTCTAAATTTCAGAAATGCACAGGTTTGGTAGGTTTCCCTAGGTGCAGGCTAAGCTAGAGGCCAAAATCTACAGGTAGGCACTTTGCAAAAAACACCTTTGTTTTCTTTCAAAAATTTGGATGTGTCCTCGTTGCGCTTTGGGGCGTTTCCTGTCGCGGGCGCTAGGCCTACCCACACAAGTGAGGTATCATTTTTATTGGGAGACTTGGGGGAACGCTGGGTGGAAGGAAATTTGTGGCTCCTCTCAGATTCCAGAACTTTCTGCCACAGAAATGTGAGGAACATGTGTTTTTTTTGCCAAATTTTGAGGTTTGTAAAGGATTCTGGGAAACAGAACCTGGTCCGAGCCACACAGGTCACCCCATCTTGGATTCCCCTAGGTCTCTAGTTTTCAGAAATGCACAGGTTTGGTAGGTTTCCCTAGGTGCCGGCTGAGCTAGAGGCCAAAACCTACAGGTAGGCACTTTGCAAAAAACACCTCTGTTTTCTTTCAAAAATTTGGATGTGTCCATGTTGCGCTTTGGGGCGTTTCCTGTCGCGGGCGCTAGGCCTACCCACACAAGTGAGGTATCATTTTTATCGGGAGACTTGGGGGAATGCTGGGTGGAAGGAAATTTGTGGCACCTCTACTATTCCAGAACTTTCTGCCACAGAAATGTGAGGAACATGTGCTTTTTTAGCCAAATTTTGAGGTTTGCAAAAGATTCTGGGTAACAGAACCTGGTCCGAGCCACACAAGTCACCCCATCTTGGATTCCCCTAGGTCTCTAGTTTTCAGAAATGCACAGGTTTGGTAGGTTTCCCTAGGTGTCGGATGAGCTAGAGGCCAAAATCTACAGGTAGGCACTTTGCAAAAAACACCTCTGTTTTCTTTCAAAAAATTGGATGTGTCCACGTTGCGTTTTGGGGCGTTTCCTGTCGCGGGCGCTAGGCCTACCCACACAAGTGAGGTATCATTTTTATCGGGAGACTTGGGGGAACGCTGCGTGGAAGGAAATTTGTGGCTCCTCTCAGATTCCATAACTTTTTGCTACAGAAATGTGAGGAACGTGTGTTTTTTTTGCCAAATTATGAGGTTTGCAAAGGATTCTGGGTAACAGAACCTGGTCTGAGCCACACAAGTCACCCCATCTTGGATTCCCCTAGGTCTCTAGTTTTCAGAAATGCACACGTTTGGTAGGTTTCCCTAGGTGCCGGCTACGCTAGAGGCCAAAATCTACAGGTAGGCACTTTGCAAAAAACACCTTTGTTTTCTTTCAAAAATTTGGATGTGTCCACGTTTCGCTTTGGGGCATTTCCTGTCGCGGGCGCTAGGCATACCTACACAAGTGAGGTATCATTTTTATCGGGAGACTTGGGGGAACGCTGGGTGGAAGGAAATTTGTGGCTCCTATCAGATTCCAGAACTTTCTGCCACAGAAATGTGAGGAACATGTGGTTTTTTTGCCAAATTTTGAGGTTTGCAAAGGATTCTGGGTAACAGAACCTGGTCCGAGCCACACAAGTCACCCCATCTTGGATTCCCCTAGGTCTCTAAATTTCAGAAATGCACAGGTTTGGTAGGTTTCCCTAGGTGCCGGCTGAGCTAGAGGCCAAAATCTACAGGTAGGCATTTTGCAAAAAACTCCTCTGTTTTCTTTCAAAAACTTGGATGTGTCCACCTTGCGCTTTGGGGCGTTTCCTGTCGCGGGCGCTAGGCCTACCCACACAAGTGAGGTATCATTTTTATCGGGAGACTTGGGGGAATGCTGGGTGGAAGGGAATTTGTGGCTCCTCTCAGATTCCAGAACTTTCTGCCACAGAAATGTGAGGAACATGTGCTTTTTTAGCCACATTTTGAGGTTTGAAAGGATTCTGGGTAACAGAACCTGGTCGGAGCCACACAAGTCACTCCATCTTGGATTCCCCTAGGTCTCTAGTTTTCAGAAATGCACAGGTTTGGTAGGTTTCCCTAGTTGCCGGCTGAGCTAGAGGCCAAAATCTACAGGTAACACTTTGCAAAAAACACCTCTGTTTTCTTTAAAACATTTGGATGTGTCCACGTTGCGCTTTGGGGCGTTACCTATCGCGGGCGCTAGGCCTACCCACACAAGTGAGGTATCATTTTTATCGGGAGACTTGGGGGAACGCTGGGTGGAAGGAAATTTGTGGCTCCTCTCAGATTCCAGAACTTTCTGCCACAGAAATGTGAGGAACATGTGGTTTTTTTGCCAAATTATGAGGTTTGCAAAGGATTCTGGGTAACAGACCCTGGACCGAGCCACACAAGTCACCCCATCTTGGATTCCCCTAGGTCTCTAGTTTTCAGAAATGCACAGGCTTGGTAGGTTTCCCTAGGTGCCGGCTAAGCTAGAGGCCAAAATCTACAGGTAGGCACTTTGCAAAAAACACCTTTGTTTTCTTTCAATAATTTGGATGTGTCCACGTTTCGCTTTGGGGCGTTTCCTGTCGCGGGCGCTAGGCCTACCTACACAAGTGAGGTATCATTTTTATCGGGAGACTTGGGGGAACGCTGGGTGGAAGGAAATTTGTGGCTCCTATCAGATTCCAGAACTTTCTGCCACAGAAATGTGAGGAACATGTGTTTTTTTTGCCAAATTTTGAGGTTTGCAAAGGATTCTGGGTAACAGAACCTGGTCCGAGCCACACAAGTCACCCCATCTTGGATTCCCCCAGGTCTCTAGTTTTCAGAAATGCACAGGTTTGGTAGGTTTCCCTAGGTGCCGGCTAAGCTAGAGGCCAAAATCTACAGGTAGGCACTTTGCAAAAAACACCTTTGTTTTCTTTCAAAAATTTGGATGTGTCCACGTTTCGCTTTGGGGCGTTTCCTGTCGCGGGCGCTATGCCTACCTACACAAGTGAGGTATCATTTTTATCGGGAGACTTGGGGGAACGCTGGGTGGAAGGAAATTTGTGGCTCCTATCAGATTCCAGAACTTTCTGCCACAGAAATGTGAGGAACATGTGTTTTTTTGCCAAATTTTAAGGTTTGCAAAGGATTCTAGGTAACAGAACCTGGTCCGAGCCACACAAGTCACCCCATCTTGGATTCCCCTAGGTCTCTAAATTTCAGAAATGCACAGGTTTGGTAGGTTTCCCTAGGTGCCGGCTGAGCTAGAGGCCAAAATCTACAGGTAGGCATTTTGCAAAAAACTCCTCTGTTTTCTTTCAAAAACTTGGATGTGTCCACGTTGCGCTTTGGGGCGTTTCCTGTCGCGGGCGCTAGGCCTACCCACACAAGTGAAGTATCATTTTTATCGGGAGACTTGGGGGAATGCTGGATGGAAGGAAATTTATGGCTCCTCTCTGATTCCAGAACTTTCTGACACAGAAATGTGAGAAACATGTGCTTTTTTAGCCACATTTTGAGGTTTGAAAGGATTCTGGGTAACAGAACCTGGTCCGAGCCACACAAGTCACTCCATCTTGGATTCCCCTAGGTCTCTAGTTTTCAGAAATGCACAGGTTTGGTAGGTTTCCCTAGTTGCCGGCTGAGCTAGAGGCCAAAATCTACAGGTAACACTTTGCAAAAAACATCTCTGTTTTCTTTAAAACATTTGGATGTGTCCACGTTGCGCTTTGGGGCGTTACCTGTCGCGGGCGCTAGGCCTACCCACACAAGTGAGGTATCATTTTTATCGGGAGACTTGGGGGAACGCTGGGTGGAAGGAAATTCGTGGCTCCTCTCAGATTCCAGAACTTTCTGCCACAGAAATGTGAGGAACATGTGTTTTTTTTGCCAAATTATGAGGTTTGCAAAGGATTCTGGGTAACAGAACCTGGACCGAGCCACACAAGTCACCCCATCTTGGATTCCCCTAGGTCTCTAGTTTTCAGAAATGCACAGGTTTGGTAGGTTTCCCTAGGTGCCGGCTAAGCTAGAGGCCAAAATCTACAGGTAGGCACTTTGCAAAAAACACCTTTGTTTTCTTTCAATAATTTGGATGTGTCCACGTTTCGCTTTGGGGCGTTTCCTGTCGCGGGCGCTAGGCCTACCTACACAAGTGAGGTATCATTTTTATCGGGAGACTTGGGGGAACGCTGGGTGGAAGGAAATTTGTGGCTCCTATCAGATTCCAGAACTTTCTGCCACAGAAATGTGAGGAACATGTGTTTTTTTTGCCAAATTTTGAGGTTTGCAAAGGATTCTGGGTAACAGAACTTGGTCCGAGCCAAGTCACCCCATCTTGGATTCCCCTAGGTCTCTAAATTTCAGAAATGCACAGGTTTGGTAGGTTTCCCTAGGTGCAGGCTAAGCTAGAGGCCAAAATCTACAGGTAGGCACTTTGCAAAAAACACCTTTGTTTTCTTTCAAAAATTTGGATGTGTCCTCGTTGCGCTTTGGGGCGTTTCCTGTCGCGGACGCTAGGCCTACCCACACAAGTGAGGTATCATTTTTATTGGGAGACTTGGGGGAACGCTGGGTGGAAGGAAATTTGTGGCTCCTCTCAGATTCCAGAACTTTCTGCCACAGAAATGTGAGGAACATGTGTTTTTTTTGCCAAATTTTGAGGTTTGTAAAGGATTCTGGGAAACAGAACCTGGTCCGAGCCACACAGGTCACCCCATCTTGGATTCCCCTAGGTCTCTAGTTTTCAGAAATGCACAGGTTTGGTAGGTTTCCCTAGGTGCCGGCTGAGCTAGAGGCCAAAACCTACAGGTAGGCACTTTGCAAAAAACACCTCTGTTTTCTTTCAAAAATTTGGATGTGTCCACGTTGCGCTTTGGGGCGTTTCCTGTCGCGGGCGCTAGGCCTACCCACACAAGTGAGGTATCATTTTTATCGGGAGACTTGGGGGAATGCTGGGTGGAAGGAAATTTGTGGCTCCTCTACTATTCCAGAACTTTCTGCCACAGAAATGTGAGGAACATGTGCTTTTTTAGCCAAATTTTGAGGTTTGCAAAAGATTCTGGGTAACAGAACCTGGTCCGAGCCACACAAGTCACCCCATCTTGGATTCCCCTAGGTCTCTAGTTTTCAGAAATGCACAGGTTTGGTAGGTTTCCCTAGGTGTCGGATGAGCTAGAGGCCAAAATCTACAGGTAGGCACTTTGCAAAAAACACCTCTGTTTTCTTTCAAAAAACTTGGATGTGTCCACGTTGCGCTTTGGGGCGTTTCCTGTCGCGGGCGCTAGGCCTACCCACACAAGTGAGGTATCATTTTTATCGGGAGACTTGGGGGAACGCTGCGTGGAAGGAAATTTGTGGCTCCTCTCAGATTCCAGAACTTTTTGCCACAGAAATGTGAGGAACGTGTGTTTTTTTTGCCAAATTATGAGGTTTGCAAAGGATTCTGGGTAACAGAACCTGGTCTGAGCCACACAAGTCACCCCATCTTGGATTCCCCTAGGTCTCTAGTTTTCAGAAATGCACAGGTTTGGTAGGTTTCCCTAGGTGCCGGCTACGCTAGAGGCCAAAATCTACAGGTAGGCACTTTGCAAAAAACACCTTTGTTTTCTTTCAAAAATTTGGATGTGTCCACGTTGCGCTTTGGGGCGTTTCCTGTCGCTGGCGCTAGGCATACCTACACAAGTGAGGTATCATTTTTATCGGGAGACTTGGGGGAACGCTGGGTGGAAGGAAATTTGTGGCTCCTATCAGATTCCAGAACTTTCTGCCACAGAAATGTGAGGAACATGTGTTTTTTTTTGCCAAATTTTGAGGTTTGCAAAGGATTCTGGGTAACAGAACCTGGTCCGAGCCACACAAGTCACCCCATCTTGGATTCCCCTAGGTCTCTAAATTTCAGAAATGCACAGGTTTGGTAGGTTTCCCTAGGTGCCGGCTGAGCTAGAGGCCAAAATCTACAGGTAGGCATTTTGCAAAAAACTCCTCTGTTTTCTTTCAAAAACTTGGATGTGTCCACGTTGCGCTTTGGGGCGTTTCCTGTCGCGGGCGCTAGGCCTACCCACACAAGTGAGGTATCATTTTTATCGGGAGACTTGGGGGAACGCTGGGTGGAAGGAAATTTGTGGCTCCTCTCAGATTCCAGAACTTTCTGCCACAGAAATGTGAGGAACATGTGGTTTTTTTGCCAAATTATGAGGTTTGCAAAGGATTCTGGGTAACAGAACCTGGACCGAGCCACACAAGTCACCCCATCTTGGATTCCCCTAGGTCTCTAGTTTTCAGAAATGCACAGGTTTGGTAGGTTTCCCTAGGTGCCGGCTAAGCTAGAGGCCAAAATCTACAGGTAGGCACTTTGCAAAAAACACCTTTGTTTTCTTTCAATAATTTGGATGTGTCCACGTTTCGCTTTGGGGCGTTTCCTGTCGCGGGCGCTAGGCCTACCTACACAAGTGAGGTATCATTTTTATCGGGAGACTTGGGGGAACGCTGGGTGGAAGGAAATTTGTGGCTCCTATCAGATTCCAGAACTTTCTGCCACAGAAATGTGAGGAACATGTGTTTTTTTTGCCAAATTTTGAGGTTTGCAAAGGATTCTGGGTAACAGAACCTGGTCCGAGCCACACAAGTCACCCCATCTTGGATTCCCCCAGGTCTCTAGTTTTCAGAAATGCACAGGTTTGGTAGGTTTCCCTAGGTGCCGGCTAAGCTAGAGGCCAAAATCTACAGGTAGGCACTTTGCAAAAAACACCTTTATTTTCTTTCAAAAATTTGGATGTGTCCACGTTTCGCTTTGGGGCGTTTCCTGTCGCGGGCGCTAGGCCTACCTACACAAGTGAGGTATCATTTTTATCGGGAGACTTGGGGGAACGCTGGGTGGAAGGAAATTTGTGGCTCCTATCAGATTCCAGAACTTTCTGCCACAGAAATGTGAGGAACATGTGTTTTTTTTTGCCAAATTTTAAGGTTTGCAAAGGATTCTGGGTAACAGAACCTGGTCCGAGCCACACAAGTCACCCCATCTTGGATTCCCCTAGGTCTCTAAATTTCAGAAATGCACAGGTTTGGTAGGTTTCCCTAGGTGCCGGCTGAGCTAGAGGCCAAAATCTACAGGTAGGCATTTTGCAAAAAACTCCTCTGTTTTCTTTCAAAAACTTGGATGTGTCCACGTTGCGCTTTGGGGCGTTACCTGTCGCGGGCGCTAGGCCTACCCACACAAGTGAGGTATCATTTTTATCGGGAGACTTGGGGGAACGCTGGGTGGAAGGAACTTCGTGGCTCCTCTCAGATTCCAGAACTTTCTGCCACAGAAATGTGAGGAACATGTGTTTTTTTTGCCAAATTATGAGGTTTGCAAAGGATTCTGGGTAACAGAACCTGGACCGAGCCACACAAGTCACCCCATCTTGGATTCCCCTAGGTCTCTAAATTTCAGAAATGCACAGGTTTGGTAGGTTTCCCTAGGTGCCGGCTGAGCTAGAGGCCAAAATCTACAGGTAGGCATTTTGCAAAAAACTCCTCTGTTTTCTTTCAATAATTTGGATGTGTCCACGTTTCGCTTTGGGGCGTTTCCTGTCGCGGGCGCTAGGCCTACCTACACAAGTGAGGTATCATTTTTATCGGGAGACTTGGGGGAACGCTGGGTGGAAGGAAATTTGTGGCTCCTATCAGATTCCAGAACTTTCTGCCACAGAAATGTGAGGAACATGTGTTTTTGTTGCCAAATTTTGAGGTTTGCAAAGGATTCTGGGTAACAGAACCTGGACCGAGCCACACAAGTCACCCCATCTTGGATTCCCCTAGGTCTCTAAATTTCAGAAATGCACAGGTTTGGTAGGTTTCCCTAGGTGCCGGCTAAGCTAGAGGCCAAAATCTACAGGTAGGCACTTTGCAAAAAACACCTTTGTTTTCTTTCAATAATTTGGATGTGTCCACGTTTCGCTTTGGGGCGTCTCCTGTCGCGGGCGCTAGGCCTACCTACACAAGTGAGGTATCATTTTTATCGGGAGACTTGGGGGAACGCTGGGTGGAAGGAAATTTGTGGCTCCTATCAGATTCCAGAACTTTCTGCCACAGAAATGTGAGGAACATGTGTTTTTTTTGCCAAATTTTGAGGTTTGCAAAGGATTCTGGGTAACAGAACCTGGTCCGAGCCACACAAGTCACCCCATCTTGGATTCCCCCAGGTCTCTAGTTTTCAGAAATGCACAGGTTTGGTAGGTTTCCCTAGGTGCCGGCTAAGCTAGAGGCCAAAATCTACAGGTAGGCACTTTGCAAAAAACACCTTTATTTTCTTTCAAAAATTTGGATGTGTCCACGTTTCGCTTTGGGGCGTTTCCTGTCGCGGGCGCTAGGCCTACCTACACAAGTGAGGTATCATTTTTATCGGGAGACATGGGGGAACGCTGGGTGGAAGGAAATTTGTGGCTCCTATCAGATTCCAGAACTTTCAGCCACAGAAATGTGAGGAACATGTGTTTTTTTTGCCAAATTTTAAGGTTTGCAAAGGATTCTGGGTAACAGAACCTGGTCCGAGCCACACAAGTCACCCCATCTTGGATTCCCCTAGGTCTCTAAATTTCAGAAATGCACAGGTTTGGTAGGTTTCCCTAGGTGCCGGCTGAGCTAGAGGCCAAAATCTACAGGTAGGCATTTTGCAAAAAACTCCTCTGTTTTCTTTCAAAAACTTGGATGTGTCCACGTTGCGCTTTGGGGCGTTACCTGTCGCGGGCGCTAGGCCTACCCACACAAGTGAGGTATCATTTTTATCGGGAGACTTGGGGGAACGCTGGGTGGAAGGAACTTCGTGGCTCCTCTCAGATTCCAGAACTTTCTGCCACAGAAATGTGAGGAACATGTGTTTTTTTTGCCAAATTATGAGGTTTGCAAAGGATTCTGGGTAACAGAACCTGGACCGAGCCACACAAGTCACCCCATCTTGGATTCCCCTAGGTCTCTAAATTTCAGAAATGCACAGGTTTGGTAGGTTTCTCTAGGTGCCGGCTGAGCTAGAGGCCAAAATCTACAGGTAGGCATTTTGCAAAAAACTCCTCTGTTTTCTTTCAATAATTTGGATGTGTCCACGTTTCGCTTTGGGGCGTTTCCTGTCGCGGGCGCTAGGCCTACCTACACAAGTGAGGTATCATTTTTATCAGGAGACTTGGGGGAACGCTGGGTGGAAGGAAATTTGTGGCTCCTATCAGATTCCAGAACTTTCTGCCACAGAAATGTGAGGAACATGTGTTTTTGTTGCCAAATTTTGAGGTTTGCAAAGGATTCTGGGTAACAGAACTTGGTCCGAGCCAAGTCACCCCATCTTGGATTCCCCTAGGTCTCTAAATTTCAGAAATGCACAGGTTTGGTAGGTTTCCCTAGGTGCAGGCTAAGCTAGAGGCCAAAATCTACAGGTAGGCACTTTGCAAAAAACACCTTTGTTTTCTTTAAAAAATTTGGATGTGTCCTCGTTGCGCTTTGGGGCGTTTCCTGTCGCGGGCGCTAGGCCTACCCACACAAGTGAGGTATCATTTTTATTGGGAGACTTGGGGGAACGCTGGGTGGAAGGAAATTTGTGGCTCCTCTCAGATTCCAGAACTTTCTGCCACAGAAATGTGAGGAACATGTGTTTTTTTTGCCAAATTTTGAGGTTTGCAAAGGATTCTGGGAAACAGAACCTGGTCCGAGCCACACAGGTCACCCCATCTTGGATTCCCCTAGGTCTCTAGTTTTCAGAAATGCACAGGTTTGGTAGGTTTCCCTAGGTGCCGGCTGAGCTAGAGGCCAAAACCTACAGGTAGGCACTTTGCAAAAAACACCTCTGTTTTCTTTAAAAAATTTGGATGTGTCCACGTTGCGCTTTGGGTCGTTTCCTGTCACGGGCGCTAGGCCTACCCACACAAGTGAGGTATCATTTTTATCGGGAGACTTGGGGGAATGCTGGGTGGAAGGAAATTTGTGGCTCCTCTACTATTCCAGAACTTTCTGCCACAGAAATGTGAGAAACATGTGCTTTTTTAGCCAAATTTTGAGGTTTGCAAAAGATTCTGGGTAACAGAACCTAGTCCGAGCCACACAAGTCACCCCATCTTGGATTCCCCTAGGTCTCTAGTTTTCAGAAATGCACAGGTTTGGTAGGTTTCCCTAGGTGCCGGATGAGCTAGAGGCCAAAATCTACAGGTAGGCACTTTGCAAAAAACACCTCTGTTTTCTTTCAAAAATTTGGATGTGTCCACGTTGCGCTTTGGGGCGTTTCCTGTCGCGGGCGCTAGGCCTACCCACACAAGTGAGGTATCATTTTTATCGGGAGACTTGGGGAACGCTGGGTGGAAGGAAATTTGTGGCTCCTCTCAGATTCCAGAACTTTTTGCCACAGAAATGTGAGGAACGTGTGTTTTTTTTGCCAAATTATGAGGTTTGCAAAGGATTCTGGGTAACAGAACCTGGTCCGAGCCACACAAGTCACCCCATCTTGGATTTCCCTAGGTCTCTAGTTTTCAGAAATGCACAGGTTTGGTAGGTTTCCCTAGGTGCCGGCTAAGCTAGAGGCCAAAATCTACAGGTAGGCACTTTGCAAAAAACACCTTTGTTTTCTTTAAAAAATTTGGATGTGTCCACGTTTCGCTTTGGGGCGTTTCCTGTCGCGGGCGCTAGGCCTACCTACACAAGTGAGGTATCATTTTTATCGGGAGACTTGGGGGAACGCTGGGTGGAAGGAAATTTGTGGCTCCTATCAGATTCCAGAACTTTCTGCCACAGAAATGTGAGGAACATGTGTTTTTTTTGCCAAATTTTGGGGTTTGCAAAGGATTCTGGGTAACAGAACCTGGTCCGAGCCACACAAGTCACCCCATCTTGGATTCCCCTAGGTCTCTAGTTTTCAGAAATGCACAGGTTTGGTAGGTTTCCCTAGGTGCCGGCTGAGCTAGAGGCCAGAATCTACAGGTAGGCATTTTGCAAAAAACACCTCTGTTTTCTTTCAAAAACTTGGATGTTTCCACGTTGCGCTTTGGGGCGTTTCCTGTCGCGGGCGCTATGCCTACCCACACAAGTGAGGTATCATTTTTATCGGGAGACTTGGGGGAATGCTGGGTGGAAGGAAATTTGTGGCTCCTCAGATTCCAGAACTTTCTGCCACAGAAATGTGAGGAACATGTGCTTTTTTAGCCACATTTTGAGGTTTGAAAGGATTCTGGGTAACAGAACCTGGTCCGAGCCACACAAGTCACTCCATCTTGGATTCCCCTAGGTCTCTAGTTTTCAGAAATGCACAGGTTTGGTAGGTTTCCCTAGTTGCCGGCTGAGCTAGAGGCCAAAATCTACAGGTAACACTTTGCAAAAAACACCTCTGTTTTCTTTAAAACATTTGGATGTGTCCACGTTGCGCTTTGGGGCGTTACCTGTCGCGGGCGCTAGGCCTACCCACACAAGTGAGGTATCATTTTTATCGGGAGACTTGGGGGAAGGCTGGGTGGAAGGAAATTCGTGGCTCCTCTCAGATTCCAGAACTTTCTGCCACAGAAATGTGAGGAACATGTGTTTTTTTTGCCAAATTATGAGGTTTGCAAAGGATTCTGGGTAACAGAACCTGGACCGAGCCACACAAGTCACCCAATCTTGGATTCCCCTAGGTCTCTAGTTTTCAGAAATGCACAGGTTTGGTAGGTTTCCCTAGGTGCCGGCTAAGCTAGAGGCCAAAATCTACAGGTAGGCACTTTGCAAAAAACACCTTTGTTTTCTTTCAATAATTTGGATGTGTCCACGTTTCGCTTTGGGGCGTTTCCTGTCGCGGGCGCTAGGCCTACCTACACAAGTGAGGTATCATTTTTATCGGGAGACTTGGGGGAACGCTGGGTGGAAGGAAATTTGTGGCTCCTATCAGATTCCAGAACTTTCTGCCACAGAAATGTGAGGAACATGTGTTTTTTTTGCCAAATTTTGAGGTTTGCAAAGGATTCTGGGTAACAGAACTTGGTCCGAGCCAAGTCACCCCATCTCGGATTCCCCTAGGTCTCTAAATTTCAGAAATGCACAGGTTTGGTAGGTTTCCCTAGGTGCAGGCTAAGCTAGAGGCCAAAATCTACAGGTAGGCACTTTGCAAAAAACACCTTTGTTTTCTTTCAAAAATTTGGATGTGTCCTCGTTGCGCTTTGGGGCGTTTCCTGTCGCGGGCGCTAGGCCTACCCACACAAGTGAGGTATCATTTTTATCGGGAGACTTGGGGGAACGCTGGGTGGAAGGAAATTTGTGGCTCCTCTCAGATTCCAGAACTTTCTGCCACAGAAATGTGAGGAACATGTGTTTTTTTTGCCAAATTTTGAGGTTTGTAAAGGATTCTGGGAAACAGAAACTGGTCCGAGCCACACAGGTCACCCCATCTTGGATTCCCCTAGGTCTCTAGTTTTCAGAAATGCACAGGTTTGGTTGGTTTCCCTAGGTGCCGGCTGAGCTAGAGGCCAAAATCTACAGGTAGGCACTTTGCAAAAAACACCTCTGTTTTCTTTCAAAAATTTGGATGTGTCCACGTTGCGCTTTGGGGCGTTTCCTGTCGCGGGCGCTAGGCCTACCCACACAAGTGAGGTATCATTTTTATCGGGACACCTGGGGGAATGCTGGATGGAAGGAAATTTGTGGCTCCTCTACTATTCCAGAACTTTCTGCCACAGAAATGTGAGGAACATGTGCTTTTTTAGCCAAATTTTGAGGTTTGCAAAGGATTCTGGGTAACAGAACCTGGTCCGAGCCACACAAGTCACCCCATCTTGGATTCCCCTAGGTCTCTAGTTTTCAGAAATGCACAGGTTTGGTAGGTTTCCCTAGGTGCCGGCTAAGCTAGAGGCCAAAATCTACAGGTAGGCACTTTGCAAAAAACACCTTTGTTTTCTTTCAAAAATTTGGATGTGTCCACGTTTCGCTTTGGGGCGTTTCCTGTCGCGGGCGCTAGGCCTACCTACACAAGTGAGGTATCATTTTTATCGGGAGACTTGGGGGAACGCTGGGTGGAAGGAAATTTGTGGCTCCTATCAGATTCCAGAACTTTCTGCCACAGAAATGTGAGGAACATGTATTTTTTTTGCCAAATTTTGGGGTTTGCAAAGGATTCTGGGTAACAGAACCTGGTCCGAGCCACACAAGTCACCCCATCTTGGATTCCCCTAGGTCTCTAGTTTTCAGAAATGCACAGGTTTGGTAGGTTTCCCTAGGTGCCGGCTGAGCTAGAGGCCAAAATCTACAGGTAGGCATTTTGCAAAAAACACCTCTGTTTTCTTTCAAAAACTTGGATGTGTCCACGTTGCGCTTTGGGGCGTTTCCTGTCGCGGGCGCTAGGCCTACCCACACAAGTGAGGTATCATTTTTATCGGGAGACTTGGGGGAATGCTGGGTGGATGGAAATTTGTGGCTCCTCTCAGATTCCAGAACTTTCTGCCACAGAAATGTGAGGAACATGTGCTTTTTTAGCCACATTTTGAGGTTTGAAAGGATTCTGGGTAACAGAACCTGGTCCGAGCCACACAAGTCACTCCATCTTGGATTCCCCTAGGTCTCTAGTTTTCAGAAATGCACAGATTTGGTAGGTTTCCCTAGTTGCCGGCTGAGCTAGAGGCCAAAATCTACAGGTAACACTTTGCAAAAAACACCTCTGTTTTCTTTAAAACATTTGGATGTGTCCACGTTGCGCTTTGGGGCGTTACCTGTCGCGGGCGCTAGGCCTACCCACACAAGTGAGGTATCATTTTTATCGGGAGACTTGGGGGAACGCTGGGTGGAAGGAAATTTGTGGCTCCTCTCAGATTCCAGAACTTTCTGCCACAGAAATGTGAGGAACATGTGTTTTTTTTGCCAAATTATGAGGTTTGCAAAGGATTCTGGGTAACAGAACCTGGTCCGAGCCACACAAGTCACTCCATCTTGGATTCCCCTAGGTCTCTAGTTTTCAGAAATGCACAGGTTTGGTAGGTTTCCCCAGGTGTCGGCTAAGCTAGAGGCCAAAATCTACAGGTAGGCACTTTGCAAAAAACACCTTTGTTTTCTTTCAAAAATTTGGATGTGTCCACGTTTCGCTTTGGGGCGTTTCCTGTCGCGGGCGCTAGGCCTACCTACACAAGTGAGGTATTATTTTTATCGGGAGACTTGGGGGAACGCTGGGTGGAAGGAAATGTGTGGCTCCTATCAGATTCCAGAACTTTCTGCCACAGAAATGTGAGGAACATGTGTTTTTTTTGCTAAATTTTGAGGTTTGCAAAGGATTCTGGGTAACAGAACCTGGTCCGAGCCACACAAGTCACCCCATCTTGGATTCCCCTAGGTCTCTAAATTTCAGAAATGCACAGGTTTGGTAGGTTTCCCTAGGTGCAGGCTAAGCTAGAGGCCAAAATCTACAGGTAGGCACTTTGCAAAAAACACCTTTGTTTTCTTTCAAAAATTTGGATGTGTCCTCGTTGCGCTTTGGGGCGTTTCCTGTCGCGGGCGCTAGGCCTACCCACACAAGTGAGGTATAATTTTTATCGGGAGACTTGGGGGAACGCTGGGTGGAAGGAAATTTGTGGCTCCTCTCAGATTCCAGAACTTTCTGCCACAGAAATGTGAGGAACATGTGTTTTTTTTTGCCAAATTTTGAGGTTTGTAAAGGATTCTGGGAAACAGAAACTGGTCCGAGCCACACAGGTCACCCCATCTTGGATTCCCCTAGGTCTCTAGTTTTCAGAAATGCACAGATTTGGTAGGTTTCCCTAGTTGCCGGCTGAGCTAGAGGCCAAAATCTACAGGTAACACTTTGCAAAAAACACCTCTGTTTTCTTTAAAACATTTGGATGTGTCCACGTTGCGCTTTGGGGCGTTACCTGTCGCGGGCGCTAGGCCTACCCACACAAGTGAGGTATCATTTTTATCGGGAGACTTGGGGGAACGCTGGGTGGAAGGAAATTTGTGGCTCCTCTCAGATTCCAAAACTTTCTGCCACAGAAATGTGAGGAACATGTGTTTTTTTTGCCAAATTTTGAGGTTTGTAAAGGATTCTGGGAAACAGAACCTGGTCCGAGCCACACAAGTCACCCCATCTCGGATTCCCCTAGGTCTCTAGTTTTCAGAAATGCACAGGTTTGGTAGGTTTCCCTAGGTGCCGGATGAGCTAGAGGCCAAAATCTACAGGTAGGCACTTTGCAAAGCACACCTCTGTTTTCTTTCAAAAATTTGGATGAGTACACGTTGCGCTTTGGGGCGTTTCCTGTCGCGGGCACTAGGCCTACCTACACAAGTGAGGTATCATTTTTATCGGGAGACTTGGGGGAACGCTGGGTGGAAGGAAATTTGTGGCTCCTATCAGATTCCAGAACTTTCTGCCACAGAAATGTGAGGAACATGTGTCTTTTTTGCCAAATTTTGAGGTTTGCAAAGGATTCTGGGTAACAGAACCTGGTCCGAGCCACACCAGTCACCCCATCTTGGATTCCCCTAGGTCTATAGTTTTCAGAAATGCACAGGTTTGGTAGGTTTCCCTAGGTGCCGGCTATGCTAGAGGCCAAAATCTACAGGTAGGCACTTTGCAAAAAACACCTTTGTTTTCTTTCAAAAATTTGGATGTGTCCACGTTTCGCTTTGGGGCGTTTCCTGTCACGGGCGCTAGGCCTACCTACACAAGTGAGGTATAATTTTTATCGGGAGACTTGGGGGAACGCTGGGTGGAAGGAAATTTGTGGCTCCTATCAGATTCCAGAACTTTCTGCCACAGAAATGTGAGGAACATGTGTTTTTTTTGCCAAATTTTGAGGTTTGTAAAGGATTCTGGGAAACAGAACCTGGTCCGAGCCACACAAGTCACCCCATCTTGGATTCCCCTAGGTCTCTAGTTTTCAGAAATGCACAGGTTTGGTAGGTTTCCCTAGGTGTCGGATGAGCTAGAGGCCAAAATCTACAGGTAGGCACTTTGCAAAAAACACCTCTGTTTTCTTTCAAAAAATTGGATGTGTCCACGTTGCATTTTGGGGCGTTTCCTGTCGCGGGCGCTAGGCCTACCCACACAAGTGAGGTATCATTTTTATCGGGAGACTTGGGGGAACGCTGCGTGGAAGGAAATTTGTGGCTCCTCTCAGATTCCATAACTTTTTGCTACAGAAATGTGAGGAACGTGTGTTTTTTTTGCCAAATTATGAGGTTTGCAAAGGATTCTGGGTAACAGAACCTGGTCTGAGCCACACAAGTCACCCCATCTTGGATTCCCCTAGGTCTCTAGTTTTCAGAAATGCACAGGTTTGGTAGGTTTCCCTAGGTGCCGGCTACGCTAGAGGCCAAAATCTACAGGTAGGCACTTTGCAAAAAACACCTTTGTTTTCTTTCAAAAATTTGGATGTGTCCACGTTTCGCTTTGGGGCGTTTCCTGTCGCGGGCGCTAGGCATACCTACACAAGTGAGGTATCATTTTTATCGGGAGACTTGGGGGGAACGCTGGGTGGAAGGAAATTTGTGGCTCCTATCAGATTCCAGAACTTTCTGCCACAGAAATGTGAGGAACATGTGGTTTTTTTGCCAAATTTTGAGGTTTGCAAAGGATTCTGGGTAACAGAACCTGGTCCGAGCCACACAAGTCACCCCATCTTGGATTCCCCTAGGTCTCTAAATTTCAGAAATGCACAGGTTTGGTAGGTTTCCCTAGGTGCCGGCTGAGCTAGAGGCCAAAATCTACAGGTAGGCATTTTGCAAAAAACTCCTCTGTTTTCTTTCAAAAACTTGGATGTGTCCACGTTGCGCTTTGGGGCGTTTCCTGTCGCGGGCGCTAGGCCTACCCACACAAGTGAGGTATCATTTTTATCGGGAGACTTGGGGGAATGCTGGGTGGAAGGGAATTTGTGGCTCCTCTCAGATTCCAGAACTTTCTGCCACAGAAATGTGAGGAACATGTGATTTTTTAGCCACATTTTGAGGTTTGAAAGGATTCTGGGTAACAGAACCTGGTCGGAGCCACACAAGTCACTCCATCTTGGATTCCCCTAGGTCTCTAGTTTTCAGAAATGCACAGGTTTGGTAGGTTTCCCTAGTTGCCGGCTGAGCTAGAGGCCAAAATCTACAGGTAACACTTTGCAAAAAACACCTCTGTTTTCTTTAAAACATTTGGATGTGTCCACGTTGCGCTTTGGGGCGTTACCTGTCGCGGGCGCTAGGCCTACCCACACAAGTGAGGTATCATTTTTATCGGGAGACTTGGGGGAACGCTGGGTGGAAGGAAATTTGTGGCTCCTCTCAGATTCCAGAACTTTCTGCCACAGAAATGTGAGGAACATGTGGTTTTTTTGCCAAATTATGAGGTTTGCAAAGGATTCTGGGTAACAGACCCTGGACCAAGCCACACAAGTCACCCCATCTTGGATTCCCCTAGGTCTCTAGTTTTCAGAAATGCACAGGTTTGGTAGGTTTCCCTAGGTGCCGGCTAAGCTAGAGGCCAAAATCTACAGGTAGGCACTTTGCAAAAAACACCTTTGTTTTCTTTCAATAATTTGGATGTGTCCACGTTTCGCTTTGGGGCGTTTCCTGTCGCGGGCGCTAGGCCTACCTACACAAGTGAGGTATCATTTTTATCGGGAGACTTGGGGGAACGCTGGGTGGAAGGAAATTTGTGGCTCCTATCAGATTCCAGAACTTTCTGCCACAGAAATGTGAGGAACATGTGTTTTTTTTGCCAAATTTTGAGGTTTGCAAAGGATTCTGGGTAACAGAACTTGGTCCGAGCCAAGTCACCCCATCTTGGATTCCCCTAGGTCTCTAAATTTCAGAAATGCACAGGTTTGGTAGGTTTCCCTAGGTGCAGGCTAAGCTAGAGGCCAAAATCTACAGGTAGGCACTTTGCAAAAAACACCTTTGTTTTCTTTCAAAAATTTGGATGTGTCCTCGTTGCGCTTTGGGGCGTTTCCTGTCGCGGACGCTAGGCCTACCCACACAAGTGAGGTATCATTTTTATTGGGAGAATTGGGGGAACGCTGGGTGGAAGGAAATTTGTGGCTCCTCTCAGATTCCAGAACTTTCTGCCACAGAAATGTGAGGAACATGTGTTTGTTTTGCCAAATTTTGAGGTTTGTAAAGGATTCTGGGAAACAGAACCTGGTCCGAGCCACACAGGTCACCCCATCTTGGATTCCCCTAGGTCTCTAGTTTTCAGAAATGCACAGGTTTGGTAGGTTTCCCTAGGTGCCGGCTGAGCTAGAGGCCAAAACCTACAGGTAGGCACTTTGCAAAAAACACCTCTGTTTTCTTTCAAAAATTTGGATGTGTCCACGTTGCGCTTTGGGGCGTTTCCTGTCGCGGGCGCTAGGCCTACCCACACAAGTGAGGTATCATTTTTATCGGGAGACTTGGGGGAATGCTGGGTGGAAGGAAATTTGTGGCTCCTCTACTATTCCAGAACTTTCTGCCACAGAAATGTGAGGAACATGTGCTTTTTTAGCCAAATTTTGAGGTTTGCAAAAGATTCTGGGTAACAGAACCTGGTCCGAGCCACACAAGTCACCCCATCTTGGATTCCCCTAGGTCTCTAGTTTTCAGAAATGCACAGGTTTGGTAGGTTTCCCTAGGTGTCGGATGAGCTAGAGGCCAAAATCTACAGGTAGGCACTTTGCAAAAAACACCTCTGTTTTCTTTCAAAAAATTGGATGTGTCCACGTTGCGCTTTGGGGCGTTTCCTGTCGCGGGCGCTAGGCCTACCCACACAAGTGAGGTATCATTTTTATCGGGAGACTTGGGGGAACGCTGCGTGGAAGGAAATTTGTGGCTCCTCTCAGATTCCAGAACTTTTTGCCACAGAAATGTGAGGAACGTGTTTTTTTTTTGCCAAATTATGAGGTTTGCAAAGGATTCTGGGTAACAGAACCTGGTCTGAGCCACACAAGTCACCCCATCTTGGATTCCCCTAGGTCTCTAGTTTTCAGAAATGCACAGGTTTGGTAGGTTTCCCTAGGTGCCGGCTACGCTAGAGGCCAAAATCTACAGGTAGGCACTTTGCAAAAAACACCTTTGTTTTCTTTCAAAAATTTGGATGTGTCCACGTTTCGCTTTGGGGCGTTTCCTGTCGCTGGCGCTAGGCATACCTACACAAGTGAGGTATCATTTTTATCGGGAGACTTGGGGGAACGCTGGGTGGAAGGAAATTTGTGGCTCCTATCAGATTCCAGAACTTTCTGCCACAGAAATGTGAGGAACATGTGTTTTTTTTGCCAAATTTTGAGGTTTGCAAAGGATTCTGGGTAACAGAACCTGGTCCGAGCCACACAAGTCACCCCATCTTGGATTCCCCTAGGTCTCTAAATTTCAGAAATGCACAGGTTTGGTAGGTTTCCCTAGGTGCCGGCTGAGCTAGAGGCCAAAATCTACAGGTAGGCATTTTGCAAAAAACTCCTCTGTTTTCTTTCAAAAACTTGGATGTGTCCACGTTGCGCTTTGGGGCGTTTCCTGTCGCGGGCGCTAGGCCTACCCACACAAGTGAGGTATCATTTTTATCGGGAGACTTGGGGGAACGCTGGGTGGAAGGAAATTTGTGGCTCCTCTCAGATTCCAGAACTTTCTGCCACAGAAATGTGAGGAACATGTGGTTTTTTTGCCAAATTATGAGGTTTGCAAAGGATTCTGGGTAACAGAACCTGGACCGAGCCACACAAGTCACCCCATCTTGGATTCCCCTAGGTCTCTAGTTTTCAGAAATGCACAGGTTTGGTAGGTTTCCCTAGGTGCCGGCTAAGCTAGAGGCCAAAATCTACAGGTAGGCACTTTGCAAAAAACACCTTTGTTTTCTTTCAATAATTTGGATGTGTCCACGTTTCGCTTTGGGGCGTTTCCTGTCGCGGGCGCTAGGCCTACCTACACAAGTGAGGTATCATTTTTATCGGGAGACTTGGGGGAACGCTGGGTGGAAGGAAATTTGTGGCTCCTATCAGATTCCAGAACTTTCTGCCACAGAAATGTGAGGAACATGTGTTTTTTTTGCCAAATTTTGAGGTTTGCAAAGGATTCTGGGTAACAGAACCTGGTCCGAGCCACACAAGTCACCCCATCTTGGATTCCCCCAGGTCTCTAGTTTTCAGAAATGCACAGGTTTGGTAGGTTTCCCTAGGTGCCGGCTAAGCTAGAGGCCAAAATCTACAGGTAGGCACTTTGCAAAAAACACCTTTATTTTCTTTCAAAAATTTGGATGTGTCCACGTTTCGCTTTGGGGCGTTTCCTGTCGCGGGCGCTAGGCCTACCTACACAAGTGAGGTATCATTTTTATCGGGAGACTTGGGGGAACGCTGGGTGGAAGGAAATTTGTGGCTCCTATCAGATTCCAGAACTTTCTGCCACAGAAATGTGAGGAACATGTGTTTTTTTTTGCCAAATTTTAAGGTTTGCAAAGGATTCTGGGTAACAGAACCTGGTCCGAGCCACACAAGTCACCCCATCTTGGATTCCCCTAGGTCTCTAAATTTCAGAAATGCACAGGTTTGGTAGGTTTCCCTAGGTGCCGGCTGAGCTAGAGGCCAAAATCTACAGGTAGGCATTTTGCAAAAAACTCCTCTGTTTTCTTTCAAAAACTTGGATGTGTCCACGTTGCGCTTTGGGGCGTTACCTGTCGCGGGCGCTAGGCCTACCCACACAAGTGAGGTATCATTTTTATCGGGAGACTTGGGGGAACGCTGGGTGGAAGGAACTTCGTGGCTCCTCTCAGATTCCAGAACTTTCTGCCACAGAAATGTGAGGAACATGTGTTTTTTTTGCCAAATTATGAGGTTTGCAAAGGATTCTGGGTAACAGAACCTGGACCGAGCCACACAAGTCACCCCATCTTGGATTCCCCTAGGTCTCTAAATTTCAGAAATGCACAGGTTTGGTAGGTTTCCCTAGGTGCCGGCTGAGCTAGAGGCCAAAATCTACAGGTAGGCATTTTGCAAAAAACTCCTCTGTTTTCTTTCAATAATTTGGATGTGTCCACGTTTCGCTTTGGGGCGTTTCCTGTCGCGGGCGCTAGGCCTACCTACACAAGTGAGGTATCATTTTTATCGGGAGACTTGGGGGAACGCTGGGTGGAAGGAAATTTGTGGCTCCTATCAGATTCCAGAACTTTCTGCCACAGAAATGTGAGGAACATGTGTTTTTTTTGCCAAATTTTGAGGTTTGCAAAGGATTCTGGGTAACAGAACCTGGTCCGAGCCACACAAGTCACCCCATCTTGGATTCCCCCAGGTCTCTAGTTTTCAGAAATGCACAGGTTTGGTAGGTTTCCCTAGGTGCCGGCTAAGCTAGAGGCCAAAATCTACAGGTAGGCACTTTGCAAAAAACACCTTTATTTTCTTTCAAAAATTTGGATGTGTCCACGTTTCGCTTTGGGGCGTTTCCTGTCGCGGGCGCTAGGCCTACCTACACAAGTGAGGTATCATTTTTATCGGGAGACTTGGGGGAACGCTGGGTGGAAGGAAATTTGTGGCTCCTATCAGATTCCAGAACTTTCTGCCACAGAAATGTGAGGAACATGTGTTTTTTTTGCCAAATTTTAAGGTTTGCAAAGGATTCTGGGTAACAGAACCTGGTCCGAGCCACACAAGTCACCCCATCTTGGATTCCCCTAGGTCTCTAAATTTCAGAAATGCACAGGTTTGGTAGGTTTCCCTAGGTGCCGGCTGAGCTAGAGGCCAAAATCTACAGGTAGGCATTTTGCAAAAAACTCCTCTGTTTTCTTTCAAAAACTTGGATGTGTCCACGTTGCGCTTTGGGGCGTTACCTGTCGCGGGCGCTAGGCCTACCCACACAAGTGAGGTATCATTTTTATCGGGAGACTTGGGGGAACGCTGGGTGGAAGGAACTTCGTGGCTCCTCTCAGATTCCAGAACTTTCTGCCACAGAAATGTGAGGAACATGTGTTTTTTTTGCCAAATTATGAGGTTTGCAAAGGATTCTGGGTAACAGAACCTGGACCGAGCCACACAAGTCACCCCATCTTGGATTCCCCTAGGTCTCTAAATTTCAGAAATGCACAGGTTTGGTAGGTTTCCCTAGGTGCCGGCTGAGCTAGAGGCCAAAATCTACAGGTAGGCATTTTGCAAAAAACTCCTCTGTTTTCTTTCAATAATTTGGATGTGTCCACGTTTCGCTTTGGGGCGTTTCCTGTCGCGGGCGCTAGGCCTACCTACACAAGTGAGGTATCATTTTTATCGGGAGACTTGGGGGAACGCTGGGTGGAAGGAAATTTGTGGCTCCTATCAGATTCCAGAACTTTCTGCCACAGAAATGTGAGGAACATGTGTTTTTTTTGCCAAATTTTGAGGTTTGCAAAGGATTCTGGGTAACAGAACCTGGTCCGAGCCACACAAGTCACCCCATCTTGGATTCCCCCAGGTCTCTAGTTTTCAGAAATGCACAGGTTTGGTAGGTTTCCCTAGGTGCCGGCTAAGCTAGAGGCCAAAATCTACAGGTAGGCACTTTGCAAAAAACACCTTTATTTTCTTTCAAAAATTTGGATGTGTCCACGTTTCGCTTTGGGGCGTTTCCTGTCGCGGGCGCTAGGCCTACCTACACAAGTGAGGTATCATTTTTATCGGGAGACTTGGGGGAACGCTGGGTGGAAGGAAATTTGTGGCTCCTATCAGATTCCAGAACTTTCTGCCACAGAAATGTGAGGAACATGTGTTTTTTTTGCCAAATTTTAAGGTTTGCAAAGGATTCTGGGTAACAGAACCTGGTCCGAGCCACACAAGTCACCCCATCTTGGATTCCCCTAGGTCTCTAAATTTCAGAAATGCACAGGTTTGGTAGGTTTCCCTAGGTGCCGGCTGAGCTAGAGGCCAAAATCTACAGGTAGGCATTTTGCAAAAAACTCCTCTGTTTTCTTTCAAAAACTTGGATGTGTCCACGTTGCGCTTTGGGGCGTTACCTGTCGCGGGCGCTAGGCCTACCCACACAAGTGAGGTATCATTTTTATCGGGAGACTTGGGGGAACGCTGGGTGGAAGGAACTTCGTGGCTCCTCTCAGATTCCAGAACTTTCTGCCACAGAAATGTGAGGAACATGTGTTTTTTTTGCCAAATTATGAGGTTTGCAAAGGATTCTGGGTAACAGAACCTGGACCGAGCCACACAAGTCACCCCATCTTGGATTCCCCTAGGTCTCTAAATTTCAGAAATGCACAGGTTTGGTAGGTTTCTCTAGGTGCCGGCTGAGCTAGAGGCCAAAATCTACAGGTAGGCATTTTGCAAAAAACTCCTCTGTTTTCTTTCAATAATTTGGATGTGTCCACGTTTCGCTTTGGGGCGTTTCCTGTCGCGGGCGCTAGGCCTACCTACACAAGTGAGGTATCATTTTTATCGGGAGACTTGGGGGAACGCTGGGTGGAAGGAAATTTGTGGCTCCTATCAGATTCCAGAACTTTCTGCCACAGAAATGTGAGGAACATGTGTTTTTGTTGCCAAATTTTGAGGTTTGCAAAGGATTCTGGGTAACAGAACTTGGTCCGAGCCAAGTCACCCCATCTTGGATTCCCCTAGGTCTCTAAATTTCAGAAATGCACAGGTTTGGTAGGTTTCCCTAGGTGCAGGCTAAGCTAGAGGCCAAAATCTACAGGTAGGCACTTTGCAAAAAACACCTTTGTTTTCTTTAAAAAATTTGGATGTGTCCTCGTTGCGCTTTGGGGCGTTTCCTGTCGCGGGCGCTAGGCCTACCCACACAAGTGAGGTATCATTTTTATTGGGAGACTTGGGGGAACGCTGGGTGGAAGGAAATTTGTGGCTCCTCTCAGATTCCAGAACTTTCTGCCACAGAAATGTGAGGAACATGTGTTTTTTTTGCCAAATTTTGAGGTTTGCAAAGGATTCTGGGAAACAGAACCTGGTCCGAGCCACACAGGTCACCCCATCTTGGATTCCCCTAGGTCTCTAGTTTTCAGAAATGCACAGGTTTGGTAGGTTTCCCTAGGTGCCGGCTGAGCTAGAGGCCAAAACCTACAGGTAGGCACTTTGCAAAAAACACCTCTGTTTTCTTTAAAAAATTTGGATGTGTCCACGTTGCGCTTTGGGGCGTTTCCTGTCACGGGCGCTAGGCCTACCCACACAAGTGAGGTATCATTTTTATCGGGAGACTTGGGGGAATGCTGGGTGGAAGGAAATTTGTGGCTCCTCTACTATTCCAGAACTTTCTGCCACAGAAATGTGAGGAACATGTGCTTTTTTAGCCAAATTTTGAGGTTTGCAAAAGATTCTGGGTAACAGAACCTAGTCCGAGTAACACAAGTCACCCCATCTTGGATTCCCCTAGGTCTCTAGTTTTCAGAAATGCACAGGTTTGGTAGGTTTCCCTAGGTGCCGGATGAGCTAGAGGCCAAAATCTACAGGTAGGCACTTTGCAAAAAACACCTCTGTTTTCTTTCAAAAATTTGGATGTGTCCACGTTGCGCTTTGGGGCGTTTCCTGTCGCGGGCGCTAGGCCTACCCACACAAGTGAGGTATCATTTTTATCGGGAGACTTGGGGAACGCTGGGTGGAAGGAAATTTGTGGCTCCTCTCAGATTCCAGAACTTTTTGCCACAGAAATGTGAGGAACGTGTGTTTTTTTTTGCCAAATTATGAGGTTTGCAAAGGATTCTGGGTAACAGAACCTGGTCCGAGCCACACAAGTCACCCCATCTTGGATTCCCCTAGGACTCTAGTTTTCAGAAATGCACAGGTTTGGTAGGTTTCCCTAGGTGCCGGCTGAGCTAGAGGCCAGAATCTACAGGTAGGCATTTTGCAAAAAACACCTCTGTTTTCTTTCAAAAACTTGGATGTTTCCACGTTGCGCTTTGGGGCGTTTCCTGTCGCGGGCGCTATGCCTACCCACACAAGTGAGGTATCATTTTTATCGGGAGACTTGGGGGAATGCTGGGTGGAAGGAAATTTGTGGCTCCTCAGATTCCAGAACTTTCTGCCACAGAAATGTGAGGAACATGTGCTTTTTTAGCCACATTTTGAGGTTTGAAAGGATTCTGGGTAACAGAACCTGGTCCGAGCCACACAAGTCACTCCATCTTGGATTCCCCTAGGTCTCTAGTTTTCAGAAATGCACAGGTTTGGTAGGTTTCCCTAGTTGCCGGCTGAGCTAGAGGCCAAAATCTACAGGTAACACTTTGCAAAAAACACCTCTGTTTTCTTTAAAACATTTGGATGTGTCCACGTTGCGCTTTGGGGCGTTACCTGTCGCGGGCGCTAGGCCTACCCACACAAGTGAGGTATCATTTTTATCGGGAGACTTGGGGGAAGGCTGGGTGGAAGGAAATTCGTGGCTCCTCTCAGATTCCAGAACTTTCTGCCACAGAAATGTGAGGAACATGTGTTTTTTTTGCCAAATTATGAGGTTTGCAAAGGATTCTGGGTAACAGAACCTGGACCGAGCCACACAAGTCACCCCATCTTGGATTCCCCTAGGTCTCTAGTTTTCAGAAATGCACAGGTTTGGTAGGTTTCCCTAGGTGCCGGCTAAGCTAGAGGCCAAAATCTACAGGTAGGCACTTTGCAAAAAACACCTTTGTTTTCTTTCAATAATTTGGATGTGTCCACGTTTCGCTTTGGGGCGTTTCCTGTCGCGGGCGCTAGGCCTACCTACACAAGTGAGGTATCATTTTTATCGGGAGACTTGGGGGAACGCTGGGTGGAAGGAAATTTGTGGCTCCTATCAGATTCCAGAACTTTCTGCCACAGAAATGTGAGGAACATGTGTTTTTTTTGCCAAATTTTGAGGTTTGCAAAGGATTCTGGGTAACAGAACTTGGTCCGAGCCAAGTCACCCCATCTCGGATTCCCCTAGGTCTCTAAATTTCAGAAATGCACAGGTTTGGTAGGTTTCCCTAGGTGCAGGCTAAGCTAGAGGCCAAAATCTACAGGTAGGCACTTTGCAAAAAACACCTTTATTTTCTTTCAAAAATTTGGATGTGTCCACGTTTCGCTTTGGGGCGTTTCCTGTCGCGGGCGCTAGGCCTACCTACACAAGTGAGGTATCATTTTTATCGGGAGACTTGGGGGAACGCTGGGTGGAAGGAAATTTGTGGCTCCTATCAGATTCCAGAACTTTCTGCCACAGAAATGTGAGGAACATGTGTTTTTTTTGCCAAATTTTAAGGTTTGCAAAGGATTCTGGGTAACAGAACCTGGTCCGAGCCACACAAGTCACCCCATCTTGGATTCCCCTAGGTCTCTAAATTTAAGAAATGCACAGGTTTGGTAGGTTTCCCTAGGTGCCGGCTGAGCTAGAGGCCAAAATCTAAAGGTAGGCATTTTGCAAAAAACTCCTCTGTTTTCTTTCAAAAACTTGGATGTGTCCACGTTGCGCTTTGGGGCGTTACCTGTCGCAGGCGCTAGGCCTACCCACACAAGTGAGGTATCATTTTTATCGGGAGACTTGGGGGAACGCTGGGTGGAAGGAACTTCATGGCTCCTCTCAGATTCCAGAACTTTCTGCCACAGAAATGTGAGGAACATGTGTTTTTTTTGCCAAATTATGAGGTTTGCAAAGGATTCTGGGTAACAGAACCTGGACCGAGCCACACAAGTCACCCCATCTTGGATTCCCCTAGGTCTCTAAATTTCAGAAATGCACAGGTTTGGTAGGTTTCCCTAGGTGCCGGCTGAGCTAGAGGCCAAAATCTACAGGTAGGCATTTTGCAAAAAACTCCTCTGTTTTCTTTCAATAATTTGGATGTGTCCACGTTTCGCTTTGGGGCGTTTCCTGTCGCGGGCGCTAGGCCTACCTACACAAGTGAGGTATCATTTTTATCGGGAGACTTGGGGGAACGCTGGGTGGAAGGAAATTTGTGGCTCCTATCAGATTCCAGAACTTTCTGCCACAGAAATGTGAGGAACATGTGTTTTTGTTGCCAAATTTTGAGGTTTGCAAAGGATTCTGGGTAACAGAACCTGGACCGAGCCACACAAGTCACCCCATCTTGGATTCCCCTAGGTCTCTAAATTTCAGAAATGCACAGGTTTGGTAGGTTTCTCTAGGTGCCGGCTAAGCTAGAGGCCAAAATCTACAGGTAGGCACTTTGCAAAAAACACCTTTGTTTTCTTTCAATAATTTGGATGTGTCCACGTTTCGCTTTGGGGCGTCTCCTGTCGCGGGCGCTAGGCCTACCTACACAAGTGAGGTATCATTTTTATCGGGAGACTTGGGGGAACGCTGGGTGGAAGGAAATTTGTGGCTCCTATCAGATTCCAGAACTTTCTGCCACAGAAATGTGAGGAACATGTGTTTTTTTTGCCAAATTTTGAGGTTTGCAAAGGATTCTGGGTAACAGAACCTGGTCCGAGCCACACAAGTCACCCCATCTTGGATTCCCCCAGGTCTCTAGTTTTCAGAAATGCACAGGTTTGGTAGGTTTCCCTAGGTGCCGGCTAAGCTAGAGGCCAAAATCTACAGGTAGGCACTTTGCAAAAAACACCTTTATTTTCTTTCAAAAATTTGGATGTGTCCACGTTTCGCTTTGGGGCGTTTCCTGTCGCGGGCGCTAGGCCTACCTACACAAGTGAGGTATCATTTTTATCGGGAGACTTGGGGGAACGCTGGGTGGAAGGAAATTTGTGGCTCCTATCAGATTCCAGAACTTTCTGCCACAGAAATGTGAGGAACATGTGTTTTTTTTGCCAAATTTTAAGGTTTGCAAAGGATTCTGGGTAACAGAACCTGGTCCGAGCCACACAAGTCACCCCATCTTGGATTCCCCTAGGTCTCTAAATTTCAGAAATGCACAGGTTTGGTAGGTTTCCCTAGGTGCCGGCTGAGCTAGAGGCCAAAATCTACAGGTAGGCATTTTGCAAAAAACTCCTCTGTTTTCTTTCAAAAACTTGGATGTGTCCACGTTGCGCTTTGGGGCGTTACCTGTCGCGGGCGCTAGGCCTACCCACACAAGTGAGGTATCATTTTTATCGGGAGACTTGGGGGAACGCTGGGTGGAAGGAACTTCGTGGCTCCTCTCAGATTCCAGAACTTTCTGCCACAGAAATGTGAGGAACATGTGTTTTTTTTGCCAAATTATGAGGTTTGCAAAGGATTCTGGGTAACAGAACCTGGACCGAGCCACACAAGTCACCCCATCTTGGATTCCCCTAGGTCTCTAAATTTCAGAAATGCACAGGTTTGGTAGGTTTCTCTAGGTGCCGGCTGAGCTAGAGGCCAAAATCTACAGGTAGGCATTTTGCAAAAAACTCCTCTGTTTTCTTTCAATAATTTGGATGTGTCCACGTTTCGCTTTGGGGCGTTTCCTGTCGCGGGCGCTAGGCCTACCTACACAAGTGAGGTATCATTTTTATCGGGAGACTTGGGGGAACGCTGGGTGGAAGGAAATTTGTGGCTCCTATCAGATTCCAGAACTTTCTGCCACAGAAATGTGAGGAACATGTGTTTTTGTTGCCAAATTTTGAGGTTTGCAAAGGATTCTGGGTAACAGAACTTGGTCCGAGCCAAGTCACCCCATCTTGGATTCCCCTAGGTCTCTAAATTTCAGAAATGCACAGGTTTGGTATGTTTCCCTAGGTGCAGGCTAAGCTAGAGGCCAAAATCTACAGGTAGGCACTTTGCAAAAAACACCTTTGTTTTCTTTAAAAAATTTGGATGTGTCCTCGTTGCGCTTTGGGGCGTTTCCTGTCGCGGGCGCTAGGCCTACCCACACAAGTGAGGTATCATTTTTATTGGGAGACTTGGGGGAACGCTGGGTGGAAGGAAATTTGTGGCTCCTCTCAGATTCCAGAACTTTCTGCCACAGAAATGTGAGGAACATGTGTTTTTTTTGCCAAATTTTGAGGTTTGCAAAGGATTCTGGGAAACAGAACCTGGTCCGAGCCACACAGGTCACCCCATCTTGGATTCCCCTAGGTCTCTAGTTTTCAGAAATGCACAGGTTTGGTAGTTTTCCCTAGGTGCCGGCTGAGCTAGAGGCCAAAACCTACAGGTAGGCACTTTGCAAAAAACACCTCTGTTTTCTTTAAAAAATTTGGATGTGTCCACGTTGCGCTTTGGGGCGTTTCCTGTCACGGGCGCTAGGCCTACCCACACAAGTGAGGTATCATTTTTATCGGGAGACTTGGGGGAATGCTGGGTGGAAGGAAATTTGTGGCTCCTCTACTATTCCAGAACTTTCTGCCACAGAAATGTGAGGAACATGTGCTTTTTTAGCCAAATTTTGAGGTTTGCAAAAGATTCTGGGTAACAGAACCTAGTCCGAGCCACACAAGTCACCCCATCTTGGATTCCCCTAGGTCTCTAGTTTTCAGAAATGCACAGGTTTGGTAGGTTTCCCTAGGTGCCGGATGAGCTAGAGGCCAAAATCTACAGGTAGGCACTTTGCAAAAAACACCTCTGTTTTCTTTCAAAAATTTGGATGTGTCCACGTTGCGCTTTGGGGCGTTTCCTGTCGCGGGCGCTAGGCCTACCCACACAAGTGAGGTATCATTTTTATCGGGAGACTTGGGGAACGCTGGGTGGAAGGAAATTTGTGGCTCCTCTCAGATTCCAGAACTTTTTGCCACAGAAATGTGAGGAACGTGTGTTTTTTTTGCCAAATTATGAGGTTTGCAAAGGATTCTGGGTAACAGAACCTGGTCCGAGCCACACAAGTCACCCCATCTTGGATTTCCCTAGGTCTCTAGTTTTCAGAAATGCACAGGTTTGGTAGGTTTCCCTAGGTGCCGGCTAAGCTAGAGGCCAAAATCTACAGGTAGGCACTTTGCAAAAAACACCTTTGTTTTCTTTAAAAAATTTGGATGTGTCCACGTTTCGCTTTGGGGCGTTTCCTGTCGTGGGCGCTAGGCCTACCTACACAAGTGAGGTATCATTTTTATCGGGAGACTTGGGGGAACGCTGGGTGGAAGGAAATTTGTGGCTCCTATCAGATTCCAGAACTTTCTGCCACAGAAATGTGAGGAACATGTGTTTTTTTTGCCAAATTTTGGGGTTTGCAAAGGATTCTGGGTAACAGAACCTGGTCCGAGCCACACAAGTCACCCCATCTTGGATTCCCCTAGGTCTCTAGTTTTCAGAAATGCACAGGTTTGGTAGGTTTCCCTAGGTGCCGGCTGAGCTAGAGGCCAGAATCTACAGGTAGGCATTTTGCAAAAAACACCTCTGTTTTCTTTAAAAAACTTGGATGTTTCCACGTTGCGCTTTGGGGCGTTTCCTGTCGCGGGCGCTATGCCTACCCACACAAGTGAGGTATCATTTTTATCGGGAGACTTGGGGGAATGCTGGGTGGAAGGAAATTTGTGGCTCCTCAGATTCCAGAACTTTCTGCCACAGAAATGTGAGGAACATGTGCTTTTTTAGCCACATTTTGAGGTTTGAAAGGATTCTGGGTAACAGAACCTGGTCCGAGCCACACAAGTCACTCCATCTTGGATTCCCCTAGGTCTCTAGTTTTCAGAAATGCACAGGTTTGGTAGGTTTCCCTAGTTGCCGGCTGAGCTAGAGGCCAAAATCTACAGGTAACACTTTGCAAAAAACACCTCTGTTTTCTTTAAAACATTTGGATGTGTCCACGTTGCGCTTTGGGGCGTTACCTGTCGCGGGCGCTAGGCCTACCCACACAAGTGAGGTATCATTTTTATCGGGAGACTTGGGGGAAGGCTGGGTGGAAGGAAATTCGTGGCTCCTCTCAGATTCCAGAACTTTCTGCCACAGAAATGTGAGGAACATGTGTTTTTTTTGCCAAATTATGAGGTTTGCAAAGGATTCTGGGTAACAGAACCTGGACCGAGCCACACAAGTCACCCCATCTTGGATTCCCCTAGGTCTCTAGTTTTCAGAAATGCACAGGTTTGGTAGGTTTCCCTAGGTGCCGGCTAAGCTAGAGGCCAAAATCTACAGGTAGGCACTTTGCAAAAAACACCTTTGTTTTCTTTCAATAATTTGGATGTGTCCACGTTTCGCTTTGGGGCGTTTCATGTCGCGGGCGCTAGGCCTACCTACACAAGTGAGGTATCATTTTTATCGGGAGACTTGGGGGAACGCTGGGTGGAAGGAAATTTGTGGCTCCTATCAGATTCCAGAACTTTCTGCCACAGAAATGTGAGGAACATGTGTTTTTTTTGCCAAATTTTGAGGTTTGCAAAGGATTCTGGGTAACAGAACTTGGTCCGAGCCAAGTCACCCCATCTCGGATTCCCCTAGGTCTCTAAATTTCAGAAATGCACAGGTTTGGTAGGTTTCCCTAGGTGCAGGCTAAGCTAGAGGCCAAAATCTACAGGTAGGCACTTTGCAAAAAACACCTTTGTTTTCTTTCAAAAATTTGGATGTGTCCTCGTTGCGCTTTGGGGCGTTTCCTGTCGCGGGCGCTAGGCCTACCCACACAAGTGAGGTATCATTTTTATCGGGAGACTTGGGGGAACGCTGGGTGGAAGGAAATTTGTGGCTCCTCTCAGATTCCAGAACTTTCTGCCACAGAAATGTGAGGAACATGTGTTTTTTTTGCCAAATTTTGAGGTTTGTAAAGGATTCTGGGAAACAGAAACTGGTCCGAGCCACACAGGTCACCCCATCTTGGATTCCCCTAGGTCTCTAGTTTTCAGAAATGCACAGGTTTGGTTGGTTTCCCTAGGTGCCGGCTGAGCTAGAGGCCAAAATCTACAGGTAGGCACTTTGCAAAAAACACCTCTGTTTTCTTTCAAAAATTTGGATGTGTCCACGTTGCGCTTTGGGGCGTTTCCTGTCGCGGGCGCTAGGCCTACCCACACAAGTGAGGTATCATTTTTATCGGGACACCTGGGGGAATGCTGGGTGGAAGGAAATTTGTGGCTCCTCTACTATTCCAGAACTTTCTGCCACAGAAATGTGAGGAACATGTGCTTTTTTAGCCAAATTTTGAGGTTTGCAAAGGATTCTGGGTAACAGAACCTGGTCCGAGCCACACAAGTCACCCCATCTTGGATTCCCCTAGGTCTCTAGTTTTCAGAAATGCACAGGTTTGGTAGGTTTCCCTAGGTGCCGGCTAAGCTAGAGGCCAAAATCTACAGGTAGGCACTTTGCAAAAAACACCTTTGTTTTCTTTCAAAAATTTGGATGTGTCCACGTTTCGCTTTGGGGCGTTTCCTGTCGCGGGCGCTAGGCCTACCTACACAAGTGAGGTATCATTTTTATCGGGAGACTTGGGGGAACGCTGGGTGGAAGGAAATTTGTGGCTCCTATCAGATTCCAGAACTTTCTGCCACAGAAATGTGAGGAACATGTATTTTTTTTGCCAAATTTTGGGGTTTGCAAAGGATTCTGGGTAACAGAACCTGGTCCGAGCCACACAAGTCACCCCATCTTGGATTCCCCTAGGTCTCTAGTTTTCAGAAATGCACAGGTTTGGTAGGTTTCCCTAGGTGCCGGCTGAGCTAGAGGCCAAAATCTACAGGTAGGCATTTTGCAAAAAACACCTCTGTTTTCTTTCAAAAACTTGGATGTGTCCACGTTGCGCTTTGGGGCGTTTCCTGTCGCGGGCGCTAGGCCTACCCACACAAGTGAAGTATCATTTTTATCGGGAGACTTGGGGGAATGCTGGGTGGAAGGAAATTTGTGGCTCCTCTCAGATTCCAGAACTTTCTGCCACAGAAATGTGAGGAACATGTGCTTTTTTAGCCACATTTTGAGGTTTGAAAGGATTCTGGGTAACAGAACCTGGTCCGAGCCACACAAGTCACTCCATCTTGGATTCCCCTAGGTCTCTAGTTTTCAGAAATGCACAGATTTGGTAGGTTTCCCTAGTTGCCGGCTGAGCTAGAGGCCAAAATCTACAGGTAACACTTTGCAAAAAACACCTCTGTTTTCTTTAAAACATTTGGATGTGTCCACGTTGCGCTTTGGGGCGTTACCTGTCGCGGGCGCTAGGCCTACCCACACAAGTGAGGTATCATTTTTATCGGGAGACTTGGGGGAACGCTGGGTGGAAGGAAATTTGTGGCTCCTCTCAGATTCCAGAACTTTCTGCCACAGAAATGAGAGGAACATGTGTTTTTTTTGCCAAATTATGAGGTTTGCAAAGGATTCTGGGTAACAGAACCTGGTCCGAGCCACACAAGTCACTCCATCTTGGATTCCCCTAGGTCTCTAGTTTTCAGAAATGCACAGGTTTGGTAGGTTTCCCCAGGTGTCGGCTAAGCTAGAGGCCAAAATCTACAGGTAGGCACTTTGCAAAAAACACCTTTGTTTTCTTTCAAAAATTTGGATGTGTCCACGTTTCGCTTTGGGGCGTTTCCTGTCGCGGGCGCTAGGCCTACCTACACAAGTGAGGTATTATTTTTATCGGGAGACTTGGGGGAACGCTGGGTGGAAGGAAATGTGTGGCTCCTATCAGATTCCAGAACTTTCTGCCACAGAAATGTGAGGAACATGTGTTTTTTTTGCTAAATTTTGAGGTTTGCAAAGGATTCTGGGTAACAGAACCTGGTCCGAGCCACACAAGTCACCCCATCTTGGATTCCCCTAGGTCTCTAAATTTCAGAAATGCACAGGTTTGGTAGGTTTCCCTAGGTGCAGGCTAAGCTAGAGGCCAAAATCTACAGGTAGGCACTTTGCAAAAAACACCTTTGTTTTCTTTCAAAAATTTGGATGTGTCCTCGTTGCGCTTTGGGGCGTTTCCTGTCGCGGGCGCTAGGCCTACCCACACAAGTGAGGTATCATTTTTATCGGGAGACTTGGGGGAACGCTGGGTGGAAGGAAATTTGTGGCTCCTCTCAGATTCCAGAACGTTCTGCCACAGAAATGTGAGGAACATGTGTTTTTTTTGCCAAATTTTGAGGTTTGTAAAGGATTCTGGGAAACAGAAACTGGTCCGAGCCACACAGGTCACCCCATCTTGGATTCCCCTAGGTCTCTAGTTTTCAGAAATGCACAGATTTGGTAGGTTTCCCTAGTTGCCGGCTGAGCTAGAGGCCAAAATCTACAGGTAACACTTTGCAAAAAACACCTCTGTTTTCTTTAAAACATTTGGATGTGTCCACGTTGCGCTTTGGGGCGTTACCTGTCGCGGGCGCTAGGCCTACCCACACAAGTGAGGTATCATTTTTATCGGGAGACTTGGGGGAACGCTGGGTGGAAGGAAATTTGTGGCTCCTCTCAGATTCCAAAACTTTCTGCCACAGAAATGTGAGGAACATGTGTTTTTTTTGCCAAATTTTGAGGTTTGTAAAGGATTCTGGGAAACAGAACCTGGTCCGAGCCACACAAGTCACCCCATCTCGGATTCCCCTAGGTCTCTAGTTTTCAGAAATGCACAGGTTTGGTAGGTTTCCCTAGGTGCCGGATGAGCTAGAGGCCAAAATCTACAGGTAGGCACTTTGCAAAAAACACCTCTGTTTTCTTTCAAAAATTTGGATGAGTACACGTTGCGCTTTGGGGCGTTTCCTGTCGCGGGCACTAGGCCTACCTACACAAGTGAGGTATCATTTTTATCGGGAGACTTGGGGGAACGCTGGGTGGAAGGAAATTTGTGGCTCCTATCAGATTCCAGAACTTTCTGCCACAGAAATGTGAGGAACATGTGTCTTTTTTGCCAAATTTTGAGGTTTGCAAAGGATTCTGGGTAACAGAACCTGGTCCGAGCCACACCAGTCACCCCATCTTGGATTCCCCTAGGTCTATAGTTTTCAGAAATGCACAGGTTTGGTAGGTTTCCCTAGGTGCCGGCTATGCTAGAGGCCAAAATCTACAGGTAGGCACTTTGCAAAAAACACCTTTGTTTTCTTTCAAAAATTTGGATGTGTCCACGTTTCGCTTTGGGGCGTTTCCTGTCACGGGCGCTAGGCCTACCTACACAAGTGAGGTATAATTTTTATCGGGAGACTTGGGGGAACGCTGGGTGGAAGGAAATTTGTGGCTCCTATCAGATTCCAGAACTTTCTGCCACAGAAATGTGAGGAACATGTGGTTTTTTTGCCAAATTTTGAGGTTTGCAAAGGATTCTGGGTAACAGAACCTGGTCCGAGCCACACAAGTCACCCCATCTTGGATTCCCCTAGGTCTCTAAATTTCAGAAATGCACAGGTTTGGTAGGTTTCCCTAGGTGCCGGCTGAGCTAGAGGCCAAAATCTACAGGTAACACTTTGCAAAAAACACCTCTGTTTTCTTTAAAACATTTGGATGTGTCCACGTTGCGCTTTGGGGTGTTACCTGTCGCGGGCGCTAGGCCTACCCACACAAGTGAGGTATCATTTGTATCGGGAGACTTGGGGGAACGCTGGGTGGAAGGAAATTCGTGGCTCCTCTCAGATTCCAGAACTTTCTGCCACAGAAATGTGAGGAACATGTGTTTTTTTTGCCAAATTATGAGGTTTGCAAAGGATTCTGGGTAACAGAACCTGGACCGAGCCACACAAGTCACCCCATCTTGGATTCCCCTAGGTCTCTAGTTTTCAGAAATGCACAGGTTTGGTAGGTTTCCCTAGGTGCCGGCTAAGCTAGAGGCCAAAATCTACAGGTAGGCACTTTGCAAAAAACACCTTTGTTTTCTTTCAATAATTTGGATGAGTCCACGTTTCGCTTTGGGGCGTTTCCTGTCGCGGGCGCTAGGCCTACCTACACAAGTGAGGTATCATTTTTATCGGGAGACTTGGGGGAACGCTGGGTGGAAGGAAATTTGTGGCTCCTATCAGATTCCAGAACTTTCTGCCACAGAAATGTGAGGAACATGTGTTTTTTTTGCCAAATTTTGAGGTTTGCAAAGGATTCTGGGTAACAGAACTTGGTCCGAGCCAAGTCACCCCATCTCGGATTCCCCTAGGTCTCTAAATTTCAGAAATGCACAGGTTTGGTAGGTTTCCCTAGGTGCAGGCTAAGCTAGAGGCCAAAATCTACAGGTAGGCACTTTGCAAAAAACACCTTTGTTTTCTTTCAAAAATTTGGATGTGTCCTCGTTGCGCTTTGGGGCGTTTCCTGTCGCGGGCGCTAGGCCTACCCACACAAGTGAGGTATCATTTTTATCGGGAGACTTGGGGGAACGCTGGGTGGAAGGAAATTTGTGGCTCCTCTCAGATTCCAGAACTTTCTGCCACAGAAATGTGAGGAACATGTGTTTTTTTTGCCAAATTTTGAGGTTTGTAAAGGATTCTGGGAAACAGAAACTGGTCCGAGCCACACAGGTCACCCCATCTTGGATTCCCCTAGGTCTCTAGTTTTCAGAAATGCACAGGTTTGGTTGGTTTCCCTAGGTGCCGGCTGAGCTAGAGGCCAAAATCTACAGGTAGGCACTTTACAAAAAACACCTCTGTTTTCTTTCAAAAATTTGGATGTGTCCACGTTGCGCTTTGGGGCGTTTCCTGTCGCGGGCGCTAGGCCTACCCACACAAGTGAGGTATCATTTTTATCGGGACACTTGGGGGAATGCTGGGTGGAAGGAAATTTGTGGCTCCTCTACTATTCCAGAACTTTCTGCCACAGAAATGTGAGGAACATGTGCTTTTTTAGCCAAATTTTGAGGTTTGCAAAGGATTCTGGGTAACAGAACCTGGTCCGAGCCACACAAGTCACCCCATCTTGGATTCCCCTAGGTCTCTAGTTTTCAGAAATACACAGGTTTGGTAGGTTTCCCTAGGTGCCGGATGAGCTAGAGGCCAAAATCTACAGGTAGGCACTTTACAAAAAACACCTCTGTTTTCTTTAAAAAATTTGGATGTGTCTACGTTGCGCTTTGGGGCGTTTCCTGTTGCGGGCGCTACGCCTACCCACACAAGTGAGGTATCATTTTTATCGGGAGACTTGGGGGAACGCTGGGTGGAAGGAAATTTGTGGCTCCTCTCAGATTCCTGAACTTTTTGCCACAGAAATGTGAGGAACGTGTGTTTTTTTTGCCAAATTATGAGGTTTGCAAAGGATTCTGGGTAACAGAACCTGGTCCGAGCCACACAAGTCACCCCATCTTGGATTCCCCTAGGTCTCTAGTTTTCAGAAATGCACAGGTTTGGTAGGTTTCCCTAGGTGCCGGCTAAGCTAGAGGCCAAAATCTACAAGTAGGCACTTTGCAAAAAACACCTTTGTTTTCTTTCAAAAATTTGGATGTGTCCACGTTTCGCTTTGGGGCGTTTCCTGTCGCGGGCGCTAGGCCTACCTACACAAGTGAGGTATCATTTTTATCGGGAGACTTGGGGGAACGCTGGGTGGAAGGAAATCTGTGGCTCCTATCAGATTCCAGAACTTTCTGCCACAGAAATGTGAGGAACATGTATTTTTTTTGCCAAATTTTGGGGTTTGCAAAGGATTCTGTGTAACAGAACCTGGTCCGAGCCACACAAATCACCCCATCTTGGATTCCCCTAGGTCTCTAGTTTTCAGAAATGCACAGGTTTGGTAGGTTTCCCTAGGTGCCGGCTGAGCTAGAGGCCAAAATCTACAGGTAGGCATTTTGCAAAAAACACCTCTGTTTTCTTTCAAAAACTTGGATGTGTCCACGTTGCACTTTGGGGCGTTTCCTGTTGCGGGCGCTAGGCCTACCCACACAAGTGAGGTATCATTTTTATCGGGAGACTTGGGGGAATGCTGGGTGGAAGGAAATTTGTGGCTCCTCTCAGATTCCAGAACTTTCTGCCACAGAAATGTGAGGAACATGTGCTTTTTTAGCCACATTTTGAGGTTTGAAAGGATTCTGGGTAACAGAACCTGGTCCGAGCCACACAAGTCACTCCATCTTGGATTCCCCTAGGTCTCTAGTTTTCAGAAATGCACAGATTTGGTAGGTTTCCCTAGTTGCCGGCTGAGCTAGAGGCCAAAATCTACAGGTAACACTTTGCAAAAAACACCTCTGTTTTCTTTAAAACATTTGGATGTGTCCACGTTGCGCTTTGGGGCGTTACCTGTCGCGGGCGCTAGGCCTACCCACACAAGTGAGGTATCATTTTTATCGGGAGACTTGGGGGAACGCTTGGTGGAAGGAAATTTGTGGCTCCTCTCAGATTCCAGAACTTTCTGCCACAGAAATGTGAGGAACATGTGTTTTTTTTGCCAAATTATGAGGTTTGCAAAGGATTCTGAGTAACAGAACCTGGTCCGAGCCACACAAGTCACTCCATCTTGGATTCCCCTAGGTCTCTAGTTTTCAGAAATGCACAGGTTTGGTAGGTTTCCCCAGGTGTCGGCTAAGCTAGAGGCCAAAATCTACAGGTAGGCACTTTGCAAAAAACACCTTTGTTTTCTTTCAAAAATTTGGATGTGTCCACTTTTCGCTTTGGGGCGTTTCCTGTCGCGGGCGCTAGGCCTACCTACACAAGTGAGGTATCATTTTTATCGGGAGACTTGGGGGAACGCTGGGTGGAAGGAAATTTGTGGCTCCTATCAGATTCCAGAACTTTCTGCCACAGAAATGTGAGGAACATGTGTTTTTTTTGCCAAATTTTGAGGTTTGCAAAGGATTCTGGGTAACAGAACTTGGTCCGAGCCAAGTCACCCCATCTCGGATTCCCCTAGGTCTCTAAATTTCAGAAATGCACACGTTTGGTAGGGTTCCCTAGGTGCAGGCTAAGCTAGAGGCCAAAATCTACAGGTAGGCACTTTGCAAAAAACACCTTTGTTTTCTTTCAAAAATTTGGATGTGTCCTCGTTGCGCTTTGGGGCGTTTCCTGTCGCGGGCGCTAGGCCTACCCACACAAGTGAGGTATCATTTTTATCGGGAGACTTGGGGGAACGCTGGGTGGAAGGAAATTAGTGGCTCCTCTCAGATTCCAGAACTTTCTGCCACAGAAATGTGAGGAACATGTGTTTTTTTTGCCAAATTTTGAGGTTTGTAAAGGATTCTGGGAAACAGAAACTGGTCCGAGCCACACAGGTCACCCCATCTTGGATTCCCCTAGGTCTCTAGTTTTCAGAAATGCACAGGTTTGGTTGGTTGCCCTAGGTGCCGGCTGAGCTAGAGGCCAAAATCTACAGGTAGGCACTTTGCAAAAAACACCTCTGTTTTCTTTCAAAAATTTGGATGTGTCCACGTTGCGCTTTGGGGCGTTTCCTGTCGCGGGCGCTAGGCCTACCCACACAAGTGAGGTATCATTTTTATCGGGACACTTGGGGGAATGCTGGGTGGAAGGACATTTGTGGCTCCTCTACTATTCCAGAACTTTCTGCCACAGAAATGTGAGGAACATGTGCTTTTTTAGCCAAATTTTGAGGTTTGCAAAGGATTCTGGGTAACAGAACCTGGTCCGAGCCACACAAGTCTCCCCATCTTGGATTCCCCTAGGTCTCTAGTTTTCAGAAATACACAGGTTTGGTAGGTTTCCCTAGGTGCCGGATGAGCTAGAGGCCAAAATCTACAGGTAGGCACTTTGCAAAAAACACCTCTGTTTTCTTTCAAAAATTTGGATGTGTCTACGTTGCGCTTTGGGGCGTTTCCTGTTGCGGGCGCTACGCCTACCCACACAAGTGAGGTATCATTTTTATCGGGAGACTTGGGGGAACTCTGGGTGGAAGGAAATTTGTGGCTCCTCTCAGATTCCTGAACTTTTTGCCACAGAAATGTGAGGAACGTGTGTTTTTTTTGCCAAATTATGAGGTTTGCAAAGGATTCTGGGTAACAGAACCTGGTCCGAGCCACACAAGTCACCCCATCTTGGATTCCCCTAGGTCTCTAGTTTTCAGAAATGCACAGGTTTGGTAGGTTTCCCTAGGTGCCGGCTGAGCTAGAGGCCAAAATCTACAGGTAGGCATTTTGCAAAAAACACCTCTGTTTTCTTTCAAAAACTTGGATGTGTCCACGTTGCGCTTTGGGGCGTTTCCTGTTGCGGGCGCTAGGCCTACCCACACAAGTGAGGTATCATTTTTATCGGGAGACTTGGGGGAATGCTGGGTGGAAGGAAATTTGTGGCTCCTCTCAGATTCCAGAACTTTCTGCCACAGAAATGTGAGGAACATGTGCTTTTTTAGCCACATTTTGAGGTTTGAAAGGATTCTGGGTAACAGAACCTGGTCCGAGCCACACAAGTCACTCCATCTTGGATTCCCCTAGGTCTCTAGTTTTCAGAAATGCACAGATTTGGTAGGTTTCCCTAGTTGCCGGCTGAGCTAGAGGCCAAAATCTACAGGTAACACTTTGCAAAAAACACCTCTGTTTTCTTTAAAACATTTGGATGTGTCCACGTTGCGCTTTGGGGCGTTACCTGTCGTGGGCGCTAGGCCTACCCACACAAGTGAGGTATCATTTTTATCGGGAGACTTGGGGGAACGCTTGGTGGAAGGAAATTTGTGGCTCCTCTCAGATTCCAGAACTTTCTGCCACAGAAATGTGAGGAACATGTGTTTTTTTTGCCAAATTATGAGGTTTGCAAAGGATTCTGAGTAACAGAACCTGGTCCGAGCCACACAAGTCACTCCATCTTGGATTCCCCTAGGTCTCTAGTTTTCAGAAATGCACAGGTTTGGTAGGTTTCCCCAGGTGTCGGCTAAGCTAGAGGCCAAAATCTACAGGTAGGCACTTTGCAAAAAACACCTTTGTTTTCTTTCAAAAATTTGGATGTGTCCACGTTTCGCTTTGGGGCGTTTCCTGTCGCGGGCGCTAGGCCTACCTACACAAGTGAGGTATCATTTTTATCGGGAGACTTGGGGGAACGCTGGGTGGAAGGAAATTTGTGCTCCTATCAGATTCCAGAACTTTCTGCCACAGAAATGTGAGGAACATGTGTTTTTTTTGCCAAATTTTGAGGTTTGCAAAGGATTCTGGGTAACAGAACTTGGTCCGAGCCAAGTCACCCCATCTCGGATTCCCCTAGGTCTCTAAATTTCAGAAATGCACAGGTTTGGTAGGTTTCCCTAGGTGCAGGCTAAGCTAGAGGCCAAAATCTACAGGTAGGCACTTTGCAAAAAAAACCTTTGTTTTCTTTCAAAAATTTGGATGTGTCCTCGTTGCGCTTTGGGGCGTTTCCTGTCGCGGGCGCTAGGCCTACCCACACAAGTGAGGTATCATTTTTATCGGGAGACTTGGGGGAACGCTGGGTGGAAGGAAATTTGTGGCTCCTCTCAGATTCCAGAACTTTCTGCCACAGAAATGTGAGGAACATGTGTTTTTTTTGCCAAATTTTGAGGTTTGTAAAGGATTCTGGGAAACAGAAACTGGTCCGAGCCACACAGGTCACCCCATCTTGGATTCCCCTAGGTCTCTAGTTTTCAGAAATGCACAGGTTTGGTTGGTTTCCCTAGGTGCCGGCTGAGCTAGAGGCCAAAATCTACAGGTAGGCACTTTGCAAAAAACACCTCTGTTTTCTTTCAAAAATTTGGATGTGTCCACGTTGCGCTTTGGGGCGTTTCCTGTCGCGGGCGCTAGGCCTACCCACACAAGTGAGGTATCATTTTTATCGGGACACTTGGGGGAATGCTGGGTGGAAGGAAATTTGTGGCTCCTCTACTATTCCAGAACTTTCTGCCACAGAAATGTGAGGAACATGTGCTTTTTTAGCCAAATTTTGAGGTTTGCAAAGGATTCTGGGTAACAGAACCTGGTCCGAGCCACACAAGTCACCCCATCTTGGATTCCCCTAGGTCTCTAGTTTTCAGAAATACACAGGTTTGGTAGGTTTCCCTAGGTGCCGGATGAGCTAGAGGCCAAAATCTACAGGTAGGCACTTTGCAAAAAACACCTCTGTTTTCTTTCAAAAATTTGGATGTGTCTACGTTGCGCTTTGGGGCGTTTCCTGTTGCGGGCGCTACGCCTACCCACACAAGTGAGGTATCATTTTTATCGGGAGACTTGGGGGAATGCTGGGTGGAAGGAAATTTGTGGCTCCTCTCAGATTCCAGAACTTTCTGCCACAGAAATGTGAGGAACATGTGCTTTTTTAGCCACATTTTGAGGTTTGAAAGGATTCTGGGTAACAGAACCTGGTCCGAGCCACACAAGTCACTCCATCTTGGATTCCCCTAGGTCTCTAGTTTTCAGAAATGCACAGATTTGGTAGGTTTCCCTAGTTGCCGGCTGAGCTAGAGGCCACAATCTACAGGTAACACTTTGCAAAAAACACCTCTGTTTTCTTTAAAACATTTGGATGTGTCCACGTTGCGCTTTGGGGCGTTACCTGTCGCGGGCGCTAGGCCTACCCACACAAGTGAGGTATCATTTTTATCGGGAGACTTGGGGGAACGCTTGGTGGAAGGAAATTTGTGGCTCCTCTCAGATTCCAGAACTTTCTGCCACAGAAATGTGAGGAACATGTGTTTTTTTTGCCAAATTATGAGGTTTGCAAAGGATTCTGAGTAACAGAACCTGGTCCGAGCCACACAAGTCACTCCATCTTGGATTCCCCTAGGTCTCTAGTTTTCAGAAATGCACAGGTTTGGTAGGTTTCCCCAGGTGTCGGCTAAGCTAGAGGCCAAAATCTACAGGTAGGCACTTTGCAAAAAACACCTTTGTTTTCTTTCAAAAATTTGGATGTGTCCACGTTTCGCTTTGGTGCGTTTCCTGTCGCGGGCGCTAGGCCTACCTACACAAGTGAGGTATTATTTTTATCGGGAGACTTGGGGGAACGCTGGGTGGAAGGAAATGTGTGGCTCCTATCAGATTCCAGAACTTTCTGCCACAGAAATGTGAGGAACATGTGGTTTTTTTGCTAAATTTTGAGGTTTGCAAAGGATTCTGGGTAACAGAACCTGGTCCGAGCCACACAAGTCACCCCATCTTGGATTCCCCTAGGTCTCTAAATTTCAGAAATGCACAGGTTTGGTAGGTTTCCCTAGGTGCAGGCTAAGCTAGAGGCCAAAATCTACAGGTAGGCACTTTGCAAAAAACACCTTTGTTTTCTTTCAAAAATTTGGATGTGTCCACGTTGCGCTTTGGGGCGTTTCCTGTCGCGGGCGCTAGGCCTACCCACACAAGTGAGGTATCATTTTTATCGGGAGACTTGGGGGAACGCTGGGTGGAAGGAAATTTGTGGCTCCTCTCAGATTCCAAAACTTTCTGCCACAGAAATGTGAGGAACATGTGTTTTTTTTGCCAAATTTTGAGGTTTGTAAAGGATTCTGGGAAACAGAACCTGGTCCGAGCCACACAAGTCACCCCATCTCGGATTCCCCTAGGTCTCTAGTTTTCAGAAATGCACAGGTTTGGTAGGTTTCCCTAGGTGCCGGATGAGCTAGAGGCCAAAATCTACAGGTAGGCACTTTGCAAAAAACACCTCTGTTTTCTTTAAAAAATTTGGATGAGTACACGTTGCGCTTTGGGGCGTTTCCTGTCGCGGGCACTAGGCCTACCCACACAAGTGAGGTATCATTTTTATCGGGAGACTTTGGGGAATGCTGGGTGGAAGGAAATTTGTGGCTCCTCTCAGAATCCAGAACTTTCTACCACAGAAACGAGAGGAACATGTCCTTTTTTTGCCAAATTTTGAGGTTTGCAAAGGATTCTGTGTAACAAAACCTGGACCGAGCCACACAAGTCACCCCATCTTGGATTCCCCTAGGTCTCTAGTTTTCAGAAATGCACAGGTTTGGTAGGTTTCCCTAGGTGCCGACTGAGCTAGAGGCCAAAATCTACAGGTAGGCACTTTGCAAAAAACACCTCTGTTTTCTTTCAAAAATTTGGATATGTCCACGTTGCGCTTTGGGGCATTCCCTATCGCGGGCGCTAGGCCTACCCACACAAGTGAGGTATCATTTTTATCGGGAGACTTTGGGGAACGCTGGGTAGAAGGACATTTGTGGCTCCTCTCAGATTCCAGAACGTTCTGCCACAAAAATGTGAGGAACATGTGTTTTTTTAGCCAAATTTTGAGGTTTGCAAAGGATTCTGGGTAACAGAACCTGGTCCGAGCCACACAAGTCACCCCATCTTGGATTTCCCTAGGTCTCTAGTTTTCAGAAATGCACATGTTTGAAAGGTTTCCCGAGGTGCCGGCTGAGCTAGAGGCCAAAATCTTCAGGTAGGCACTTTGCAAAAAACACCTCTGTTTTCTTTAAAAAATTTGGATGTGTCCACGTTGTGCTTTGGTGTGTTTCCTGTCGCGGGCGCTAGGCCTACCCACACAAGTGAGGTATCATTTTTATAGGGAGACTTGGGGGAACGCTGGGTGGGAGGAAATTTGTGGCTCCTCTCAGATTCCAGAACTTTCTGCCACAGAAATGTGAGGAACATGTGTTTTTTTTGCCAAATTTTGAGTTTTGCAAAGGATTCTGGGTAACAGAACCTGGTCTAAGCCACACAAGTCACCCCATCTTGGATTCCCCTAGGTCTCTAGTTTTCAGAAATGCACAGGTTTGGTAGGTTTCCCTAGGTGCCGGCTGAGCTAGAGGCCAAAATCTACAGGTAGGCACTTTGCAAAAAACACCTCTGTTTTCTTTCAAAAATTTGGATATGTCCACGTTGCGCTTTGGGGCATTCCCTATCGCGGGCGCTAGGCCTACCCACACAAGTGAGGTATAATTTTTATCGGGAGACTTGGGGGAACGCTGGGTAGAAGGAAATTTGTGGCTCCTCTCAGATTCCAGAACGTTCTGCCACAAAAATGTGAGGAACATGTGTTTTTTTAGCCAAATTTTGAGGTTTGCAAAGGATTCTGGGTAACAGAACCTGGTCCGAGCCACACAAGTCACCCCATCTTGGATTCCCCTAGGTCTCTAGTTTTCAGAAATGCACAGGTTTGGTAGGTTTCCCTAGGTGCCGGCTGAGCTAGAGGCCAAAATCTACAGGTAGGCATTTTGCAAAAAACTCCTCTGTTTTCTTTCAAAAACTTGGATGTGTCCACGTTGCGCTTTGGGGCGTTTCCTGTCGCGGGCGCTAGGCCTACCCACACAAGTGAGGTATCATTTTTATCGGGAGACTTGGGGGAATGCTGGGTGGAAGGAAATTTGTGGCTCCTCTCAGATTCCAGAACTTTCTGCCACAGAAATGTGAGGAACATGTGCTTTTTTAGCCACATTTTGAGGTTTGAAAGGATTCTGGGTAACAGAACCTGGTCCGAGCCACACAAGTCACTCCATCTTGGATTCCCCTAGGTCTCTAGTTTTCAGAAATGCACAGGTTTGGTAGGTTTACCTAGTTGCCGGCTGAGCTAGAGGCCAAAATCTACAGGTAACACTTTGCAAAAAACACCTCTGTTTTCTTTAAAACATTTGGATGTGTCCACGTTGCGCTTTGGGGCGTTACCTGTCGCGGGCGCTAGGCCTACCCACACAAGTGAGGTATCATTTTTATCGGGAGACTTGGGGGAACGCTGGGTGGAAGGAAATTCGTGGCTCCTCTCAGATTCCAGAACTTTCTGCCACAGAAATGTGAGGAACATGTGTTTTTTTTGCCAAATTATGAGGTTTGCAAAGGATTCTGGGTAACAGAACCTGGACCGAGCCACACAAGTCACCCCATCTTGGATTCCCCTAGGTCTCTAGTTTTCAGAAATGCACAGGTTTGGTAGGTTTCCCTAGG